>NC_069387.1:123070954-123373984 GCF_027475565.1 Acinonyx jubatus
TGATGATGCATTCCTTCGCTGTTAGTCAGCTGGCTGTTCTCTCCCTCCAGCTCCCCTCAGCCCCTTTTTTCTCTGCTGTGATATTTTCTTTCATTCAGACCCTGTAGGCATGCTCTGGAAGCAAGGTTCTGATTAGTCTGAAACTGCCTACCTTCTGTTTTTATTTTCGTCCATGTTTCTCGTTTGATGCCAGGCTACAGGGTACAGATACAGATCACATTAGATGAGGGCCTCTTGTTTCCTAGGACACAAGGCAAAGAGGATTCCTTTCTGTCACCCTGAGTGGAAGGACCATCTGGTTCAAATGCTGATGGAGGCTGTGCCTTCAGTTATTGAGGTCCTGCTTTCATAACATGTCCTGAGGTAGAGGTGTAGGTTGGAAGGCCTGGGGGATGGTCAAAGGAAAGGAATAGCCCGGAGCAAGTTGTGAAAACCAAATCAGCATTTTACTCCAACTCCATCCCTAAGACATGACTACATCAGCTTCTAGCATGTTGAAAGTGGCACTCAAGTCGGACGTGACTGGCTATGGATGGTGCCTCTTAGAGTGGCCGTCCAGGTGTGGGGTATCTCTTGCCAGCTTTGGCCATGTTAGGACATCTCATTTATTCTCCATTTGTATAGCTCTTGCCTCAGATAAGCCATAGTATAAAGTAACAGTTAAGAGAACAGGTGTTGGGGTCAGACAGATTATGGCTCAAGTTCCAGATCCATCTTTTTCACTCTTAGTCAAGATTGCATTTGGTTGCAAGCAAGATCAATGTTGACCAGTAAATAACAGGGAAGCTATTCATCTTACACAACCAGAAGTCCAGGGGGAGGCAGGCCAGGGCCATCACAGTGGCTCAGGGATTCCATTGTGGACCAGTTTCTTCCAGCTTCCTGTCCTGCATCCTTAGGGACAAAAATATAACCCCAACGTTCTCCATGGAATGTGGTTTATTTTCAGGAAAAGATATAATGATGGCGAGATAAACAAGCAAAATCATTCAGTGTCTCTCAGGGTTCCCAGGAGAGAGATTGCTCTCAATTTCAGCTAGAACTACCCTCAGTGTGTTCCAAAGCAGAGGCTCCATGGGGCAAAGACCTCCAAAATCCTCCCCTGGGTCTTGTCAACTAACAAGCACATATGTGTCAACACAGCTGATGTCTTTTGTCCTCTTGTTATGCTCACTTATTTAAGAATGACTCAACTCTGAGCCGACTCTCTAGGCTTGACTTTACAACATTTTTACTATTGCACAGCCATGAACCTGAGCCAATGTGGTGATAGATTGGGGCCAGAAGGGGGGCAGTGGTGGTGGGCTTAGAGAAGAAAGAACCTGTGAGTGAGACACTCTTTCCCAATGGAGAGCGATTGGATGTGGAGGGCTCCATGTTGACTCTGGGTTCTTCACTTGGGGGAGCTGGGAGGATGGTGAGACCATGAATAGGAAAGAGAAAGTCAGCAGGAGGAATGTGTTCAGGATGGAAAACGAGAAGTTCAGTCTGGGACACGGAGAGGTTCTGGGGTTATGCAAAAGCATATCCAAGGGGAGCTACTAAGGCTGCAACTGGAAATCCAGGCCTGGAGTTCAAGAGCGAGGTCAGTAAGGGTAAAATGCAAGAACTATTTAATGATATTAATGAGAGAAGATAGACATTTTAAAGTTTTGGACTGAAATGGTGAGGTATATTCCCATTAGTTATGGGCATCCATCCCATGATGGAATCTACAAGCTGAATAAAATGAAGTCTGCAATTATCTGGTGAATATGATCTTTGTGGAGAGCCTGTTGAGGGGAAAACACAAACCTCTGGTTCCCCATAACTGCAGGAAAATTGGGAAGGGTGGGTATTTCTGAGTTCACAGGAATAAATAATTCATTGTGTTGTGTAAGTTTTGCAGGGTTTTTTTTATACATCAGCTCATTTGAGGTTCATAAGAACCCTATGAATAAAGCAAGGGAGAGCTTTTTTTATTCATTGACAACTGAGGAACGAGGGACGCAGTCAAAGCCCATGATGTGTACAGACTTGAACAGCTAAGCCCACGATAGATATGAGATCCCATACCAGCTGACCCAGTGTGATTTCCACCCTGGCTCACAGAGGTGCTGGGCCTTCTAGATCATTCCTCTCAGGCAGTGCCCAAACAGGACTCTCATCAAAAACACTTCATAATACCACCTCCACTCTTTGATGACTGCATAGTGAACTGAATAAATGATTCTTTTTTTAAGTCTATCTATCTATCTATCTATCTATCTATAGAATTCAGGAGGGACGGGGGGGGGGAGAGAGAGATAGAGAATCTCAAGCAGGCATGAACCGTGAGATCATGACCTGAGCTGAAACCAAGAGTCAGGTGCTTAACTGAGTAAGCCACCCAGGTTCCCCAACATAAATGGTCCTTCAACTTCGGTTCACTTGGCAAACTTGTAAGATGCAGATTTCTGAGATTCACCCTAAAAGATTCCACTCTAATACATGTATTAGTAAGTGTTCTTCAGAGAAACAGGATCAATAGATTACATATCCTTATCTATCTATCTATCTATCTATCTATCTGTCTATCTATCATCTATATATTATCTATCTATCTATTTATTATCTATCGATCATCTATCATATAGAGAGGGAAAGAGATATATTGGCAGATATAGATATAGATACAAATACATTATGAGAAGTTGGCTCACATGATTATGGAGGCCAAGAAGTCCCAAAATTACAAGCTGGAGACCTGGGAAGCTGGTGGTATAGTTTCATTCGTAGCCCAATAGCCTGAGATCCAGTAGTGCCCATGGTGTAAGCCCTAGTCTGAGGCTTGGAGGAAACTGATGTTCCAGCTCAGAGAGATGCTCCAGTCAGACAGAAAAAGAGAATTCCCCCTTCCTCTGCTTTTTTGTTCTATTCAGTTCCTCAGTGGATTGGTTGATGCCCACATACACTGAGGAGGGTGCTGACTCAAATGTTAATCTCTTCTAGAAACACGCTCACAGACACACTCAGAAATAATGCTTAAGCAGATATGTAGACATCCCATGACCCACTCAAATTAATATGCAATGTTAACCATTGCAGTATGTCTGTCTATAGTCCAGGATTCTGCATTTTTGCAAGCATCCCAAGTGAGTAGGATGTGGATGGTTCACCCTCCATATTTTGAGAATCACTGAAACAAGGGGGAATATAGGTGTGGGAAAGATGTCTCAGCCTTTGTTCTTTTCTCCCCCCCGCCCCCCCATTCTCTAGATGAGGAAGAGTTGCTTATCTGATTAGCCAGATTCTGGGACATGGACTAGGCTATATTTACTGATGGACATGATCACTATTTCTTAAAATGTTAAGTAGTTGTCTTTCTTATCCTCTTTTCTACTTCTTGCTGCTGCTTTGATAGGAGGGACATCACTAAGATGAGCCAAGATCTCTCAATGCCTGACTACTTTCTCCTGTCTTTTGCTTTCTTTGTATGCTCTCTTGAATGTTGTCATGAAAACTCTGGTCCACTGGATCATATGGCCCAGCCAGAAGGTGATAATACCTAAGAATTGTAGTTGGGAGGAGGGGTCTTTGTAGGCAATTAGACTAGTTTGGTTTGTAAGCTTCCCTCAGTCTTAACTGAGTGTTACATTGGATATATTAGGTATTGGTCTCAATAAACTTTTTTTTTTTTTTACCTTGGATACATTTGGTTTTGCTTCCTTTTTTTTTTAAGCTTAAAAAATTTTTATTTTATTTTTAATGTTTATTTTTGGGAGGGGGAGAGGGAGAGAGAGAGAGTGCAAGTGGGATAGGGGCCAAAAGAGGGAGACAGGATCCAAAGCAGGCTCCGTGCTGTGAGCGCAAAGCCCAACGCAGGGCTCGAACTCACAACCCTGAGATCATGACCTGAGCCAAAATCAAAAGTCGACTGCTTAACTGACTAAGCCACCCAGGTGCCCCAGTTTTGTTTTCTAGCTTCTTCAGGATTACTAGCTAACATTTACTAAGTGCATACTATGTGCCAAACTGAGTGTTTTGCATAAAGTAAATCATTTTATAATGACCCTGTGATAAAGTACTATTATTATCCCATTTTTTTCCCCCAGATGAAAAAAAAAATTGCCCAAGGTTTTCTCACTTGTGAGTGAGCAAGATATGAATCTAGGTCATCTGCCTTTAATTGCACACACCTTGTCATTCCTATTCTCCTCTCACTCCCTGTAGTTTCCCATATTAGGAACTGCCTGGAGGAAGGTATGGGTAATAAAGGTCAAATGTTGGAATTCTAGGGAACCCTGCACATATACCATCTTGGTATGATAGAGGCCAACTCAAAAGCAAAAAGACACAAGAATACAAAGCCATTATTTGTCTGATTAGAATCAAAGCTCTATTTTGAATGCATCAACCAGACAGATTTTTTTTTCAATAGCTTGATGGACTCTTCTGAATGGGCACTTAACTCTGGCCCCTCTTAGCAGCTGTTGGAATTTCTATAACCTCAATGGTTCTGGGATCAACAGACGATGAAACTTTTTAGCAGATCCATTTTCTCTGAGCCAGTTGACAAGTACGGGGTAGTATTCCCTATCTTAGAACAAACTATTAATCAGAAAGAAAGACAACAACCATAAATCGACAGGAATTGGGTACTATCGTCCCCGAATGACTTTGCCCTGCCAAAAGTGTTCTTGGCTTTATAACGTTGGTCGACACTGGCCCTAGCCCAGCGGTTTTCAGTTTTTCTTTATGGAGTCGAATAGACTAAACTCAGCACTTTCTCAGTCTCTCAAATAAGTGTGCTGACATCATTTGGAAATTATAAGAATCCACATATCAGGCCAAATTCCACCCTGGGTTCAACATCCGCTCCCCGCCCCTCCTCCCCTCCCCTGAAATCAACCCCCAAGAGTATGGTTATGTGAGGGTAGAACTTGGCCGGAAGCTTGTTATTTTTGCAGTTTTAATTACACATACCTCATCCATTTGACCAAATTAGGAGAGAAGGTTCATGGAGGGAAGCTTCGCTTATTGGCTTGCTTTAATGTCTGGTTCCTCAAGTACCTAACTTGGGAATTTCAGGAAAATAGTCAAGAATTGACATTTTGCATTTTTACAGCTGGGAAGAACTTGGATCATTAGTATATAATCCAAACCCCATGGTTTTGTAGACCAAAACAAAAACAAAACAAAACAAAAACAAAAAAGCCCCTGAGATTTAGAAAGGAAAAGTGCTCAAGATCATATGAAAGGTATGGTGACCCAGGCAGAAAGAAAGAAAGAAAGAAAGATCCAGGACTCTGCCTCCCTTGTTTAGTGTTCTTTCGAAACACTCAACTAGAAAGGATGATTTATCACAGAAGTTTGCTCCTGCTGTATTCAGTAGTTGGAAGGACCTAGATTTTAGAGCCAGGGAAGAGTAGGAGTGAATCCAAGTTCAAGTACTTCCTAGCCATTTGCGCCTAGTTTCTTAACTTCCATGGGTCTTAGTTTTCCTATTTATCAAATGGAGAGGACTAAGACCTACTTCCTAAGGATTTGTGACAATTAAGTGAAATGGTATTCACCAGGCAAGTGAAACACAGTAGCTGTTTGGTCTCCTTCTCCATAGAGCTTCTGGGTTATAAATGATAGAAACTCAAACTGGCTTGAGCATAACAGGGAATTTGTTAGGCCACCTGTATGACTCTGAGTAGATTTTGGTTCAAGGGAGGCTGGTTCTATAGGCCTAAATGTTAATATTAGAAATTATAGTTTTCTTCTGCATAAGTGACACTCTCAGGCCAGCTCATGTTGGTGTGACAAAATGGATGTCAGCAGCTCCAGGTTCATATCTTACAAAGTTCCAATCCAGAAAAGAGAAAACTTTTATTTCCCAATATTTTTTACTAAAGATCCCAGAATTAAGTCACGCTGGCCTAACTCTGATAAAATATAGAACGGAGCGAGTCATGTATTGAACAATTTACTGTGCCATATGCCGTATGGATAGATCAGAAGGTCAGGTTGAGGTCATATGCCCAGTCCTGGAGCTTGGGGGTCATGGTGATGGAGAATGGAGTGAACCTCCAGGAACACGTAGATTGAGAGGGGGCAGGGCTACTTTTCCATGAAACAATCCAAAGGCTCTTGAGAGGATGAAGGTGAATGGGCACCAGAGAAGCAAAAACAAGTTTCACTTCCCTTCTTTTTCCTCCTTGTTCCACCTTTGTCAACACTCATGAGGATGTTTGTTCTCTCAAAATTGTTATACAACTTATCTATGCAAGAAGGAAATAGATAGTACTGAACTTAGTGCCTCTTGGGCTGAGTAATTAGACTTTTATGGTTACAAAAGAAAGAATTGGTCACAGGAAGTATTCTTTTCTGCTAACGATGCTTTATCTTTCTTTATAAAATCAAAAAAGCAAATTATATTAAAATGGGAAAATAGTACTTGCAAGTAGGGCTAAAAAATGCCATCTATCATTAAACATGAGTTGTCACATTCCATGGCACTATGTCCTATTTAGATGTAATATTGTTTATTGAAACAAAAGTTATTTATTAAACATTTACTGTGTGCTAGGCACTGTGATTGAGTTAAGTACTGAGGACACAGCAAGTACGTTAAAAATAGTTTTGAAAGTAATATACCTTAAGATTCAGTAAATGCAAAAGTATTTATTAAGGCCCAGCCATGTGTTGACCATCTTTCTAGGCAGTACAGGAAGTGAAAAATTAAAAGCCAGGGGAGCATAGTGATAAAGTACACAAGGCTTTGAAGAGAGATGACTGTGTGCTCAACATTTGGCTTCATCACAGATCCACTGCATGACCTTGGGGAACCTGTCATTGAACTCAAGTTCTGTAAAATGAGCATAAGAGTTGCATTTGTTTTTCAAGGTAATTGTGAAGATTAAAAGTCATAATGTATTTCAAGTGTGGCACATAGCACAAAGTAGGTTACAAAATAGTAAGATGTGGAAATTTTTGCATCGACTTCCTACCACCCACCTCGAAGTCCCAACATGCACATATGCGCATGTGCACACCCCCACACCTATGCACACGCGTGCACGTGTGTGTGCAAGCACACACATACTCATGGAGCCACTGTAATAGACGCAAGGGCTAAATATATATGTTGTGATCACCGTGGGCCAGAACCTGAAAATATTTTGCAACCTCTAGCTGTTTAGGCTGCCTTGCTACCTAGAAGGCAAACCTGCAGCTTGTCACCATGCCACACGTGTCCACACACATGCGAAATGTGAATTGTTGGTGGTCCCTAAGAAACCAACCATGCGAAACATTTGGGTCCCTGTGTGGTTCATAACTGTGATTCTCACACAGAAATTAGTCTGTTTGTAGTGAGGCCAACCCAACTGCTAACTGTGTGACAAAGAAAGTGAGAAGGGAGCCTTGAAATAGCATGGTCACTATGGACTAATGGGTACACTGGATTTATCCTCCCATGTTAAACAACTAGAGACCAGACAAAGCTGTGAAACATTGGTAGTGCATGACACTGGGTAGCTGGCAACTCAAGACAGTGATCCCTGAGAGAAGAGAAATCAATGCTTCCCAGGTTACTGCCTGGAGAAAAGTTCCAGGAGGTGTTACACAGAGGAGGCAGAACAGAAACAGAGCCCAGGAACCTCCTTAGTTGAGGATGGAGCTCAGGGAGGCCAACACAGGTGGAATTCTGAACTGAACCCTGCATAGTTTGGATCTGCTCTTTCTTTTCCTCCTTTTTCTAGTTTCCTAAGATGGTAGCTTAGATCATTGATTTTAGATCTTTCTTCTTTTCTAATGCATGTATTCAGTCCTATGAACATTTTTCTAAGCACTACTTTCTTTGCATCTGACAAATTTTGATACATTGTATTTTATTTAGTTCAAAATATTTTTAAATTCTCTTGAGATTTCTTTTCTGACCTATGTGTTATGTATGTATGTATGTATGTATGTATGTATTTTCTAGAGGACATTATGTTTTGTTGTATGAATGCCAAATATTTTACAGTACTTATTTACCATATTTTATGTATTCCATAAAATAAGCACTATTTGAAAATATGCTAGAATTCATAACAGAAGTAATGCAAAGAATAGATGCTTGAAACACATGCAGTAGGAAATTATTCCCAATTTTATCATTCAATCTTTTTGATAAGGAATGTTTCTAGTGCTATGGACCAACTTGATCTTCTTTGAAATGTGTTGTCCACTTTTATGTTTCAGTCACAGTAGCTATAAATAGTTATTTAAGGGTATCCTTGTCTAAATTCCCATCAATAAGAACCAATCAATTTGTACTCTCGGTGTCACTGTCCCCGTTCACGGGAGTCTCCTCCAAATCAGAGAGCTCATGGACATTTTAGACGATCCCTGGTTTTGGTTTGTGTTTGATCAATATCAGTCCTTTCAGTCATATGACCTCCATCTTTGCTTCTCACACTCTTCTCCCACAGAAGATTCTGAACAAATACATTTAGACTTTCTTCCTTTGCATTTCCTCATACTTAAATGTGACCATAACAATGCTCTGATCAGGGTGAGACTGTGTTATTGGCACATAGTGGAGTTTTTTCTGCAAGCTTACTCCACAGAGACTGAAGGCATGAAGATCTAATACATTAGAGAGATCAAGTCTTGATCTTTGTGTTTCTAAAATTTTTCCCATTCCGTTTATGGATGTAATGGTTGTTCTTAATTTGCTTAAATCCTCTTGTGAAACCAAGTCTGTTCTTTTAATAACAATATCTGCTAAAGCAGCTTGCCTAGAAGTCTCGTTGATAAGGCCATCAGGTTTTTCTTCTGCTAAATGTTTTAATCCATATTTTGAATCCAAAAGTGTTATGATCTCAGCAAGATAAATATCAATCCGTAATTCAGCATCAACCCCAAACATAAAAGCCACAGCACCAGGATCTGCTAACCCAGTGGTCTCTAATGGTATGTAATCAAAATTTCCCTTCTTCTGCATCAAATTCTCATTAGCTCTAAGGCCACCGTCCTTTACTGAACAGCAGAACCAACCGTTTCTAAGTCCTAACATTTCTTGGTAGGACTTTCCACCTTGGCTGGCAGCTAAGGATTTATCCACTGCACTTCCTTTCTCAAGTTTATTTAAAATAACTATTAATCTTTTACTATGTTACTCTGTCTAAATATAGTTCAGAAGTATTGTCTTCCTAGCACCTAAATACCCAGTGATAATTGTGCCTGGGATCTTAGCACCAGGACTAGACTTTTCCTTCATCTCAATGGGGACCAAATCAAGACAGCCCTCCTCTGCCTGCTCCTCCTCCTCATCCACAGGTCCAATAGCCTATAATGTTCTGGCCAACTTCACAGCATGCCTGTCCCTCATCTGAAGAGCTGGGACCCCCATGTGTTATTTAGAAGTGTATTGCTTAATCTCCAGGTATTTTGGGATTTTTTCTAGCTATCTATTTGTTACTGATTTCTAGTTTAATTCCACTGTGGTCTGAGGGCAGATATTGTATGATTTCTATTTCACTACATTTGTTAATGTGTGTTTTATGGCTCAGAGTGTGGTCTATTTTGGTGAATGTTCCATGTGAGCTTGAGGATTAACTGATGGCACTGTTGAGTTCAACTGTATCTTTACTGATTTTCTGCCTGCTGGAATCTATTTTTTATAGAAGGGTGTTGAAGTCTGAATTGTAATAGTAGATTCTTCTATTTTTCTTTGCAACCGTATCAATTTTTGCCTTATGTGTTGTTAGGTGCATACACATTAAGGATTGTTATTTCTTCCTGGAGAACTGGCCCTTTATCATTATATAATTCCTTTCTTTATCCTTGATAATCAAGCGAAAGAAGAGAAGACAATGGATAAAGATAAGACTATTACTCTGGAGTTCCATCATGAAAAATAACATGCTTTCTCACCAAAAATCAAGGTTTCTTAGAAACTATCACAGAAACTCTGTGTTGCACTGATGACACTTGTGCCCATGGCTGAGAACCTTTGAGCTAAAGCACTAGCTAGAAAATGGCAGATGCCTGCTGCCCCCTCAATGATTCAATTACTCAGAAGACTCTGTTTTGAGGAAAAATTTACTAAGTGCTATAACTCTCTCAGAGGAGTAACCTTCAAACAGCACATTCTGGGCTACCTGAGGGAAGATGATGGTCAGGGGCATTGCTTTGAGATGATGGATGAAGGGAAGGGAACTAACATAAGTTGAAGGCCTGTGATGAATCAGACACTATAACAGGTGCTTTGACATGTATTTCCATCCAATAATATAGCAATATTTATTAAATACTTACCATTTTCGAGTTATCTCTTTTGACCTTCAAAACATGCCAATGAATTGGGTCGACAAGTATAGAATATTGGTTAAAACCATAGGCCAAAGTGCCTGTATTTTGATTCTGGCTCTACTCCTGGTGTGTTACCTTGGGTGAATTACTTACCATCATGTGATTCAGTGTCTTCATCTGTGAAATGAAGACAGTAGGAGCTTCCTCCTCATACCTTCTTTGTGGGAGGGCAGATACAAAGAGCTCTGTCATCATAGGCTAATACTGCCATTATTAGCCATATTATAAGTCAGGAAACTCAAGCTTGAAGAGCTGTGTCTGGGGTCACACACCCAGGACTTTGTCACCTTGGGGTGGAGCGGTACACAGTGAAAGAAAATTTGACTTGGATGAGTAGATGCAGTGGGGAGTGCATTGAAGTGTGAGACAAGGAGATCTTCTCTAGAAGACAGCCTTGCAAGGGAGCTTAGATATTGTAAACAAGTGTGGTGGAGATGGAGTTTCCCCAAAATGAATATTTTTCCAAATTCATTTGCCTACAGAGGCATCCCTACAGATTGCTTTTTACAGACAAACATACAGAATGGGTTCTCCTGGGAAGATATATGGGGAAGACCTCCCCGCCCCAGTCCCACCCCAAGCATACATGATGCATCATGAGCTATTTTGGTTCAGGTTAGGAGGATAACCTGGTGAAACCCCAAGGCCATTTGGTGGAAAGAGCTTTCTTTTTTTGCTTTCTTTACAGAGCTAGTCTTTGTAAACAGAGTTTCCCAGACAGGAAGAGGAAACTGGGTTCCAGTAAAAACAAGTCACTTGAGGAGAGACAGGAAGGAAGTTGTGTGAGTGTTTGGGGCTACTCACTTTGGTTCTGGATGGTCTTTTAGTCCCTTCCCAGTGGCCAAGGAATTTAATTAACACTGGAATAAAGCTGAGAAGGACTCTATGAGCTTCTAGAACCCCACCATTGATGCCTTGGGAGAGACATCCCATTGTGCCTAAAGCTTCCCATGCTTGCTATTCATACCAGCTGGGGGATTTAAAACCCTTTCTGACATCTGAATTTTATATTATGTTTAATTTCTTCAAAGTCTTCTGTGACTGTTGTCTGTAGGATTCATAATAGTCATGCTGATGTGGGCAGGACAAGGGGATTATCCCCATTTTGCAGATGAGAAAACAGTCTCTAGGAGAACACATTTCCTTCCTGAGGTCACATAGTTGGTGAGTGGCAGCGCTCAGGCTGAACTCAGGCTCATAAGGAGCCTGCTGAATGGCGGGGGGCTGGGAGGGGACAGGTGTTGGTACCAGTGCAGCTACGGGGAGTGAGGCTGGACTCAGAGGTGTGAACATAGCGGCTCAGTTTTCTGTACCTTTGCATCCTGCTGCCAGCCCTGTGCCATCTTGTCACAGGGGGTCTCAGATATTTATTAAAATGTGTTAAAAGGAAAACAACAGAAGTCAGGGCTGGCTTGGCGCCAGGGGAGGGCTAAGCAGGAGTCTTGGCTGGGGAGAGTCCAGGGCACTGACATGGGGGTCTGGTGCACTGCACGGTTTTAATGAAAGACTGCTGGAGGCATGTGCTTGTAAACTGTACAGCACAACAGCAATACAATATGTGGCTCTGCCCTGTTTCAGTCAGAAAGGAAGATCCTGGGACCAGGAAGCAGAACGAGATGCCTTTTTCTGTCTCCATGTTGCCCTGCTGTATTGTCAAACAGTGACCCTCCCGCATCCCTCTGTATCTTTATGCCTGCCCCATCCTCCCATCCCTCCTGCCTGATACCCCAAGTCCTTCAGGTGCACAGTCATCTTCCCCCATAAGGTCAGACCCCTTGGATGAGGTTTAAGAAAGACAAATGGAGGCAGCGTAGGGAGGCAAGAAAGCTTTGCAGTCATGCAGTCTTGGGGTCTCTTACACCAAGGCCTCCTGCATGCACCCTGGGCCTTATGGCAGCTCCCCCTCCTTTGCCCTCCACGATGGCCCAAGCCACAGGCCCAGGTATGCAGTTTGGATGAGTCATATTGGCTCTTCAGAGAACACACAGGGAAAACGGTCTGCTCCTGGGATGCTGAGACAGGGCCCTAAAAGAGCTTTTAGGTGTGGAATCCAGGCAGCAGTGCCCCAGGCTGTCAGAGAGGGTGCTTTGTTCTTTCTCCCCTCCACCTGGCTCAGGTGGGCTGTCTTCTACTCATCCACATGAAGGGCTGCCAGCTTCTCAGCTGCCTCTTGCAGCCACCAGACGTTCACTAAGGGACATTGCCACTGTTTCTGCAAGTGAAAATGGTTTTTGTTTCTGGGGAAACTCTTCAGTTTTGAGTAGTTAGCTTGGGAAGAGCATCACCTGGTAAGTGCATCTGCCATGCTGAGGAAATACCAGTGAATAATAGCAGTAATAATGATGATAATAAAAATGGTGTACTTTAACAAACACCTATTATATGACAGACACTGTTTTAAATTTTTTTCATGTTTATTTGTTTATTTTGAGAGAGAGAGAGAGAACGTGTGCATGTGTGTGTAGGAGTGAGCAGGGGAAGGGCAGACAGAGAGGGAAGGAGAGAGAATCCCAAGCAGGCTCCACGCAGTCAGCACAGAGCCTGATGCAGGGCTCGAACTCAAGAACTGTGAGATCACGACCTGAGCCAAGATCAAAAGAGTTGGACACTTAACCAACTGAGCCACCCAGGCGCCCTGCCAGACACTATTTTAATCGCATTGCATGCCTTACTTTGCTTAGTCCTCATAGCAAAATGAGGTAGGTATGATAATATTTTAAGATGAAAAAGCTGAGACTCGGGGAGGTTACATACTTTTCCCAGGGACAAAGTATGTCACGGCAAGCACATGACAGAACCTGGATTCTGTCACTGGCCTTTCTGACTTCCCAGACCAGCCTGGTTGCCACTAGTCCTCAAGGTTTCCTTCAGATGGTGAACTGGGAGTAACTTCATTTGTGCGTGTGGATATTATATAATGGCCTTTGCTGGTGTGTCCTCTCCCATGGAAGGAATTCCATGAGGCTGCTTGAGGCAACGTGCATACTCCTCTACCCATCCTGCCATGGGCCATGCTGTCCCAGCCTGTGAGCCTTCATCAGTGTGCTCTGGGGACCCTTGACCTCACCTCCTCATCCTGTTCTGGTCTCACTGACTTCTTTACTGTTCCTCAGACACATCAGGCATTCTTCTGTCTCCAGGACTTTGTGTTTTCTGTTCTTTAATTCTGGAATGTTCTTCACCCTGACTTCATTCAAGTCTGTGCAAATATTACCTTAGCTGAGAGGCTGTCTCTAACTTTGTGTATAAAAGAGCATCCCTTTCTTCTCTCACCATCCTGGGCTTCTATCCCTTTCCATTGTTTTGAGCTTCCTCATAACCCTCACCACCACCTGGCATAGTCTACAAATGGATGCTTGGCCAGTGTTGTTCCCTGCCATGTTCTCCACATTTAGAACACTGTGTGGCCTGTGAGGTACTCAGTAAATAGCTGTTGATGACTATACCAGTGAATGAAATGTCCCAGGCACACTACTCCAGATCATGAAGCCAATCTTACATTGCAACTTAAGGCAAATGTTTACATATCAAAGTAGAAACTGATAAGAAAAAAATCCAGTGGGTTATTATTAAATACAGTGGTTAAAAATAGAGCAAACTTTTTTTAAATAAGAAAAATGTTTTTCTTATGCTCTTATACAAATTATATGCATATAATTATTGCATGAATATTTGGGATTTTGGACTTGAACCCAGCTAGAGTTACTTGCTATTATCTGTATGAAGGTGTGCATTGAGAACTCCATGTAGAAATTGTACATACTTTCTCCATGAAGTTTCCTAACTATTCCAGTAAGAATCAATACCTATTCCTTGAAGATGCCTTGAAGAACACTTTATCCATACCTCTGTAATAAATAAGGCAGCTAAGCCAAAATAATTTAAATAAACACTGGATATGAAATCTAGCAAATACAAATTAAAATTTTTCTTTTGAAATTCTATAGCTAGATGACTGGACAATCCATATAACCACTCTCAACTTCTCTTTGCATGAGGGTGAAATAATGCAGTCAGTATTTCATTAATTCAACAAATATTTCTTGAGTATTTACTATGTGCCAGGAACTTTCACTGTATTTTTGATAGATCCTAGAACAAAACATACAAAAGATATCTGAGCTCATGGAGTTCATATTCAAGTGATAATGGATATTAAAAGGAGTTGCATAGCATCAAATGCCGAGTTAATATTAAATAATATAGCAGATGTGAGCTGCCCTCCTACCATCTACCTTCCCTTGCCCCAAGTTCCAGAGCCTCAATTATGTTTTGGTGTCTACCTCTTCCACGTGTTTCTGGGAACACTGACCACACTCATAACCTCAGGAATAAATCCTCACCATGCTCCGTAACCCATTTTCCCAGTGGTTGGGGTAGAGTTGGGAATGTGACCCAGGTCTGAAACAATGCATGATGGAAGAGGGGGTTTACAAGAGAAAAAAGAAGAGATAGACTCATTTTGCCTCTGGAAATTGTCATATCCAGATGTTACATCTGGATCTGGCACATAGGAGTGAAGTCATTTCCTAAACTGAAGAAGAAGGGAACACTGAAGACACAGAGCAGAGAAATGGAAAAGACCTGGATTTTTTATAATAATGTCAGTCACAAACTCACCCAATTCTAAAACCTACCCCACCTTTGGACTTGCTGCTACATTTCTGAATTATTGAAGCCACTATGAATTAGCATTTTCTGTTACTTGCATCCAAAGGTACTCTAATTGATATAAATTATTATCATGATTCCATTTCTCTTGCTTATCAGCAAGATCTTTGGGAGTTGAGTCTGTTTCATGTATATGCTTGTATTTGTACTACTTGGCATATATAGCACTATGTTTAATATAAAGTATATTTCAATGAAAATGTGTCTACAATCATGTATTTATAGCTTTGTGTATATGTGATTTTTTAGACTTTTTGCAGGTCTCAGGTTCAGTGCTTTATGCAACAGTTATATAAGAGAATGATAAATACCAGCTTACTTCCAAAGGTTTGGATATTGAAGATACAAAAATTTTAAAAGAACCCCAATTTCAAAACCCATGTAGTTTAAGTGCAGGTTCTGAGATTCAGTATTCCTGAGGTGGGTTTATTTGAAGCAATGGCCTCTGGCCACACAAATATCTTTTATAAAGCCCTATGAGTATGGCTGAGGTTACAACTCCACTTAGTAAGCATGGATGTCCGAGCCCTGAGGTTGGCTGTGTGTTGATGCCAGTAAACGACAGTTAGGGTGGGGTCCACTCTGCCCCATGATTTTGGTTGATGAGGTCATGGGAACCGGACAAGGTTGGCCCTGGGTCCTGAGCTGACAGCCTGAGGTATAGTGATGTAGTGTGTGCATGTCATGGGCCAATTACTCTGCTTTCACAGGTGGAGAAGCTGAGACAAAAACAGCAGAAAGACAACTGGTCTACCTCAGGAGAACACAGGATTTATGGGGAGAATTCTCATTGCTCGCCTGAATGTACCTGCCCCTCCACTGAGAGGACCCTTCAATTAAATTCTTAATTTTCAACACTTATTCATTGTTAGGCATTGTAAGGGATATAAAGATAAGAAAGATACAATTTTCCCTCAAGGTACTAACCATTTGGTGGAGAATATAACAAGTATCTAATTCATTTTTACATATGTTCTTTCAGTCATTCATTCATTCCTCCACTCATTCAGCCAACTTCTAGAAACTTGAAATAACGCAGCAAGTGATGCAGAGGTGGTCTCTGCTTCAATGGAGCTTGTATTATAACAGAGAAGACATATGTTAAAGTGTTAACTACCTAATCAATGACTTAACTACATTGATGATCTGTGCCACAAAAGAAGGAAGTACGTAGAACACTAGCAGAGCTTTAACAAGAGGTATGATCCAAATTGGGGATGCCACTACCTCTGATTTACAGATGAGAAACTGCATGGGAAAGTAAGCCACTTGCTAGAGATTACTCAGTTAGGCATGATGGAGCCAGATTGGCTCTCTCCAGAGTTCTTAACCACTCTACTTTGCAGGGAGATAGCATGAGCTCCAGGATTGCCTTGGAGCAGGCAGTTGGATAAATAAGCCTGGGCCCTGGAGGAAGCTTCTGTGCAGGGGCTGTACCACAAATGAGAAAGCAATGAATACCAGCAGAGAAGTACACCGTGCTGAAGAGGGACGCTAGGGAGAGACTGCATCTTTCTGATAGAAGCACAAATGACTTCCCAGGGAGGTTGCCTTTACCTTTAGAGCCTAAGGGAAATACAAAAGAGTTTCTGCAGTGAGACAGAGATCAAGGGTATAAAGGGCATTCTAAGAAGAGAAAAGAATGTGAAAAAGAAGTTGGCAGAGGCAGAATGGTTACTTAAGGGGACCCTGCTAGGTCATTCTTGTGCCTTGCCTGTTGTTTCCAGACACCCTCAACAGCATACGGGGCTCTTACAGGCATGTGGGCACACAAAGTATTGTAGTTGGTGTTGAATATTCATTAGGACCCCAATTTCTACAATTCTTGAACAACAAAGAACCAAATTCAGCAACTATCCCACCTTGGAAACTGTGTCCATTCTTAATCCTAGTTTGAATAATGGGATTTTCGACAGGAATGTTGTTTAAGAAATGGGTGCCTAACATTGATCTAAATGCAGGGACAGAACTTCCATGATATCCTCTGGAAGTCAGGAAATCTTCAACCCACTGTGATCTCTGGCTAACACATTCCCAGACCTTTAGAACTGAAAGGGACCCAGAGATCATGTGGCCCAAAACTCCCATTGACTTGAGACTGCCTGTGAATTGAGACTTAAAATATGAAGTGACCACCCGAAAGTCATGCAGCCCTTTACTCAGGAATTTTATTCCCTCTCCCAGACTCATCCTTTCTTCTCCCAACTCAACAGCTCCAGTAAATTTTTCTACCCTCAGGCACACACTTCCATTTATTATCTCACTGTATGGCTTTGTAATCTGCATTTACACTGCCCCACACATTTGTTTTTGTTTTTGTTTTTTTTAGAGAAAGAGAGAGAGAAAGAGAGCAAGTGAGCTAGAGTGAGTGGGGGAGGGGCAGAGGGGGAGAGAACTTTAAGCAGGCTCCACACTTAACACAAGACCAATGCAGGGCTTGATCTCACGACCCTGAGATGACCTGAGCTGAAATCAAGAGTCGGGTGTTTAACTGACTGAGCCACCCAGATGCCCTCACACCTTTGGTTTTTGTATGTTTGTTTTGCCGTGTTTTACTTTGTTTTGACCATTTGTGTAGCATCATTGCAGCACAGGAGACTCTACTAATTGATTTACACGCATTATCTTTTGTAATCTTATGGTGATCCTGTAAATTATAGATATTCTTATGCCTTTTTTTTTTTTTTACAGATGTAAAAACGGAGACTCTGGAAGATTAAAGTGCTCTCCTCCGCTCATACAGTGGTTATTTATATGAGCCAGGATTTCAACCTAATTCAAAGCCTGTACTCACATCCAGTCAGCTACAATGTCTCACCCACGTCTTCTCTCTCATGGAAGCCTGATTGCTTTTGGGCTAGAAGCATTGATTGGCTAGCAGTCTATATTCTCTCTGAGACATGGGTGTCCCTACACAGAAGTAACAGGTTCGTCTTTTATAAGTGTCCTTCTTATTGCTCCTTGGCCTTTTGGTTAAAATAAAGTACAAAAGTGTATTTCTTCCATGTGCCATCTATTTTAACAATAGCTGATATTTTCAGGCAAGACTGAAATAGAAATTCATGCTGTATTATAATGGCTCTTCTTTTTCACCCAGGAAAATACTGTGATTTTTTAATATTAATTTTTGTTGATTTATTATCTAAAAAAGTTATCTAATCTGCAGAACTTTGGAGGAGGGGGAAAGCATTACTACATTGACCGTCCATTTTGGATAACCTCTCAATTTCTGTAGTTTGTATATACCTTTTTGGGACACATAGAATCAATTTTATCTGGTACCCAAAAGGATATGATGCCACATCTCATTGTGTTTTTATGTCTTTCTGATGGAGTGTTAGCAATGGCTCTTATCCTGGATCCATTTAGCTTGGCCTGGAACCAGAGAACATTATCTCCATTCCCAGAATGCTCTCGAATGAGCCTACATATCAAATTACCATATATCACCCAGGAACACCAGGACTCTTGCCACTTACTGTGAATTTACAGTTCTTCGTCCTCTTCCAAACTCCTAGCATTTCTTTTGATGTGAAAAAGCAATTTTAAAATGTACCATATCTAATATAACACATGGACATGTTCACCACACACATTCTTTTAATTAAAAGAATCGGTACACTGCCTTTTGCTGACAGTTAACACCCATGCTTTAGTGCCATTTTCTATTATTGATTTATGAGGTGCATACTCAAAGCAAATTAGGGAATAAATCATCGATGACATTGATTTGCTTACCAGCTCTCTAATAAATGTGTATAATTAATTGTGGGTGTGCTACCTGTCCCTGCTAGTTGAGACCTTCCCACAGTTTTGGCCTCTTCTCTCTGTTACACTCTTGGGCTTAATGGAGAAGGATTGGCGTAAACCTGAAGGCACAGCGCAGGCGAGAGCTTAAGCCATCAATATGTGTGAGACCCTCAGGTGGAAAAGGAATTTTTGCACACTTCCTTCTCATGAAGAGACCGGTGGGGAGGGAGTTTCTGCTTGCGTGAGGCAGCTCATTATTTCAAAGGATTTGCATGGGGCTTAATAACACCTCTGGAACTGATTATTTCTCAACCAGGATGGCCATAGAATCAAGTGGTTTTTACTTTTGCAGGTGCCAGGTAACAGGAATAGGTGGTCACGCTTTTGTTTTGTTGGTCAAAGAACCTGCTCTTTAAAAAGCAAGTCTTTTTTTTTTTTAGTGCAGGAGGGGTGCTCAGTATGCTTCAGGGAGTGGGGTCTTATGTGGCAGTAGGGTGCAGTGGGGATTGTACTTCCTTTAGAGCCAGCTTGGATTAAATCCCAACAATGTCACTTACTTTCACACTTCAGTGTACCTTTGGCAAGTTATTTAACTTCTTGATCTCTGTTTCCTTGTCTACAAAGAAGGAAATAATAATAGTAGCTCCTCTTAGGGTTGCTCTAAGGATTAAATGAGATAATTTGTTTGAAGTGTCTAGACTAGAGCCTGGCACATAGTTGGCACTACATGGTCACCATTATTATTTATTATTCTGGAATCCATGAATGGGCTTTTGTGTGTCTGTAAATCTGAAGATCTGTACAAACTTTGTGTGTGTATACATATATCTAGGGAGTGGGTCCATGATATTCATCAGAGTCTCAAAGGGATCCCACACTTCCCTAGGGTTGAAGACTTTCTGCCCTCCTTCCTATTTTTGGAGCATTTCCAACTTGAGCTCTCCTTCCTGATTTGAACATGCTATTCCACCTGCATGGGATACGCTGACCCAAATCCTCTCCCTCCTTTCTAATAATAAGAATAATAGCAACAACAACAACAACAACAACAACAACGATAGTAATAACCTAATATTTACAGAGCTTCTACTATGTGGTAGATCTTAACTTAGGTACTAATTTTTCTCTGAGCCTCATTTTCACATCTTGTAGGGCTGTTGTGAAAATTAAATGAGGAAATGTGGGCAGAGGAGCTGATACTCCATTGGTATATAGGAAATAATATATCCTCTTGACTTTTCTGTTTTGTATATATTTTTTTGCATTCCTCAATGGATAAGAAGCATTAGGAGAATAAGCCTTTGTTGTTTTAAGACCATTATGTTCTTGGATTGTTTGTTACTGGAATATAACATAGCCCATTCTGACAGATACATTGCTATATCCCTCAGGGCCCAGGATAATCTGGCACATAATTAAACACTCAATAATTATATATTGACCAACTCAGTGAGGGAAAGAAGAAAAGAAGGGTGGGAAGAGGAGAGGAGGAAAAAAGTTGGACATAGAATGAAGTTAACTAAAATGACTCATAAGGGTTCATCTTCTCTACAGATGGACTGAAACAATAAATATTTTTCCAATCTATAAAAATAAGGATTTTCCAAAGCTTCCAAAAGACTGAGATATAATTATAAAGGGAGAACATATTTTGAGTTATGGGATCCAGGAGTCTTGGGGCATCCTGTTCTTTTTTGGGTGGTCATCAGGTTAATCCCTGAGTATGGTATTTCCAATTCTCCTTGGTGCCTGTGGTCTTCTGAGAAGGGAAGACTGTAGGATGCTCTGCGAGAAGATTCTATTGCAAGTTATAGTATTGCATTGATCCAGTATTGCATTCCTGGTCTGGCACAGAAATGCCCACTTTCCTACCAGTCTTGTATTGGCCACATCCCAGTTCTCATTGGAGTGTGGCTCACACCTCTGTGTGTCTGACTCCAAAGGCTCTCAGTCGTGATGTACACTGGGTCTCAGCACACTCCTGGCTGCATGGCCACACAGAATAAAGAAAAAGAACAATTAAAAACAGATGCCTTGCACAACCACCAGGACTTCTCTCTATTTTAATCTCCCGAAGTGCTGTTTCTCAGAGCTCAGGAAGACTTTGGCTGGTGACATAGCAGTGTGAAGGACCGATGAATTGTTGGCATTCTTTTGTTCTGAGGAGAATAAACTAGTTTCAGTTAAAATAAGAACCAGATTGCCCCCAAAAATGTCTATGTCTTCAGAGTTGCCAGTTAAAAACAACTTCTAGAGTGTTTGAATGAGAACTTTTCCCAAGGATGGCTTTGGTGAAGGAGGAGAGGCTGCCAGATACTGCATCATTAACTAAATACCACAGAAAATGGCTCTATGTTTTATTGCTGTGTGTGTTAAACTATGGAGAACAAGAAATTGGAAAGCTCAGTTGTATTCAAAGAATGGAGAACAAAATGCTCCAGCTGTTCTGTTTGGGAAAGGATAATTCATAAACAGAGAAACAGGCAACACATTTTTGGATATGACTCAACAACTAGTTGGAGGCCATCATGGTGGCAGACCTCTTTTGGCCACCCAGCACCCCTCCCCACCTTCTCCCCTAAGATGTGTCTGAATACATGTCTTAATTTGATCCTGGAGGAAGTCATGTAGCATGCATGAGACTGTCAAATTGCCTTGGTCCTTCTGGGTGACTGTTTCTTGCTCATGTGGGCCTCACAGAGTGATGCACAACCTAACACAATACCAGGGCAGCTGCTGTTGCTCCTAAGTTTGAGTTTAAAAAGAGAAAAAGGAAGAAAGAAAGTGGCAAAAGTGTACCCCCCACTGTTTCCTGTTAGAATCATATTTGAGCTTCCATTCAAGTCTGGAAAAATTCATCTGATGACATCTGCTTGACCTCCTGGGAAATAGAGGAGGGGTGGGGTTTGCCAACAAGATAACTTCCTCCTTCCTTCGCTTCCTGCAGCCTCCTGCTCCAGCAGCGCCCATGGCTGCCTTCCAGCTGGGCCTGGATCCTCTGCTATCGTGGACCCCACCCTGCACGTTCCTGTCTGCATCTGGAGGCCCCGCGGCCTCTGGCTGTTGGCCTACTAGAGCAAGGCAGACTTTCTCAGCCCAGCAAAGGCGTTGGCTCTGGAGACAAGTTAGAGAGAACTCAAGAAGCCAATGGGTAAGGAATTCCAAGGTCTTTGTGAAGCTCCCAGGGAAAAATATAGGTCAATACTTGTTTTCTGAAAGGATTCTTCTTTCAGGATTGTTGGACTCTGTTCTTCCCTTTGAGCAAAAGCATGGCATAAGATAAGGAAAGTCCATTTCATTCGATTGTAGATTAATTGCTACCATTCAACTGTTTTTGATCTACAAAATTGGCATTTCCATATGGTTCTACCTACTACATTATGTCAACACTGTTCTGGGCATTGAAGGTAACAAGAACCGTAAGAAAAGGTGCTTCAGGGGACATAGCTTCCAATAAGGGAGATGGGCATTTAAGTGAATGACACAGAACATTGTGAATAGTCTAATTATAGAGGGTGTGACAAATCTTGCTTGTTCAGAATAGAAGATTGCCAGAATCAGTTCTAAGTTATTGCACGCACAGGAGCTTCTTTGTTTAAGACTAGTTACTCTCAACCAGCTCTTAGAGTGGGGAGAAAGAGGTGTGTAGCATTTTTAAAATTCTATTTATTTTTTAATTTTTAAAATATTTATTTATTTTTAAGTTTATTTATTTTTGAGAGAAAGAGAGACAGAGACAAAGACAGAGTGTGAGTGGGGGAGGGACAGAGAGAGACGGAGACACAGAATCCGAAACAGGCTGTAGGCTCTGAGCTGTCAGTACAGAGCTGGATGTGGGGCTCGAACTCACGAACTTCGAGGTCATGACCTGAGCCGAAGGCAGACGCTTAACCAACTGAGCCACCCAGGTGACCCATGTAGCACTGTTTTTTCACTCATTTTTAAATTTTTGAATAATTTTGGGTTTATTGAAAAGTTGCAGAGATAGTACAGACAGTTCCCATATATCCATCACCCAGTTTCCCCTAATATCTTACATTGCCATGTACATTTGTTAAAACCAAGAAATCAGCAGTGGTACCTTACTATTAAACAAACTCCAGACTTATTTTAATCTTATCCTTTTCCACAGCTGTCCTTTTTTCTATCCACATTGCATTTAGGTGGGGTGGTTTTAAAATGTGTTTGCAATTTTTTTTGACACTCCTTCCATGGAAAGTGGAGTCTACGTCCCCTGGAAACTGGATAGTCTTTGAGGACTATTTTGGTCAATAGAGTACAGTGGAAGTGACAATGCATGGCTTTCCAAGTCTAAGTGGTGATTCTTCTTGAAGCCTCCAGTGTCCATGTAAGCAATCCAACAGCTCTGAGCCACCATGTTGGGAGGAAACTCAAGGTAGCCCATGCAGAGACACCACATGGGGAGTCCTTGAGACAACATGGGGAGAGATACTCAGTCACACTCCAGCCTCCTAACCCCCAGCTGCTCCACACAGTTCCAGCTTTAACCACTGTCAGACTGCAACCAAGTGAAAGACCCTGAGCCAGAGCTTTCCAGTCAAGTATTTCCTGAATTCCTAACTCAGAGATGCCGTGAGAGGTGTTACAATGATTGCTGTTTTAAGCAATTCTGTGTTGGGCGTTTCATGATGTAGCAGTAGATACATGGACTAAGATGGTTCTACCAGCAGTCTAAATGAGGTATGAGACTCAGTCACACATAATAACCTTTCAGATGTTCCACTGTTTCATTTTTCACACATTTACTGAGCACCTACTATATCCCAGGTATGGTACTAGGTGCTATGAAACTAGGTGACTGAGATAGTTTCTGACCTTGAAGAAAGAAAAGCAGATGATTCAACAAATGGCCACACTATGATATGTTAAGGTAGTGTCATGAGATGAGAGAAAAGGGACAAATTTCCCAGGAGATGTGATGGATACCCTTTGCATGGATCAGGATTTGAAAGATGAATCAGAATTTTCCATTGGGGAAGGGGGTGAGAGTGAATGGTGCATTAAGGGAACCTGGAAGAGCTCTGCATAGCTGGAAACAGAGTTTATTTGCATGAGTGTGTGTTTGGGGTTGGGAGTGGAGTCAGGCACGAAGAAGAAGTAAAAGTGAAAAAAACTGAACAGGGACACTGAGGTCGAGTTTCCAGAGTGGAATCTGAGGTGGGAAGTGGAACGTCATATCTTTTAGTCTGGATCTGATTCTTCTTCTAGAAACTTCTGAAGAAGATGATGTTTAAATATTAGTTGTTAGTGCCCTTAGGAATTTGAGCTTAAAATATACATCCACTGTATGTAGCTTGACCTTCTGAAAGAATAAACTTTGGAAATGACTGGAGGTTAAGTTCCAAACCTCTGAGCAAGTCTGTCAAAGTGCTGGTCAAGAGGTTTATGAAGTTTTTATTTCCATCGTTGGTCTTTTCCATGGAACCAAGTGTATGTGTGTATATGTGTGGAGGGGGAGTGTGGGATGAAACATGCATTTTCAAAAGTAAACAGAGCTTAAGTGAAAGGAAATCTAATAAACTCTGTGAAGGCAGCAACTGAAGACAGAAACGGAAAGAAGAGTGGAAAAAGAGTGAGCTCAAGATGGTAGGGGATAAGGGAATGAGTCAGAACCCAGAAGAAAGGGGCAGTTGAGGGGGTGGAGACAGCCTGTAGTTCTGGAATTCTGACTCCTGCTTGGGCCACTGTGGTCCCTTATTTTGCTTAATCTAGTGTGAGTTTGTTTCTGTCTCTTTGAAACAGAAGAGTCTTGACTAATCTCAGGGTTATATATGCTTCTTATTTGATTCCTCCCAAAATGCAGATTTGCAACAAGATGAAATAATTTTCTCAAAGTCACACAGTAGGTAAATGACAGAGCTGGACTTGAACTGGATCTTCTGACTCCAGAAATTGGTGTTCTTTCCAGAAACCGAGGCAATGCTTGGGTTAGAAATCTTGCTAATTTCTTGGTTTTGACAAATGAACATGACAATGTAAGATATTAGGGGAAACTGGGTGATGGGTGTATGGGAACTCTCTGTACTATCTCTGCAACTTTTCTATACATATAATGGAATATTACTCAGCCATCATAAAGAATGAAATCTTGCCTTTTTCAAAGACGTGGATTGAGCTACAGTGTATTACGGTAAGCAAAAATAAGTCCGTCAGAGAAAGACAAATACCATATAATTTCACTTATAAGTAGAATTGAAGACACAAAACAGATAAACACAGGGGAACGGGGAAAAAGAGAGAAGAAACATATCATTAAGAGACTTTTAATGATAGAGAACAAACTGAGGGTTGATGGTGGGAGATGGGTGGGGGATTGGCTAGGTGAGTGATGGGTATTAAGGAGGGCACTTGTGATGAGCACTGGGTGTTATACGTAAGTGATGAATTACTAAATTCTACTCCTGAAACCAATTTTACCATGTATGTTAACTAACTAGAATTTAAATAAAAACTTGGGGAAAAAAAGATGGCCAATGCCCCCCAAACTACAGTGGGCTCTTGTGAACTCCCAGTTATGAGAAGGAATATCACTGTACAAGTTTGTATCACTTGCTCCTGTCTGTCATTTTATTTCCTCAACTTACAAGTAGAAGGAGAAAGGATATACCTCCCATTTACCACTCAAAGCAAAGCAAGTGTGTTAGTCTGCTTAGGCTTCCATAAGAAAATATCATGGAATGGGTGGCTTAAACCTCAGACATTGTCCCCCCACAGCCTGGAGTCCAGAAGTTCCAGGTCTCCGTGCAGCATGGCAGGGTTCTGGTAAGGGCCCTCTTCCTGGCTTGCAGACTGTGTCCTCACATGGCCTGTTCTCTGTGCGATCTCTCTCTTCATCTTCTCATAAGTCTATCAGTGCACTCAGATCAGGGACCCGCTTATGACCTCATGTAACTTGAATTACCTTCTGCCTACCCCATCTCCACATATAGTCAGTCATATAGAGGGTTAGAGCCTCAACATATGAATTTTTGGGAGATACAATTCGGTCCATAGCAGACCCATGCTCTATACCATAGGTGGTGAATGCAAATGCAGAAGTAATTAGAACTGAGTGTTCAGAGCAGGTGACCCTTCACTTTGGCAACTTACTTTATTCTTTCCTTCAGCACCTTTGTGCATCCTGCTTGCACCGGAGAAGGGCTTTTTGGTGTTTGTCTGGGTAAGAAGTGGGGCTTGGGGGAGTCCAGCTGCTCAGATAAAGATCTGTGATTTGCTTTCTTGCACCCTACCAGGTTCAGTGGCTTCTAGGCACATCTCCCCATTTCTTAGAATTTCTTGCCAGGACGGGGAGGGAGACCTTTTCCATTTGGGTCTCATTTTTCCACCTTCCTTCCTGCCTCCTCCTGGCAAAGACTGATCTGTCTCTTTGACAACTGGACACCCACTGCCAGAAGAAATAATCCCCATGTGTGCAGGGTGTTACCAAAGGGAACAGGGTGGAGGGAGGAGGGAAGGGCTTCCTGCCAGCAGCCCAGTGGACAGCAGAGAAGGGGGATGGCTGTGCTGGCCCTGGAGGGTGAGGCAGATGTTTGCAGGGAGAGGATCTGCCTGGGAAGAAGCAGGGTCCAGAGGCAGCCGAGAAATAACCAGGGGTGGGAGAAGCCAGGAGGCAGAGGGGAATAGGAGGTGGCTTCCAACCGGAAAGGGATGGAGGGAGTTGCTGGACGCTGAGGAAGCACATGGGGTGGGGAGGTGCTGTTGAAGGAGGCAGAGGGGGATGATGGTAACAGCTCACTATTGTACAGCATTTCACTGCTTACATAGCATTTTGACCTACATTGTTATACATGTATAACATGTTAACCTTAGTGAAGGTCTCTGGGTCTTGATTCCCGTTTGTAAAATGGGGGTAGCTGCACCTACCAGGCAGGCTTCCTGAGGCTGCCCATTTTGCTGAAAAGTAAGGCGAGGCTCACATCATAAGCGGATAATAAGAATGCTTGTTGGGTAGTCACTGTGTGCCAGGTGACATTCTGGGTGATTTACGTCTGTGAATTGAGACAGTTCTCCAAAGCAGATAGGCAAAGCTGCTCTTTTGTAGACAAGGAAACAGGCTCCAGCTAATTCCCGTATTTTAGAAACACATATTAGCTGGAGCGCCTGGGTGGCTCAGTGGGTTAAGCATCCAACTCTTGTTTTTGGCTCAGGTCATGATCTCACGGTCCGTGAGTTCGAGCTCCACATAGGGCTCCAAGTTGCCGGTGCAGAGCCTGCTTGGGAGTCTCTCTTTCTGTCCCCCCCATCCCTATTGCTTGCACACACACACACTCTCTCTCTTAAAATAAATAAATAAACTTAAAAAAAAAAAAGAAATACATACTAGCCAGTACCAGTTTCAAGGTGGCATACAAAGGCTGGAGGTGAAATCAGTACAAACACATCCCCTGGGACAGGACAGTTCCAAGGGCTTTGTGTCCAAGATTTCCTCACATTTTCACAACCAGGAGATAAGGACGCTGTTATTATCATTCCCTTCTTACAGATGGAGAAACTGAGTCACAGGTAGGCAAGGTGGCAGGGAAGTAGGTTGTGAGTGAAATTTGAACTGAGGCAATGTGGTTCTAGAGTCTTTGGGTTCATCTATCATGCTCTACAGCAGTGAGTAAAAGAAAGGTGGCTTTGTTCTTAATTTCAGGTGACTGACTCCAAATCCTGTATACTTTCCACTAAGCCGGACTGCCTTTTGGGCTTCACTGAAGGAACATATTAAGTGTAGTGAAAAGGGGATGGTCATACAAACATGCCAAGATGTGCTGAACAGGTGGCCCTCTTTCCTAACTGCCAGAGCACAGCCTCACTCTAGGACCCCACCCCGATATCCTAACAAACAAATACATCGAGGAAGATGCCATGGTTTCTGGTTCCTTGCAAATCAACCAGGTCTCATGGACTTTGGGTGACATCCAGCTCCAGAATAATCTCTACACACGGGGACGTAGGGTGTTCAAGTGGTTTAAATGCCAGGCTCAGGTGAGAGACCTGGCTTCGAATCTCTGTTCTGCCATTTGCTGCCTTGAGACGTCCAGCTCATCGCTTCACCGTCTTGAACCTTAGTTTTCTGCTGTAAAGTGGGTGGCACAATACCAATTTCTTAGGGCTATTGTAGGGATTAAATGAAATCATGCTTGTGAAGGGCTGCACCCTGGCCTTGGTGCATGGTCAGATGTGAAGTAAATGTTAGCATTGGGGTTAAGAGCTTAAGGCCTGGCCGAACGTACCTAGGTGTAAGTCCAGGTTCTGATACTGATACTTTGTGTGGCCTCAGCAAGTCAGTGAAGGCCTCTGGGTCTTGGTTCCCTTTGTAAATTTCAGATGACAGCATCTACTACACAGGACAGCTGGGGTGTTGAGTGACTGAAGCACAGGCAGTGGAACAACCAAATGATTCAATAGCTCTTACAATTCCTAGAAATGAGGAAGAAGTGACCTCTGGGCTGCTTCTCTTACCATGACTCTGTCTTGCCCACTGTTTCCGGGGCACTTTCCCAGGCAGGCCAAAGGCTTGAGAAGTGACCATCACTCATGATGGCCTAGTTACTCATGAAATTGGGAAGACTTCACTAGAGTATGGTTTTATGAGGTCTTTATCGTTGTGTGGAACTCTCCCGTGCTAGGTGTGATAAGGTATGTAGAAATGTTCAACACAGAACCCCTTTGTATGGGCTTTGCACTCAGACAGTTCTAGATTTCAGATTGGGGTAGGCTTCTCTGTAAAAAGGAAACAATAATTTTTACCTCGCATGCACTACTGGATGATGAAATGAAAGGGCACAGGACTTTGCCAGGCATGCCAAGCTTTAAGCAACTGTTGATTATTATTCTTGACCATGGGGGTCCAATTTTTTTTAGAATAGGTAATAATTAATGGAAAAGGCCCTACTGTCTTTTGATAAGAAATATATTATACAATATTATCTTTATATCTTCAATACTGATATTTTAGTTAAGGAAGAAAGTGAAGGAAGGAAGGAAGGAAGGAAGGAAGGAAGGAAGGAAGGAAGGAAAGGGAGGGGGAAAGAAGGAAGGAAGGAAGAAGGAGGGAAAGAAGGAAGGAAGGAAGGAAGGAAGGAAGGAAGGAAGGAAGGAAAGAAGGAAGGGAGGGAGGGAGGAAGGAAGGAAGGAAGGAAAGGGAGGGGGAAAGAAGGAAGGAAGGAAGAAGGAAGGAAGGAAGAAGGAAGGAAGGAAGGAAGGAAGGAAGGAAGGAAGGAAGGAAGGGAGGGAGGGAGGGAGGAAGGGAGGAAGGAAGGAAGGAAGGAAGGAAGGAAGGAAAGAAAGGAAGGGAAGGAAGGAAAGGGAGGAAGGGAGGGAGGAGGGAGGAAGAGAAGGAAGGAAGGAAGCAGGGAGGAATTCAAAATTAGAGCTATCATAGGTCCTGCCACAATTTTATATTCCTTGCTCCATACTAAGTATCTGTCCTTTCTCTGATCCTTGTCCTCACCCCTCTTTCAAAGCGATTTATAAATTCTGCTGGACACTTGTTCTGTGTAAAGAAGTGATATAGTTAAATAGTTCCTGTACAATGAGTAAGTTTAAGATCAAAATGTAACAATTACAAATGTATAAATATAGTAACTCATATTTACAGACAGAAAAAGGAGGGTGAATTTCTACAGAAAAGCTAACTATAGAATATTTACTTCCCCCCTGTCCCCAACCTTCTGAACCTGTTTTTTTCAACGTTTTTATTTATTTTTGGGACAGAGAGAGACAGAGCATGAACGGGGGAGGGGCAGAGAGAGAGGGAGACACAGAATCAGAAACAGGCTCCAGGCTCCGAGCCATCAGCCCAGAGCCTGACGCGGGGCTCAAACTCACGGACCGCAAGATCGTGACCTGGCTGAAGTCGGACGCTTAACCGACTGCGCCACCCAGGCGCCCTGAACCTGTTTTTAACAAAGTCAACTCCTGAAGGGAGTTCTGGTTATGGCAGCTACTAAAGATGCTAATCTGGACTTTATTTGGGTTATGTTCATTATTCATAATTTTTTATCTGTATTGTCTTCTGAACTGCATTTACATTTATTACTAGTCCCCACCTCAAATTCTATTCCAAACTATAGTAATCAAAATAGTATGGTATTGGCATAAAAACATACACATAGATCAATGGAACAGAACAGAGAGCCCATAAATAAGCCCACTTATATATGGTCAACTAATTTTCAACAAAAGTGCCAAGAATATAAAATGTGGAAAGGATTGCTTCTTCAGTAAACAATACTGGGAAAATTACATATCCATATACAAAAGAATGGACTTGGATCCTTATCTTACACCATACATAAAAATCAACTCAAAATAGACGAAGGACTTAAATGTAAGACCTAGAAACATAACATGCCTACAGAAAAGCATGGGGAAAATCTCGTTGACATTGGTCATAACAGAGATTTTTTGGATTTGACACTGAAAGCATAGGCAAAAAAGTGAAAATAAGCAAGTGGGACTATATGAAACGGAAATATTTCTGCATAGCAAAAGAAACCATTATTAAAATGAAAGGGCAACCTCCAGAAAGGGAGAAAAATTTCCAAATTGTGTGTCTGCTAAGGGATTAATGTCCAAAATATATAAGGAACTCATACAACTCAATAGCAAAGAAACCAAATAACCTAATTAAAAAATGGGCGAAAGGGGCACCTGGGTGGCTCAGTCAGTTAAGCATCTGACTTCAGCTCAGGTCACGATCTCACCATTCGTGAGTTTGAGTCCCATGTCGGGCTCTGTGCTGACAGCTCAGAGCCTGGAGCCTGCTTCAGATTCTGTGTCTCCCTCTCTCTGCCCCTTTCCCACTCGTACTCTGTCTCTCTCTCTTTCAAAAATAGACAAAAACTAGAAATTTCACAAACGGCAAAGGAGCTAAATAGACATTTTCCCAAAGAAGACATACAAATGGTTATGGGTGTATGAAGAGATACTCAACTTCACTGATCATCAGCGAAATGCAAATAAAACCACAATGAGATAGACATCACTTCACACCTTTTAGAATGGCTATTATGTGAAGTCAAAAGATAGCAAGTGTTCGCAAGGATGTGGAGAAAAAGAAAACTCTCTTACATTGTGGAAATATAAATTGGTACAGCCATTACAGAAAACAGACTAAATATGGAGGATCCTTTAAAAATTAAAAATAGAACTATTTTGTGATCCAGGAATCCCACTTCTGGGTATATATCTAGAGGAAATAAAAGTCACTATCTTGAAGAGATATCTGCACTCACATGTTCATTGCAGCATTATTCAAATAGCCAACATATGGAAACAACCTAAGTGTCCATTGACAGATGAATGAATATAGAAAATGTGCTATTTTATTCAATCAAAGGGAATATTATCCAGCCTTAAAAAGGAAGGAATTCCTGCCATTTACAACAACATGGATGAACGTGAAGAACATTAAGCTAAAAGAAATAAGCCAGACACAGAGACACATACTGCACAATCTCACTTATGTGTGGAATCTAAGAAACTATGTGTGGAAACTAAGAAAAAAGTCGAACTCATAATAAGAGAGTGAAATGGTGGTAACCAGATATGGAGGTTTCAGGAAAAGGGAAATAATCAAAGAGTACAAACTTTCAATTAGAAGATGAATGATTTCTGAAGACCTAATGGACAGCTCGATGGGTATAGTTAATAATAATGTATTGTTTCTTTGAAATTTGCTAAGAGAGTAGATCTCAAATGTTCTTCCACACACATCACACACACACGCATACACAACAAGGTAGCTATGTAAGTTGATGGATATGTCTTAAAAAATTGCCAAGTAACTGCTCCTCAACAACCTCTCATGGTCTTCAGTAGTGTCTTCCTTGCTGATATTATAATTAGGGATTTAGTAAATATAAACAACATTTATAAACGAAGAAGTTAGTAGAGGAAAAGTGCAATAATTAACACATAATTGATTAATGCAAAAGCAGTCAAGAAAGGGTATAAAAAGCAATATTTTGGGGAGAAGTAGAATCAAATGACTTATTAGAAATCATACAAAATTTAAATAGACTATCCCAATTAAAATATAAGGTTGTCAGGGGCACCTGGGTGGCTCAGTCAGTTAAGCGTCTGACTTCAGCTCATGTCATGATCTCACAGTCTGTGAGTTCAAACCCTGTATCGGCTCTGTGCTGACAGCTCAGAGCCTGGAGCCTACTTTGGATTCTGTGTCTCCCTCTCTTTCTGCTCCTCCCTCCCCCTCAAAACTAAACATTAAAAAATTTTTAAAAAACCAGGATTGTCAGACTGCGTGCAAGAATACGGAAAGGTTGAGTTAAATATATATACCACCTAAACACAAACCTAAAATAGACTTTAAGACAAAAAACATTACTAGAGATAAAGAGGTACATTTCATAGTAATAAAAGGTTCATTTCACCTGAAATATACAATAACTCTAACTTTGAATGTATTTAATAACAGAGTATCAAAAACAAAGCAAAAGTTGTCAGATATAGAAGATGAAATAGATTAATCCACAATCATAGTTAATAGACTTTAACATATCTCTTATAGTAATTGATAGAAGACCAAGGAACAATGTATAAGATACAGAATATTTGAACATGATTAACAAATATTATATGCAGAATACTGTACCTCAAAACAAAGAGCATACTTCCTGTTCAAATGCACATGGAACATTTGCTATTTGCTGAACTATAAAGCATGATTCAATAAAATTGAAAGAATTCAAATTACTCAGAGAATGTTTTCTGGCCACCATAGAATTAAGCTAGAAATTTAAAGGTACCCAGAAAGGCAGCCCTATGTATATTTCTAAGTAATCTATGGGTCAAATTTTTAAAAAATAAGGTTGGAAGTTAGAAAATGTTTTTAATTAAATAATAATATATGGGATGTCCACCTGCCCCTCATTTGTTCACTGGATATTTCCCCTAATAGTTTACAAACTTTTAAACTCAGGAAAGGGCTGGGCCAGCTGGATCCAGAAAACAGATCTGCATGAAGCCCCTCTCCTCAGAATGTGGAGGAGGAAACAGAGAAGACTGGTAGAACTCTACAGGAGGGCCTCAGAGACTGTGGGACCTTGGGAAGCAGAACACTGAGAACATTTCCACCATGGAAAGCACTCTTCTTTATTCCTCTCTCTATGGAAAAAAAAATGGAATTCTGCTAAAGCAGAGGAGAAAACTAGGGCCTTAAATACATGTATTATAAAATAAGAAAGGCCAAATATCAATGGTTAAATATCTGTCATAAAAGTTGGCAAAAGAACAGCGAATTAAATCCAAAGAAAGTAGAGGGAAGGAAATAATGACAATAAGGGGGAAAATTAATGAAATAGAAAATAATCAGCAAAACCAAAATTTGTTTTCTTGCAAAAACTAATAAAATTGATAACCCCTGGAAAAAATAATTAAAATAAAAAGTACAAAAATCCAGTATAAACAAGGGGAAAGACATAAAAAATAATTATAGGTTATTATAAGCATTTTTTATGAATAAACCTCATTAACTGAGGTAAAATGGATAAAATTTTAGTAAACAAGATATAAACAAGATATTAAGTAATTCTATATCTATTAAAAATAATAAAACCATAATTTAAATCTTCCTGTGAATAAAAATACAGGCCCAGATGATTTCTCCAATGAATTCTTCCAAACTTAATAAAGATATTAAGTAATTCTATATCTATTAAAAATAATAAAACCATAATTTAAATCTTCCTGTGAATAAAAATACAGGCCCAGATGATTTCTCCAATGAATTCTTCCAAACAGTTAAAGGAGAAATGACACTAATCTTAGATAGACTTTCTTAGGGAAGCAGAAAGGATATTTCTCAACTTCACTAGGCCAGCAAATCTCAATACCTGGCAAGGATATTACAAGAAAGGATTCAATCAATCTTTCTCATGAACGCACGTGATGATATTTTAAACAACACATATAAAACAAGATATACAAAAAAGTTTTTTATCATAACCAAGTCAGGCTTTTTTCTTTTCCCAACAGGCCACAGCTGATTTAACACCAGTATAATTTCACCAGTATAATTCAATAAACTAATAGAAAAGGGATGAGAAATAAGATCAATAATCATATTGATAGATGCAGAAAAAAAATTGACAAAATTCAATATCCATATATGACTTAAAAGTAATCATGGCAACTAGAAATAGAGGGAACTTTCTTATTTGGTAAATATCAATAGAAACTTATAGCAAACTTTATATTTGATGATGAATGAACCATTAAAAATTTTCTTCCTGAGTTTGGATTTGAAAAAAAAATGGTGGAGATTACCATTTTATACCACTGTTATATAACCCCTACTCAACATTGTATGTTGGAAGGGCTAACATCTGCAATAAGGCAAGAAAAAGAAATAAAATACATAAGAAATTAAAATGAAGATACTATCGTTATTTATTCATGATATAATTGTGTACCTAGAAAATCCAAAATAATCTACAAATAATATATTACAATTAATAATTTAAGCAAAACTATAAAACATTATTGAGAAAATTTAAACAAGATCTAAAGAGAGAAATATATTAGATAGTTTATCTCAAATTTGTCTATAGATTTAAAAGAATCTTAATCAAGATCCAGTAGCACTTCTTTGAAATTATCAATTTCAATTGATGTCTAAAATGTATAAATAAATGCAAAAGCTTCCCAATAACAGGCAATTTTGAGGAGGAAGAACAAATTTGGACCCCATGTATTACTGGATATTAAGAATTATATAGCTATAGTAATGAAAACAGCAGTGTATTATTGTCATAAGAACAAACAAAACAATGGAGCGAAATAAGTCCAGATAGAAATCCAAACATGTATAAATACTTGATTTATGACAAAGGGAACATAGTAAAGCAGTGGAGTGAAGATGATCTTTTCAACAAAATGTTCTGATTAAGTGGAAAAATGATATTGAGTCTCACACCATACTTGAAACAATTAATTCCTAATGGACTGTGGATCTCAGTGTGAAAAAATAGAGTTTATGGGAGATACTATAGAGAATATCTTCATGATTTGGGGGTAAACAAAGACTTTTGAAACAGAATATAAAACTACTAAATGCAATAAAATTGGTTGATCGACTGAAATATATTAAAATTAAGAACTTATGTTCCCCAAAGAGCACCATTCAGGGAGTGAAAATGCAAACCACCAAGTGGGAGATGTTTTATTTTTTTTATTTTTATTTTTTAATATATGAGATTTATTGTCAAATTGGTTTCCATACAACACCCAGTGCTCGTCCCAAAAGATGCCCTCTTCAATACCCATCACCCACCCTCCCCTCCCTCCCACCCCCCATCAACCCTCAGTTTGTTCTCAGCTTTTAAGAGTCTCTTATGCTTTGGCTCTCTTCCACTCTAACTTCTTTTTTTTTTTCCCCTTCCCCTCCCCCATGGGTTTTTGTTAAGTTTCTCAGGATCCACATAAGAGTGAGAACATATGGTATCTGTCTTTCTCTGTATGGCTTGTCTCACGTAGCATAACACTCTCCAGTTCCATCCACGTTGCTACAAAGGGCCATATTTCATTCTTTCTCATTGCCACGTAGTACTCCATTGTGTATATAAACCATAATTTCTTTATGCATTCATCAGTTGATGGACATTTAGGCTCTTTCCATAATTTGGCTATTGTTGAGAGTGCTGCTATAAACATTGGGGTACAAGTGCCCCTATGCATCAGTACTCCTGTATCCCTCGGGTAAATTCCTAGCAGTACTACTGCTGGGTCATAGGGTAGGTCTATTTTTAATTTTTTGAGGAACCTCCACACTGTTTTCCAGAGCGGCTGCACCAGTTTGCATTCCCACCAACAGTGCAAGAGGGTTCCCGTTTCTCCACATCCTCTCCATCTATAGTCTCCTGATTTGTTTATTTTGGCCACTCTGACTGGCGTGAGGTGATATCTGAGTGTGGTTTTGATTTGTATTTGTGGGAGATGTTTTAAATACATATAACCAATAAAGAATTCATACTCAGTCTTACAAATCAATTTCTAAAGACAGGTAAGCCAATTTAAAAATGGGAAAACATTTTAAACATTTCATATCTAAATGGTCAATAAGCACATGAAAAGGTGCTCAAAATCATCAGGGGAAGGCAAATTAAAACCACAGTTCAATACCATTGCAAAGCTACTAGAATGACAATTTTAAATGTTGACTAAGATGCCAAGCCATTAGAACTCATATACTGTTGGCAGGAGTGTGAACTGACGCAACCACTCAAGAAAGCTGAACATTTGTGTACCCTATGACTCAGCAATCCCACTTTTAGGTATGTACCCAAGATAAATGCTTACATCTGTTCACCAAAAATACCTGCAGAAGATGCAATGTCATATGACATTCATAGCATCACTGGTGAAAAAGTCTGCTCATAATATTTAACCTGAATCCATTCAGGCTTTTAAATCTAATTTCCAACGTACAGTTGATGCAGGGTAAAGAGAAACCATGATACCACCAGAAAACACTCAGATAAATCCAGACTATTAGGTACTGTACAAAATGGTCTGAAGTCTTTAAAAAGTCTCTATCAAAGAGAAAAAAAAGCACAACAAAACAAAGGTGAGCCAAAACATAAAATACCAACTGTAAAATACAATGGACCAGGACTGGATATTGGTTGATAAAAAACAACCTATATATGACCATCTTGTGACAGCTGGAGAAATTTGAAGCCTGGATATCAGATGTTATTGTGAAGTTACCATTAGTTTTCATTGTGTGAGATGATATAGAGTCATATTCTTATGCTCAAGAGTTATATGCTATGTATTTAGGGGAAAGTGTTATGTCATCTGCAATTTATTTGCAAATATTTACCAAAAATAAGTATAGCTAGATGATAGATGAATGAATGTAGATGTAGATCTGTATACATCAGGAGAAAGAAGGCAAATAAGGCAATAGATTAACAAGTTGTTTAATTTAGGCAGTGGATATTTTGGTGTTCATTATGCCATTCTTTCAATTTGTGTATTTAAAATTTCAGTAACAAATTCCTAGAATATAGTTTTTAAATGGAATTTTGCACCTAGACTTCTTTGGAAGGGCACTTAAGTTCTGCTCTACTTTAAGGTAATAGAAACTAGAAATCCTAACATATATATTATAGATGTAGCTTATGTTAGAGATAATGTTGGAAATCCAATCAGAAAACTTAGGGTCAAAGAAAATGCCTTGGCTTTACATCAAAAGTTTGGTTCATGAATATGCATTGATAAGTTTTAGGTTAAAATAAAATGCTTAATGTATGTATACATCACCTTTTAACGATTCCCAGATTTAGCCATGTTTTTCCAGATGAGCCAACTAACCACAAGTGCCAAGTAATGCCAGGTAAGAGGGCATCCTCTGTAGTACTTCAGTATGGAAAGAATGCAGCACCCAGCTCAGAGCTGGTTTAGTGGTATGATTGGGATAACCATCCGTTAGTGCTGTTGGGACTTCCAAGAGAAAATAGAATGAGTGAAGATGGTCCTGTTGCTCTAGGGGACCATATGGAACACAATACTCCAAAAGCTGGACTTCTCACCATCATGTTGCATGCATTGCATGTGTTAAATGTATAAATAGACAAAAATCAACAAGTCATTGACTCTTACAAAGGGGTGGAGATGTAGGGCTGATTTGGGGGCTTCCTTGTATACCCCTCAGGTTGCAAGTTACCTTCTCCTCTTTTCCTTTTCCATTTGCCACTGCCCTTGGGGCCGTTATTACGTGATTTTGCTGTAGGGATTTGCTGTGGCCAGAGAAAGGTAGAACTCTGGCCCTCTTGCTGCCTGAGTCATCCTGGCCAGTGAACTAGCTTTATGCACAGCAATTGCTTCTCAATCTTGGCTACACTTTAGAATGACCTGAGGCTCAACCCCCACCCTAGACAAATTAAATCAGAATCACTGGAATTGAGACCCATATATTGGTATTTTTCAAAAGCTCCCCAAGTGATTCTGTTATGTAGTAAAGTTGAGAACCATTGGCAAACAGTAATATGGATAGTTCTAAAACTTTCAGTGTTGAGTGCAAAAGGTGGAAAGCAATTTATAGCACAGTACCATTTAAGGATATTAAAATTTCACACACACACACACACACACACACACACACACACAACAAAGCTACATGTTTTTCAAAGACACATAAAAATCTAAGGACATACCTGAAAACTCAGGAAGGAGGATAAAGGAGGGGAGTAGGAGTGAGAATGGAGAATAAATGGGAAAATATAAAATAAATCAAGAGACAGGTCTTGCACAAACCTTAAAGCCATACACTAAGGAGTGTGGCTATTTATTTATAATTAATATAAATAGAGAATTTACCTGCAGCAGACATAGTGGTAATTGCTTTACATGCCTTATTTCTATTAATCCTCATAGCAATTATAAGGCTAACATTATTAGTTAAGGTCATTTTACGGATGAGAAAACTGAGGTTTAGAGTTTAAGAATATTAATTAAGGTGATTCAACTAGTACGTGGCAGAGTTGGGAAGAAGCCCTATCTGTCTGACCAGAGTTGAGACTCTCTTTGCTCTATTCATGACATCCCTTGGGTCTTCTTGAGCATTTGTTGGAAAGAAAGCTTCCTTCTTCTGGAACCCTCCCAACATCATCCCACCCTTGCCAAGGATGGCACTTACAATGACCATTCAAAACTGTGCCCAAGGCTGACAAAGGAGGCCTACACACAATCTTCCTGACCTGGAAACATCCAGGACCAGCTTCAGTTTTCTCATGAGGACCAGCCATGGCTGTTGGGTTCAAGGAACAGAAAAGAGCCTCATATGATAGAATAAAGGAGGAGGGATGGTGGAAGCTAAGATGGCAGAGAGGGGAGCTCAGATCTCATTTAACCTTTTTTATTTAATTTAACATAGTTAACAATGGCAGGTTATTTCTTTCCCCTTACACAGACTCAGATTGTGGAAGACTTGTGTAACTTCCCATCCACTGCTCACAACACCTATCTCTGAGGACACCAATCTCAAGACCCTTAGAAATTAATTATAATAATAACAGTGTAGGCACAAATATTAGTCCCCATTTTCCTCAGAGGAAACTGAGACACAGAGGAGCAACTTGAGCAAGATTTCCCAGCTAGAAAGTGGTGAGGCAGGAGAGACAGGAAATGCACTCTGTCACCTGGGTTGGCGCCCCCTAGAGGTAAGCTGAGTCTGACCTGCCCTTCTTCCCTCTCAACTGGATGTACAAGTCCGAAAGGTGTAACCCTTTATCCCAGAAGCCAACCCCGTCAGTCTGTGCTCTACTCTTAGAGTGCACTCATAGGGCTGGAACAGAGAAGGCTGGCCCTTTGTTTTTGGTGGCATGTGCAGCTACATCTGTGGGGAAAATAGAGGGGCACTGGAAACTCCTCTTCTCCCTCTTATTTTTAATACTGCCATAGTATCAAAATTCATCCCATTGGTTTATGGAATTAAAAGGCTTTTGTTAAAATATAATCTGAAGGATGTGTGAAAAACAAGGAAGGTTTCTCAAACTTTACTGTGCCTAAAACTCAACTTGAAAATTGTAAATGCAGATTCTTGGGCCCCAACAGCAAAGATTTTGATTCAACAGATACAGAGCAGGGCCTGAAACTCTGATTTAATTATTTAATTTTGAGAGGGAGAGAGAGAGGGTGCGTGTGCGAGTGGGAGCTGGGGAGGGGCAGAGATAGGGAGAGAGAGAATCTTAAGAAGGCTCCACACTCAGTGCGGGGCCTGACATGGGGCTTGATCCCATGACCTTGGGATCATGACCTGAGGCTAATCAAGAGTCAGACGTTCAATGGACTGAGCCACCCAGGAGCCCCTGGATTTGAATAACACTACCTGGCGTTCTGGTGATGGCATTCCTTGAAGCTCACTTTAAGAAACACTGTATTAATATGAACTCTTTGGCTTTGATTGGTTAATGAGATTCTGGGCTGCCTGTACTGGCCACTTCTGTAAGGAGGCAGAGAGATTGGCATACAGCTTCTCCTCCTCCAACTTGCTCTCTGTGCACGTCAGAGCTGCGTTCTCAGCTCAAGGCTGAGAGTGAGCATTTGGGGCCCTGACTCAGAACCCGGGTCTGAGGCTTGCCAGGCTCTGCCTGGACATACATTTGGGGGCTAGCGAGGGCTTGGTACTATTTCAGGACCTCACACAGTGGTTCTCAGCTTCATGGGCCCACCTGAGAAGTAGAGGTGGAAAGAGAAAAGTGATATTTTGAACTGTGGTGACAACGGTATTTAAACATCTTATATCTCTCCAAAGTCTTGAGTGGTGTTACAACAAAGTGACATATGAGGGCTCTCTAGTGAATCAACAAGAGCAAATTCCACTAGAAATGGAGAGGAGGGGGTATGTTAATGATTAGATTTCACCTTTCAGTGCGTTGGAGCGTCCTTAGCCTAAGAGGATCCACTGAGCTTCCAACTGTGTGTTCATGCCCACTCATGTTCAGTGCGAGTGTGTGTGTGTGTATGTGTGTGTGTGTGTGTGTGTGTTGCACACATACATGCAGTGGGGAGTATGAGGAGTAGAAATTGATGAGGGACCAAAGGGAGAGAATTTTAAAAGAATAAGATTTCAGAGGTCAACTTCTTTGTGATTTGATAGACAGTTTTCTGCACTGTCATGAAATGTCCCATCCTTTTCTTTCAAGGGGACAAATGCCAGTTCCCACAGAGAGTCCTTGAGAAGGAGAGAACATGTAGAAAAACATGCCAGAAGGAAATGCACACAGAAGGAGGCTTGTCCATGCAGGAGCATCTTTTCTGGTCTGTTCTTGCTGGGACCCTGTCAGCCCCTGTCTGGCCATCACCCTCACAGGCTGACACCAGGAGGCAGCCCTCTCTCTCTCTCTCTCTCTCTCTCTCTCTCTCTGTCTTCTCTCTCTTTCTCTCTCTCCCTGTCTCTATCAGGAAGCTGCCCATCTGAGGCTCCTGACCCAGAAAAAGGAGTTCTGGTTACACATCAGTCACAAAAACAACAACCATCAAAGGCAGCAAAAGGCCTGAAATGCTTCGTTTTCTCAATTTAATTACAGGACTGGAGGATCTATTTAGATCTGGAAGGAGCCTGATTTCAACTTGTTACAAAGCAGTTGAATAATGTACTGGATATTATTTTTATTTCCCACTTTCCCAGCTTTTCCTTCCCTTCCCTTCCCTCCCCGCCTTCAATGCAAGCTCTTAATGGCCTCTTGGGCCCTTTTTAGTCCCTCCCCATAGACCCGTGATAAGGAACATAAATGAAAAACCACATTTGCTCCGCTTTCACCTGGGAAAGTCTACTCAAGAGCCTGAAGCCAATTAGAGCTTGCAGTTAAGGCCCCTGGACTATTCCTGGGCCCCTGAAAGGAATGACAGCAGGTGAGTGATGAGGGGGCCTTCCCCTGTGGGCAAGTGCAGTGTGTCATTGTGAAGGTATTTGGTCATCTGAAAATAAGGGGCCTATGGCTGCTGGATCAGATGACAGTACTCCAAATGCTTTTGTGGTTACAAGTTGTTTTATTGGGCAGTGGAAGATGTGGATCAAAGCTTTGTTTCTGGTACATGTGATGGGCTTCCCCCTTGCTCCCACTCCCTTGAACACAAGCATGAACACAGACACTCACACATGTACACATGCACACACACAGGCCCTCCAGCCCCAAAGCTAGACCTTGAACTATAAAAGGCTGGCTGACAAAAATAGACCAGGGAATGAATTGTCATCTTAGAGGTTGGCTGGTTTGTATACTTACGAAGTAAGAAAGTCTAATGACGTTGTTGCTTTGTGAGGATAAGGCCACCAGGTTATTTGAGGAACAATGATGAGACAATCCTTTCTGGGCCATTCATTGTACGTAAAGGATTCCATTGTGACCATGTAGTGGGCAAAATCATCTAAAGCCTGAATTGGCAGCACAGAGGCAGGTGGGAGCTGAAAGACTGGGGTGCAGTTTTGGGACCAGTTCTGGCACTGACTTTCAATGATTTCAGTTTGGGACGGGGATCCCTCTGGGTTGATGTTCTTTCTCTGTACTAGGCAACTTCTCTCTCTGGATCTTCTGAGCTGCAAGGTTCTGGGAACCCAGGCCTCTCTGAGGCTCAAACATTTGTGTGCAACATTTGTAGGAATCTTCTGCTGTTTCCGTGTACATTGCTTTGAGATTTGTCTGGAATTTTACTTATTCTCTGCAAGGTGTAACTTACTCTTTTTCCTACCTCCCAGGAATTAACCACAATGTATATTATAGGCAGCAAGTATATGGGACAGGTACACATGGAAGGTTTTGACTTCTCTTTCTTTGGACCTCTTTGCCTGTCCATATTAAAGCCTAATTCTGAATCTCTTCCTTCAAATTTCTATTTACGAGCTATATAGGACAAAGATCTCTCAGCAAGCCTAACCTAGTTTTTCCTCATCTAAAATTTAAGTGAGCTCTTCCTTACAAAATAGATTTACCTTTTTAAAAAAATTTAATGCGGTTAAGATGAAAAACAATAAAGACATAATCTGAATAACAAGCTGCAATTTCACTGACACCATGCTGACTTCGCACGGAGGGTGAAATGTATATACTCCAAACTGGTAAGAAGTCACACATATAAGAATAATTTATGCCTTATATTTTATATGATAGACTTGGCAACATAAATAAATACACCTGAAGGCTTGTGATTAGCATTGGTAAACAAGAACGCAGACTATTTATGTGTAGGCAACGGGAGGAGGGAAAGGATTTTCACCATAGAATTCCCTGTTATTGACTATTTAAGAATCTTATCTTGAAGCTGGATACACAAGGGTTTTTGTTTTGGAGACATTTAGTATTTACACAGTTTACCAAAAAAGTGCAAAAAGTAGAAGACAAGTCTTAATTTTCGAATATCTGGATTCAATCCCGGTTTAATGCACTGATGATTTTAGTGGGCATTGTAATCACCAGAGAACTTGTTTAAAATGTTGATTCTCAGGCTCCACTCTTCAGGGTGTTTGATTGTATAGGCCAAGTCAGATGCAAAAATATGTATTTTCCCCGGTGATTCATATGCCTGTAATCCAGGGAGATGGTGCTTTAAGACACACTGGTCTTATGTATACTCAATTTTGTTCAATTAGAAGTTTTCATTTTTTGAAAAAGCTTTATTTAAATAATGTCTACACCAAACACAGGGCTTGAACTCACAACCCGAGATCAAGAGTTGAATGCTCTTCTGACTGAGCCAGCCAGGTGCCCATAGAATTTTTCATTTTTATTTTAACTATACACTTAAAGGCTTAGCGGTCTTATTAATACTATAGTTGAACTTATTTGATAGCATTTTATAGGTTGCAAGACGCACTAGGTAGATGCCACATCTTACTCATCTTTCTAGTTCCAGAATTTAGTACATGGCCTGCTAGACAGGAGACTCTTAAAATGTGTTGATGCATTTTACTGAACCAAAGGTTCCACTGTGATTAAACATAGCCACAATCTCGAACTTTGGCACAGAGCCTCAAACTCTGGAAGACAAAACATAAACATTATCTGACCCCAAAGAAGACAATCTTTACTAACTTATACTACACTCTTATACTAACTCATGCCATCCCCCATAAATATTTTATTATCATTTAAGTAGAATCTGTAACAAGCTTGCTTATCTTGTTTCTAGCCTAAAGGAAATAAAGGAGAAATAGGAGACGCATCTCAATAGCCTGTTCCTTCACTTGGCATCACCCAGGTCCCATGTTTTCCTGCCAGGGATGCTTTCTCTGACTCTGTGCCTGTCATCCTACGAGGCTTAGCTCAAGCCTCACTGGGACACTGCTCTAATTATTCTCATCTTCTCTTCAGATCTTCCATGTCCCTTTGGTTTCCAGAAGCTCCTCTGAACCAATCATCACATCAGCCAAGCAAACCTTTATTACTTTTACTGGCTCTTCTGCTCTCTCACTGCTCACCTTAGAGATGCTGATTGGGGATGGAATCCTAATGCCCCCTCACCATCTTTTCTTCCTACATTTTTGAGATCTGCAGTAGAAAATGCAAATGGTTTCCAAGTCCACAGTAGAGTGTTGAAAATCTTTAGTTTGTGCTGCCAATTACAACTCAAATATGCCCTGCTTAGACTCTTGTCTTTTCATATAGATTGAATCCTTTGCAAATCTTGTCACTTACAACTCCTAAAAAAGTCTCAGAAATCTACCACCTTCTTTGTCTCTAGTGTCTCTAGCTGGTGCAAGTTACCATCTTCTCTCACTTAGGCTTTTGTCCTCATTTTCTGTTTGGTGTTCCCACACCCCATCTGTCCTCCTCACTGTAGCCAGAGTGATCTCAGAATGCAAAATCATCTTGTCTCTCCCTGGCCTAAAAGCTGCATAGTTTCCCATTGCTTTTAAGAGAGAGAAAGCTTTTCAATAGGAATTACAAAGTCCTGCCTGGTATGGACCCTGCCCACTTCTGCAGCCTCAAGCTCACCTTGTTTTCTCTGCTCCAGCCACTGTAGCCTTCTTTCAATTTTATGTATTTTCTAGACTGCCTTCTGCCACAGGGTATTTGCACACACTATTTCCTGTGCTTGATCTTCCCTCACCTCTTCATCCAAGTAACAGCTATTTACAGTGCATAACTCAGCTCAGATCTTTCCCTGATTTCTTGGCAAGGTCAAACCTCATTCTCATAACATCATAGATCTTCCTTCAGAATGTTTAGTGCAACTTTAATTTTACAAATATTGTGTTTACTCAATATCTATTTTGGCAATTGACTGCAATCTTCACGAGCACAGGGGTCATATCTGGTTCTATTCACCATTGTGTCACAAATATTTAGTCCAATGCTTATCAAGTGGCAGGCACTTGATAAATATTTGTTGAATGATGAATGTTTGATAAATATATTCGACAATACTAAATGTGTTGTTCACTGGGGATATGAATGTGCATTAGGTATTGTCCTTTATATTTGGAATCTCACCTCTGTTGAAAAAAGTAGACTTGAAAGCTTATAATTTCAAGAGGGTAATAGAGGGATGACCACAGAACTTGAGATCCAAAAGAGAGTAAGTAAATCCACCCAAAGGAATCTGTAGACTTCACAGATAATGAAAATTGACCTGTGTCTTGAAAGATAAATATGAGTTTACTAAATGCAAAAACACCCCAAACAGAAAGAAAGCATGTTCAAGTACCTGAAGGTTCACAATAACTGTGTGGCAGGTGTATAGAGTTCTGGAGTGGTGTTGGGTGGGTGTGATGAGCTTGGATGAGGAATGGGTGGCAGGTGGAGGTGGAAGGTCTTGCTGAGGACATTGAACTATAAGAAAGAGAGTCAATGGGGGTATAGATAAAGTAAATTTAAGGATGCTTGCATGTTCGGAAGGTCCCTCAGACTGGAGTCAGGAATCATGGGAGGGAAAGAGAGACAAGTTAGGGAGAATACAGAAGAAGCAACTTCAGTAGCTCAGATGGAGAAAAACCAGGACCACACAAGGCAGTGACAGAGGAGAAGGTGAAAGGTAACCCCAGGAGCTGTTTCAGAGGAAAAATCAACAAGGCTCAGTGATCAGCTGGATGTGGGGTTTAAGGGAGAAGGGAAAGCATAAGGTAGTTCAATTAGGTAGTCTAGCAAAATGGAAGAATTGTTAATCTGCATTAAAAGTACTCCAGGAAGAACAGATTTGGAAATAAGGGAAGAGATAAATTGCTCATTTTGAAACAGGCTGAGTTTTAGGTGCCTGAGGAGCATCTAGGTTGGAAGGTTCAGGGGAGGGTTGGATAATCCGAAAGTGGGTTCCTATGACCACCTGTTACTTGGTTTTGTTTCTGACATGGGTGATAACCTATAAGAATACATCAGTACTGTGTGCTTTTAAAAAGACAATAGGCAACATCTGCTTCATGCCTGGAGCCAGTTATGTCATCACTAAGACAATGTAACACCCAAACAATAGCGTAATTGAGGGAGGGTCATCACGTGCTGCCTGAATAATTGAAGAGGCACCTCTAGTATCCAAATGGAACCTTAGTTTGGAACTAACCATCAACAGATGGATGCCAGCTAGCTTAGTGAGTAGGATGGAACTCTTTTAAATTTTAATATTACCATGGTAGAGCACAAAAGGCACCAACAAAGGATCATTACCTTCAATTGTATCATCTTCATTTGTGGAGGCCACACAGTGCACTCTGGTTTGGCTTGGGGGAGGAGAGCCATTTCTCCTGGACTCCCTTTTACTCTAAACTGCTCATTTACTTCTTCATCCATCGCTTGGCAAAAGACGAAGATATCAATTTTGGTACTTGCTCTTGGGTTAAGCATGTGGGATCCAGAGACAGAGAGCGCTTTGGGCTCAAATTTTGACCTTTCTACTTATTGACTGCATGATTAATTTTGTTTTCTGTGTCTCAGTTTTACTTTCTGTAAAACAGAGATAATAACAGTGGTTATTTTAGGAATTTTGTGATGATTAAATGACTCAATACATGTAAAGTTCTCAAGAGAGTGCCTGGCACTTAAGAAGTGCCCAATAAATGTTAGCTTTATTTCCAGATCTGTAAGTTCTAGGATTGCAAAGTGCGGTATTTTGTTTGATAACAAGGGGCTTAAAAATAAATGTAAATGCCTTTAAAGGAGCAGTACCCTCCAGGTCCTTGGACCCCACTAATCCCCATCGTTGCTCATCCTATTCACACAGTTCTGTTTACCTCCTGTATTTGGAATCTATATATCCCAATACAGCCCAAAGTAAGAAAGCATTTCAGGTTATGGCCCAATGATGGGAGGGAGGACAATTTTGTCTACCTTTACAATTAAGAACAATTTGTCTTCTCTGAGGGCAGAATAAGCATTTGTTACCTGGTATGGTTAGAAAAGGCCAAGAAAAAATCTCATTGATTCTGAAATCCCACCATCAACAAATATTTCCTTTGGATGAGGTAGCATAGGGTTAGGGATAACCCAAGAAGCAGGGGCTAGTAAGGTCAGTTTCAGGTATGAGTAGCACTTTGAAGTCTAAAGATAAAATCCTTATGGAACTCCCACTCAGTTCAAAAAATTACATTGATATTTGAACCTGGTAGAAAATGAGCCTTGATTCCAATTAACTATGGTCCTCAAATGGGATCTTGGTTGGTTGGGGCTCTTTACTGTGAATCAGGCAATGTATGTGGTGCTTTGCCACAGGAATCCTTTTCTTCTTAATCTACCTTGTGTTTGTCACAGTTGGCTTTGGGAAACATCAGACTTGGGGGTAGACACAAGTGATGATGAAGGTGCTCATTTCTGTATTCCCCGTTCCCCTTTGTCATTCGCATGTAACCAAGCTGGTTAATTTCCAGGAAGCAAGAGACACAGAAACAATAAATTCATGAATGAGGTGAATTGCATTCAATGACAAAGCTAACACGAAGCTGCTTTTAAGCATAAATTCAGCCACTGAAGTCACACAACTGAGTTCAGCAGCAAGAGCGCAGGGAATTCTCTGAAAGCCACTCACAGCTGTTAGGGTTCATTTCAGCCCCTCCCAGAAAATTCCAAAGAGAGGACATATTCCCTAGCTACTGCCTGACTCCTATGGTCCTGATGTTCATCTCTGGAGAAAAAAAATTGATTGCATTCAATGACAAAGCTGTCAACAAGCTGCTTTAAGTTTTACTTTCCTTGTTAAGGGACTCTCTGTTGCCCATGGCTTTTGAACTTGGACAAATCTATATGTATATGGCCCATTAAAAATCAACCTCGTTCATCTTTTGTTTATTTGCTGCTTTGCCTTGTTTTGTGTTTGTTTCCTTATAACCTGGAGCAAAATTGGGAAGTAGAGGAAGTATGCCTTCACTAGCCCTTCTCTTTTTCTCTCTTGTACACTTTTTACCTCCTCTTTTAATGGACCAACATCTAATGGACCAGGCTCTTGGTTAGTAATGGTTGAGCCACTAACTTATTGAGCTGGAGAAATCTAGCAAGTTACTTCTCCTTATGGGGCCATAGCTGTGCCATTGATAAAATGGAGAGTTGCACCTGTTGATCTAGCACCAATTTATATGTCATTAATCTCTCTGCTGAACCCCTTGCCCTAGAACAGGGTTTACTAATACATGGACCTTGATGTATCCACTTTCCCTCTGTATGCACAAGGCAGACATCACTCATCAGTCATGGCCTTCCTTCTGACTCAACTCAAATTAGCGCCCCACCCCCCACCACCGGCTCCTTTCAAAACATCACCTAAGCAGGAGGGGAATGGGTGATACACACTTCCAATTATGGAATGAGTAAGTCATGGGGATGAAAGGTACAGCATAAGGAATATAGTCAATGGTATTGTAATAGCATTATATGGTGACAGATGGTAGGTACACTTGTGGTGAGCTTAACAGAATGTATGGAGATGTTGAATCACTATGTAATATACTGAGACCAATGTAACATTGTGTGTCAACCACACTTCAATAAAAAAATTTATTTGAAAGAAAGATTTCTAAGAGTTAAGAATTCTAAAAAGTGTGATTAAGACTAATGGAAGTACTAAGGGAAACAACTCCATGCAAGTAAAGTAAGATACATGTTTTTGGTAAGAAAAAGCATAAGGAATAGAAATACATTTTTGTTGAGGGAAAAGAAATTATTTTGTACTAAAGTGAGATGGTTATTCAAAGAGGAAAAACTTAGGACAAAATCTGAGTGTAAAGAAACAAAAAGTTGTAGAAGTTTTATGGAAAAGGAATCTTTGGAAAGGAATTTTATGTGTGGTCAGTACTGGCTAAGATTCGATAAGTTTAAGAAAACGAGTTTTAATATCAAAAGTATACTAGTGCAAAATTAAAATGTTTTCTCCTTGGGAAATGGACAAAGTAATTTTTTTGAATCACTGGTCTGCTCATAATAAGAAATTATTGACAGAAGTTTTTCTTTACCTTTAAAGTTATCTGTCTCAAAAACAAGGACTCTGTTTTACTAAAATCATTTCCTATGTTTGATCAGATCTTTGATTACTTACGAAAACTGAGTCTTACTATTAAGAGAACTAAATTTTGCTCATGCACACACAAAAATCACCTAAGCAGCCAGGGGAATAAAATTGTACTCAAATAGAACACCATTTGCCATCCCAACCCTGTAACTATTCTGTGCCTGTTTCCCATGAAAGCATAATTGTTTCTGTTTAAGTGGCCATTTTCCCCCTTTATCTTTAAGATGGTGAGTGGGAGGCACTGATATGCAGAGCCTGTTTGAACTTGGGCAGTCTGTTTACCTAGCATTCTAAAGCCAAGGAAGGTATTCTTTTTGGAATAAAGATATTAACACTGAAATCAACACACAATGCTATGCCTCCTACATATGTCACCCTCTTTGTCAGTTCTTCAAAGTCTCAGAACAGTGTGCATTGTCACTTCCTGGGCCATATGGGCCATACATGCACAGCAGAGTCAGGATTCAGTTACCCAGAGTGAGAAAAATCAGGTAAGTAAACATATCTTTGTCTGAATGAGACTTATTTCTATTTGATGCGGCTACAGGTACATAATGAGCTAATCAGAAAAATTATATCAGAAAAAGGATTTGGAGGAAAGCAAGATGGAGGCTTTGCATGATATTAGAATAAAATTACCCTGAAGTTCAGTTTGCAATGTAAACAAAGTAGCAGTTATAAAGAGTATTTCAAGATTATTGTTAGATCTGCATAAGATAACAAGAGGGGGAAAAAAAGAAATGTAATGGGTTTCAAAAGTCTATTCATGTCATATTTTAAATATGGACTGTAGGTAGGGTGACAACATAATTTATTGTCCAAACCAGGACATATTTGAGAGTGAAAGGAGCTCTATTAATAATTGAAATGGGACAACAGGTGTAAGCTAGGACGTATGATCACTGCAACCAAAGTCCTACCCATTGCAAAAGCTGCTGAATGTGTGTCAGTCAGAAGGGAGTAAATGAGCAAAATATATTTAACAGGGGCACTAAGTCTATGAGCACCGCCTTCCTTCTGATTGAGGGGCATAAAGCATAGTAAGGGCAAAGTTCAGATAAAAACACAGGGAAGACTATTAAAAATATGTGGTATTCCTACCAGTATGTTGTTCATGATGTATTTTTATTTCAAAGTAAGGATGATTTGGAAGATTCTTTCCTAGGAAAACGCATTTCTAGAAGAGAATACAATTCTTAGAGAATAAGAAGGCTCAACTGTATAGTCTTGGAGCCAGCCATGTAGTCTCAACAATCAGAAGTTTCCATGCAGCTGAACAGAGAAGTCATATTTCTGTGACACATTTCAGACACTTCTAGAGTGTTGTCACAAGGATCACTTGACTGCATCAACTCAGCTTTCCTAGCTGAAGAAACTAACACTTACCATATTATTTAGTCTCACAAAAATTCAGAATACTTTAGAGTTTCTGTCTTATAAATGTAGAAATAGGTGTCAGAGATGAGCACAAGGTTACCTCACTAAAGACAGACTGGGATTCAAACTCAGCCAGGTCCAACTTTTCCCACATTCCTAAGAGAATGGCATCAAACAAAAACAGCAGAGAATGCAACTCATTTGTTAGTTCATCCAATGTTTCCTGAGTGCCAACTTCATGCTAGACAGTGTTCTATGTGCTGGGGGCACAGAGATGAACCCACAGCAGTACCCTTATGATGCTTATGTTCTCATGGAGAAGGCAGGTAGAGAATCCAAGGCAGGGGGAGCAGCACATGCAAAGGTTGTGAAAAGAAACTTTCTGGACTGTGTTAAAGGACTATCAAGGACAGCAATGGAGACAGAAGCAGGGGACAAAGTATATGGGGTGCTGTAACCCCCATGCAAGTACTTTGGATTCCACAGAAGATGGGCAATCAGAGAAGTGACGTGGTCTTCTGTACAACTGTGTGAAGGGGGTAAAAGAGGAGGCAGTAAGACAAGAGGAGGGACTACTGGTGGTCTTGTAGGCTAGAGATGAGGGTGGTTTAGACAGGGCAACAGCAGGTGAAGAGGTGAAAAGTAGACTGAGGGCACATTCTGAAGGCCACAGGACAGGCTTTGCTGATGGATTGGGTGCTGACTTTGGGAGTGAAAGAGGCACCTGTTAATGGAACCAGGAATGTAAAGTTGGAAGGAAGAATGGAAGAGGCTGAGAAAGTGATCAGGACTTCATTTCTCTTCAAAGGAAGAGTTTGATGTTTACTGAAACTTTAGGTCTGAAAGCATCTCCTAGGGAATCTCTTAGGGATTTTTAAGCAAAGGAGAAAAATTATTCCACTTTCCCTTTGGAAAGATGACTTTGATAGCAGTGTTTGGAGTGGATTAGGAAAGGGGAGAGAAGGAACGGGGAAAGCAGTTGGAAAGTTAATTGTCGAGTTAGGTAGGGGATTATGGAGCCTTGGATCAAAACAATGACTGAGGGGATAAAGAGAAATGTGTACATTTGGGAAATACTTAGGGGTGAGGGAGTTAATAAAAAAATAGTCACTTATTAGATGTAAAAGGAGGAGCATGTTAGAATAGTTCCTCTTTTCTGGGTATTCTGAAGTCTGGGGGAGACTGCCAGTTGCCTAGTGCCCCCCAAGTTGTTCTGCCTTACTGACAGAACCCTTACTTTATTGAGGAAATGATGTCTGTATTTCCCAGTCTTCCTTGGTTTGGGTGTGGCCATGTGATCCAGGTCTTGCCAATGATCAGAAATGAAGATGTTGGGAAAGACTTCCAGAAGGTGTTCTTACAAGGGGAACAGACATTTGAGGAAAGCCCTTTTCCCCGCTTCCTGACACTTAACATGGAGATCAACTTGAAGACACAATGAAGAGAGAGAGAGAGAGAGAGAGAGAGAGAGAAAGAGAGAGAGAGAATGAGCAGGGAAGGAGCAGAGAGGGAAAGAATCCCAAGCAGGTTCTGCACCATCAGCGCAGAGCCTGATGTGGGACTTGAACTCACGAACTGTGAGATCATGACCTGAGCTGAAATCAAGAGTCTGATGCTTAACTGACTGAGCCACCCAGGTGCCCCAAAGATATAATCTCTCTTTAAGATGCCAGAGCTAAAGATAGGCTTCTTACTCCCTGTCACATCGTGGGACCAGCATATCAGCTGTAGTCAGCACTCTCCCAACATCTTGGACTTGAGGAAATGAATCCTTGGCATTTAAGGTGTTCTTATTTTGAATTTTCTGCTACAGGCACTTGAACCTACCCTAATGAGTGTGGGTGTTTGACAGAGGATATTGTAATTAACATTCACAATATCCTCGTGACTTCGGTATTAGAGCCCCCACTTTACAGATGAGGAAATTGAGGTAGCAGAGTTGGATTTGAACCCGTGGACTGACTGGCTCCAAATCCCGTTATTTTATGAGGCCGATCCTCTGTTTTGAATGAATTCATGCATTTCTGCCAACTTGGGAGTTATGGATTTTAGACTTTTCTAAACACTTCTTTAGATCGTTTTCCCCTTGTACCTTTTAAGCATTTTTTTTTTATGTGATCAAGATTTATGGTTGGACAAGAAATCAGTAAGACCTTGTCTCCAAAGATTTCAGCCCAGAGAAAAAAGTCCTAATGTTATTGCACTCCTGGTATCTGTACAGCAGGAGTTTTGCTTTAGACTCTGAGACTAACGCAGGACCTCTGATGTTTCCATCAGTTAATGAATGCGAAGACTGAGTTTCTCAGGATTAGCTCAGCATGGATCCATTCAGAGGCTACTTTTTATTCTGTACTCAGAATTCAATACTCAAGGTCACTCTGTCCTGCCTGGGGAGTTTGAGGGACCAGTGTAATAAATAATACCCTGAAAAATTATGGGCTCCTTGAAGAAGGAACTCTATAATATCACTCAATATATTTCTCTTAATTCAGTTCTAATTTCCAAATGTATGTACATTTTTACACCAAGAATTCTAAAGAAGTCTCAAAACAAACAAACAAACATAAAACCCAGAAAGAAGATCACAGGTATTTGTTCATCTGCCTTTCTGAGATGTAAAAAAGCCATCATGCGAACACACTTTCTCTGCCATATCTTATGTGTTTATAAAAAGATAATTCAATTCTAATAAATATCTCTTGGATTCCTTTGTAAATATTAAGCTCCACCATGTCCTTGCCTTTCATCTTAATGAAACTCATTCTAACCCTTAAGAGGATCATGTCGTTTTGCACATCAGTGAATAAGCCTCATAGCTCCTATTTCAACCCACAGCAAACGCCCTTGAGGTTAGAGCTTGATGGTTAAACACAAAAGGTCCCAATGCCCTAAAATTCCACAGATGCCTGTTGAATTACCAGGATGCCCACAGACTGCAAATACTTAACAAAAGAGGTTTCTCCTCCTGACATCCCCCACACTCCCACCCTCACCACAACTAAAAGAGAAAAAAACCCCAAAACTTCAAACAGTGCACCTGGCTGTAATCTTTTCTACTTGAACTAATTGCTGTTTGCAGTGGCATAAGGTTGGGGGGTGGGGGGAGGCGGGGGAGACTCCTTTGGCTAATAATGAAGTATCAAACCACAAAATGATTTCATACAGTCGGTTGTTCCATTCCAGGGCAGCCAACATCTTACATTAATTTTCAGTTGCAGGAAATATAGTTCTCATACAAAGAAATACATTCCTAACAAGGTACAGGAATTAATTTTCAAAATGCCCTTAATGCACATGCAGGCAGAGTTTCAAGTTGCTGTAGAGTTTCAGAGTGACTGTTAGAATTGTCTGAAAATTACACAACTTCTGGACTTTAAAAAGCATTAGTGTTCTTAAAAGAGGAAAACCCCCGTGTTTATAATTATCCACGGTCTTAATTATGCTTTTGTGTTTATGATGGCTTATTTAATGTCTCTTTCACCCATTAGATTGTACATGTCATGTGGACAGGGACTCTTGTCTACTTTTGGCCACCACTGCACCCTCAGTATTCAGCAGAGTGCCTGGCAGGTGGCAGGTGTTCAGTAAACCATTGCTGACCAAGTGAATGAATGAAATCCCAAGACTGTGGACAATTCTTTAAACATTTGCAATAATAGCCTGCTGCCAAATGATTAAAATGGAGGAGAAGGAAGGAAGGGGCTTTATAAACTTCTAAAAATTTTATTATTTATAGAGTGCCTTATCTAAGTGGAAATATTTTCACATACAGTCATATGATGACTATCAGTATTGTTGGTGGTAGGAGGAGTAGCAGTGGGTGGTGATAGTGGCCTTGAGTGCCTACTATGTGCCAGGTGCTGGGCTTAACTCTTTGCATAAATCAGGTTTCATTTTCACACCTTCTCTATGGAGTAGTTGTTATGACTATCTCCACAGATGAGAAAACTGAGGCATAAATATATTAAATAACTCTCCCACAGTCCCAGATTTCCCAGCGATGGAAGTGGCCCAGCTGGGAATGAACTTCAGCCCATCTGTGCCATCCTTTCTTCTCTTTTCTTCTTTTCTTAGAGCAGCATAATTGTGGTAGACATCATGGTGGGCATTGTCCTTTGACTCTCCAAACATCCATTCCCAGGAACCTTCCCCCTGACTTTCCTCTCCTAAGAGACCAGAAAGCTAAGCACTTCATTCCCAGCATCCTTTGCATCAAGGCTGGCCATGTGACACAGTTTGGGGCAAAGAATTAGAAGTGGAAGTCAGCACAGAAAGTCTGCAAGTGGGGACTTGGGAAAGCTCTTGATTTCTTTAAGAAGGGGCATGTGCAGCTGGAGCTCCTCCATTTCCCATCTGCCTTCATCCATTGTTGAATGTGATGTTTGTCTGTAGGTACAGCAGTCATGTTGTAACCTTGAGACCAAGGGAATCACAGGGCAGTGAGCCCCAGGAACGTGGACCCACTGAACTGATCTCAGTCACCAGCTTCCTGTGGACTTCCTCTCATGTCAGGAAAACTAGCCTCAATTTGTTTTAGCCACAGTGAGTTCAGTTTTCCACTATTTTCAGGTGAAATCGTTTCAGAATGATACCAATCTAAACCTTCTAAAGTTAAGGCTAAGGACTTAGGAGCGGCTTCAGGAGCAACCTGAGGAAACTCACTTTTGGTGATGAAACAGAAGTAACCTCCTCACTTGTGTTGAGGTTGAATCTTTCAGAGTGAGGACATTGAGATCCCAATCAGATAGAATGCACTAGATTGTGAAATTAGGTACAAATTTTTATATATGCCATTGTGTCTCCCAAATAATCACAGACCATGAGTGTTGCTAATAAAAACTTGTAAGTATTTTGGAAACTGTAATCAGATTAAAAGAAGAAACTCAGGGACATGGATGAAACCTGCTATTCCCACAAATGGATGACATATGTTTGAAAGGATCCAGCCTTGTTGCTCAAAAAGTTCAGTAGATTTTGTGGCCTGACATCGAGAATTCATACGGGCTATCATCAGTCACTTAAGGTAAGAATGATGCATATATTCCTCCCTGAGTAACCATTCCTTTTGCTGTTTTGCTCTATCCTTAAGAATGATCTGGAGAGTTTCTTAAAACCTGCCTAAATAAAAAGCTCAGAATAAGCAGTTTCTCCTTTCCAATGTTCGTGTCTTTGCTGGTAGCACTTTACTGGTATGTGTTGGCCTCCTCTATTTGGATAAAAAAATTCTTGGTGTGGCTGGCTGGCTTAGTCAGAACATGTGACTCTCGGGGCGTCTGGGTGGCTCAGTTGGTTAAGCATCCGACTTCGGCTCAGGTCATGCATGATCTCGAGGTTTGTGAGTTCCAGCCCCGCATTGGGCTCTGTGCTGACAGCTCAGAGCCTGGAACCTGCTTCGGATTCTGTGTCTCCCTTTCTCTCTGCCCCTCCCCCACTCATATTCTGTCTCTCTCTGTCTCTCTGTCTCTCAAAAGCAAGTAAACGTTTAAAAAGATTTTTAAAAAAGAACATGTGACTCTTAATCTCAGGGTTGTGAGTTCGAGCCTCATGTTGGTTATAGATGTTACTTAAATGAATGAATAAATAAAAAGTTTAAAAAAAAAGAATATTCTTAGTTTTTGGTAGAGAGAGATTTTGTTTATTCATTGGGATTATCACATGAATTAACCTGGCAATTTGTATCTCCAACTGTTATAATTCAGTTTCTGCATTCATTCATTCCTTCATTCAACATCATGGTAGACATTTCAGGCCTGTGTTTCTTAGGTCCTCTCTTTTTGGCAGTTAGAAGTGACTTGACAGTTACCAAGGAAAAATTGACCAAAATTTATTCATATTTTTTCACAAACTTGAACTGTAAAAATAGTTGTGGTTTTCCACAGAGATTCCATTATATTTTTAAAGGTTGTTTTTGCTACTGTTCACTTAACTTGACTAGTGTGTTTTCACCTTATTAGTGTTTACATTTGCTGAAATCTCATTTTCCATCATCATTATGTGGCTTTATATCTACAATTCTTATAAATAGAGCAGTGGCTCTAGGAGCACCTGGGTGGCTCCGTTGGTTGAGCATCTGACTTCGGCTCAAGTCATGATCTCACAGTTCGTGAGTTCAAGCCCCATGTCAGGCTCTATGCTGACAGTTCAGAGCCTGGAGCCTGCTTCGGATTCTGTGTCTCCCTCTCTCTCTGCTCTTCCCCTGCTCACATGCTGTGCCTCTCTTAAAAATAAATGAAGATTTAAAAAAAAATTTAAATAGACCATTGGCTCTAAAGTGATTTGCTGAATGCAAAGTTAGTGATAAAAATAGGTGTGCAGTTATTACATCTCAAAATAATGTTGTAAACAAGGAATAGGACTCAAGTATAAATATTACTATGTATATGTTCACACAAGTGGCTATGTGTGATAATGTCATATTTTTTTGACAGCCTCTCCCCCAAATGTATGTACAGGAAGAATCAAAATGAATATCTGAGAGTATATCTTACTATGAGCAAATTACACCTAAAGAGTCTTGACTTTCAGAGCGCCTGAGTGGCTCAGTCAGTTGGGGATCCAACTCTTGATTTTGGCTCAGGTCATGATCCCAGGGTCATGGGATTAAGCCCTGAGTTGGGCTCTGTGCTGACAATGCGGGGCCTGCTTGGGATTCTCTCCCTCCCTGGCTCTCTTCCCCTGTCCTGCTCACTCTCACTCTCTCACTCTCAAAATATATAAGATAAAACATTAAAAAAAAAAGAATCTTGACTTTCAAAATGAATGAATGAATACATGGATGAATGAATGATTCAATTAATGAATGAATAAATGAATGAATATCTGAAAGTTAGATTGTATTACCCTCTAGCACCTAGGGTATTATTTATTTAAAAAATTTGTAGGGGAGGAACATAAAGTCAACAACATAGTCACTTAATTTTTAAACAAAGCCTAGTGGTATCACTCTCAAGCAATTGAGTGTCTCCAAAACAAGGGCAAAATACTGCTTTCCAATACAAAATTGATAAATTGGTTAAGGCAGTGAAGAAACCATGGATCTTGAAGTATCATCCAAATTCATACTCCTTGAAACAAAACAACTTAGTCACACTGTGACCAAGAGCATTACAAGACTGGCCTCAAGCTAATAAAAAGTATTATGCCCTGGAAGAACTCAGGATGAGGCTTTGGCAAGATTCCCTCATCCAATGACACTTTTGGGCTTCTTATTCATGGTAGTGCACAATGGAGAGAAACAGTTGCTGTTACTTTATTATAGAATGAACCTATTTATATGCAGAATATGGATCAACCCTTAGCGTTTTTCGCAGGGCGTATACAAGGGGAAAGTGCAAGACAACATCTTGTTCCATTTAATTGCTTTAAGGCTCTTCAACAAGAGGAGACACTTTTCACGCGGTTAGCAGTTATTTTGTGATTCATGTGCAGGCTGCAGAAGTTTGCTAGAATCTGGTGTGATGGTCTTACCATGCAAATAAAAGACCTCGCACCCACGACCTGCTCACACGCTGCTTGATTCGTAGAGAACTGCCAGAAACAACTCCAAGAAATGGTGTGGACATTGTGCTCCAGGAAGACGATGGCGATATTAACCCGCAACCCAAATACCAATTATGCAACAAGGTGGCGCTGACCTTATGCCACCTACTCTTGAGTCAGAGTTGAAAGAAACAGTGAGGATTCCAAATCCAGTCAAACCACTCTGACAAGTGTAAGTCTTTCCTAGTCTTTGTTATTAACTGAGCAGCCAGTCGAACATTCCGCTTTTTGGTACTAGAGTATGCTGGCTCTTGAGGGGGAATGTGATCTTACAATTTTTCTCAAATGAAGGATGAGAAAAATTTTTCTTCCATGATACTAACATACCCTTTAAAAACGTTTTTTTAATGTTTATTTATTTTTGAGAGAGACAGAGACAGAATGCGAGTGGGTCAGGGGCAGTGAGAGAGGGAGACACAGAAGCAGAAGCAGGCTCCAGGCTCTGAGCTGTCGGCACAGAGCCCAACGAGGGGCTCGAACTCACGAGCCGCGAGATCATGACCTGAGCTGAAGTCGGACGCTCAACCGACTGAGCCACCCAGGCGCCCCCTAAAATACCCTTTTAAAATATGATTTCAAGTGGCTTTCTCCAGTAGGCTGTCTTAACAGTATATGCTATGTATTGGTTCCAAAATGTTGTGACTTTTAATGTCAAACACTTAGATAATATGTTAGGGACTACTTAAGAAGATCAAACTGGTGCTAACACTTTCATTGCTGGGAAGTTAATTCATTCCCAGTACTTGATGATTTTCTTTACTTGTTGAAGATCATTACTGGTGATATGTTACCAGGCATATTTTACAACCACATCCAAAGGTTCCAGTACACTAAGAAGAAATACTTTTGAGAGCAGGAGGCAACAAAATGGGTGCATTAGGAATTCACTGACCAATAAATATCCCCCAACTTGAAAAAGGCAATTTCCAGCATTTGGATAAGATACCCTTACCAACTAGAGATCCAAAACTACTTAACACTTGCTGCCAGCCCCAGCAACCTTCCTCTGTGCCAAATTAGCATGTAAACTGATATATGAATAAACAGACATATGTTCTTTTCCTTCTCATTCTTTTTATTAACAAAAGGATGGCATTTTACAGTACATTTTACTCTGCAACTTGCTTTTTTATTACTAAAAAATATATCATGGGAAACTCTCCAAGTCAACTGGCACAGAAAATTTACTTAGAATATTCTAATTTTGTAAGTAAAGTAATACCAAGAAACCAACTGAATGTGGAATTAAACGAACAATTGCAAATGAATCCCTCACTCATATGAGAAAACCCTATTATTAATTTTGAAAGTTTATGTAAGAGCTGATCATTTAAAAACCAGAAATATAACTCAAAACCACAAGGAGATACCACCTAACACCCATCAGAATGGCTAAAATGAATTCAGGAAACAGCAGGCGTTGGAGAGAATGTGGAGAAAGGGGAACCTTCTTACACTGTTGGTGGGAATGCAAACTGGTGCAGCCATCCTGTGGAGGCTCCTCAGAAAATTAAAGATAGAGACATCCTATAATCCAACAATTGCACTACTAGGTATTTATTCAAAGGATATAAAAATGCTGATTCGAAGAGACACCTGCACCTGAATGGTTATAGCAACAGTATCAACAATAGCCAAATTATGGAAAAAGCCCAAAATGTCCATCAATTGATGAATGGATAAAAAGATGTGATATATATATATATATATATATATATATATTGCATATATAATATATTGCATATATAATATATACAATATATACTATATATTATATATTTAAATATATTATATATATAATGGAATATTACTCAGCCATCAAAAAGAATGAAATCTTGCCATTTGCAATGATGTGGATGGAACTATAGTATATTATACTGAGTGAAATAAGTCAGAGAAAGACAAATACCATATGATTTCACTCATATGTGGAATGTAAGAAACAAAACATGAACATAGGGGCAGGGAAGGAGAAATAAAATAATAAAATAAAATGAAATAAAATAAAATAAAATAAAATAAAATAAAATAAAATAAAAAGAGAGAGGGAGGCAAACCATAAGAGACTCTTAACTATAGATAACAAACTGAGGGCTGCTTGAAGAGAGGTGGGTGGGGGGATGGGCTAAGTGGGTGATGGGCATTAAGGAGGGCATCTGTTGGGATGAGCACTGGGTGTTATATATAAGTGATAAATCACTAGGTTCTACTCCTGAAACCAGTACCACACTGTATGTTAACTAACTTGAGTTTAAATAAAATCTTGGAAAGAAAAATATACATACATACATACATACATACATACATACCAAGACGTATTTTTAAGTTATTGACATATAGGTGACATACCATAAATCACAAATAATTAAAACATACAACTTGATGTTTGGACATGTGAATATATCTGTGAAATTGTCACCACAATCAAGATAATGAACGTATCTGTCACTCTTGAAAGTTTTCTCAGGCACCTTTGTAATGTCTCCCTCCAGCCTCACCTGGCCCCAAGCTACAGGTAAAATTCAAGTCTCCTTCAGATGTCTCATCTGGACCAGCAGCCACATAAGGTATACTCCTATCCTTGCTCATAGTAGCACATATAAAACTTCTTGTATTATGATCACTAACATTCCAGTGACCCAAATGGGACACATGGCAAAACCCTACATCGAAGTGGTGGGAAAATGTACTCCCACTCATTCTAGTGGGATGTCCTGCATCATTACCTGGCAAAGGAGATCAGTGTATTAATCGTTACCGGAGAGGAAGTAAAACACTGGGAAGAATAGCTCAGGTACAATAAATAGGCAGCTGAAAATATAGAATTGATGTTCAAAAGCTGGGGATTCAGATATGGTAGTTGAAGCCATCAGTGTGTTTGACAGCATACAGAAGGAAGGGCACTAAACAATAAGGCTAATGCTGGAACTTCAGGCTATGCCACATTTAGGGAGTAAGTTGCAGGATAGAAAGAACAAGAAGAGGGGCACCTGGGTGGCTTAGTAGGTTAAGCGTCTGACTTCCGCTCAGGTCATGATCTCGCGGTTCGTGGGTTTGAACCCCACATCGGTCTCTGTGCTGACACCTTGGAGCTTGGAGCCCGCTTTGGATTCTGTGTCTCCCTCTCTCTCTGCCCCTCCCCCACCCATGCTCTGTCTCTGTCTCTCTCAAAAATAAATAAACATTAAACAATTTTTTTTTAATCAAAAGAAAAAGAAAGAAGGAGAAGAGCAATTGAGGAGTCTGAGGAGTCTCAGAAGTGCAAAGGAACTGTTGTCTGAAGTCATCTTTCAAGCTTTCAAAGGTCCTCACAAAAGTTTTAATGGCCCTAACAATAGGCATTTTATGATTTATTCCCTGTGCTCTCAAACTTTTTCTTTCCTTCTTAGCCAGATAAGGGAACCGAATGATTTGTTGGAGTCTCTGATCCCATTTTTTTTAAATCACTAGATTCCTATTATAACCAAAACAAGTATTATAAAGGGGCAGAGTAGAGTTAACTTCAGATTTCTTTTAAGCCATTAGCACTTACACAATGAGAGGCTATTTGCTCTTCCAAAACCTTCTATGTACATATAGGTCTAAATTTAATATATGTTTATTATGAAGGGTCTTAAATATCACATATAAACATAACGTATGGTCAGTCTTCTGGAATAATGCATGCTACCTCATTTTCTGTGACTCATCACTTCATGAGCACTGGGAGGACCCTGACCGCAGCTGTACAGAAACTTCCATAATAAAACCATAATGGGCACTGCACAAATTGCCTTTTTTAGATTTGAGGTTTCGATGCAATTGAGAATGTTGGATGAATTTCCTTGAGGCTTGGCTTGAGGAACTTCCAGTCGCTGTTTGCCCAGTTCTGAATCTGGAATATAGCTTTAGGTGGAAAATATGCTCTAAACTCAGAGCTAGGTGTGGTGGTGGCGGTGTTTTTGTTGTTGTTGTGCATGTAGTAGACTCCATAGAAAATGAAAACAAAATGTAATTATTTATAGAAAGAGCTGTTTTTCCTTCTTGGGCATGGACTGAGAAGAGAAAGTGATAGTTCATTTAAAATTTTCTGATGTGATATGCGAGTTACCAATTTATGGCCTTTCATTCCCCCTGTTTAACCTACCATGTGGTCTCTATCTCCTGGTTGGGTCAGAACTGCTACCCATGGTTTTTAAGAATCTTCAGACTGACCACAGCTTTCCCCTGGCTTGATCTTCTGTCTCTCCTCTCCTTGAGTCAAACCTCCTCACTTGTGTCCTGCCTGGGTCAGCATTCCTCTTTTCCTGCTTTTCTTTTCCTATACCTTTTGTCTTTTTTTTTTTATGTTTATTTATTTATTTTGAGAGAGAGAGAGAGAGAGAGTGAGAACAGGGGAGGGGCAGAGAGAGAGGGAGGGACAGAGGGAGAATCCCAAGCAGGCTCCGCTCTGTCAGTGCAGAGCCTGATGCGGGGCTCCATCCCACGAACTGTGAGATCATGACCTGAGCTTTAATCAAGAGTCAGATGCTGAACAACTGAGCCACCCAGGTGCCCCGACATCATTTGTCTTTAAATATCACTCATCCTTCACATGTCATAAAGGAATCTTTTCTTCTGGAAACCGTCTTTTGAACCAGCCAACACTGTGTCTTTCCCAAGTGCTCCTATAACCAGGCATTAGTACTGATCACTCTGTATTTTAGTTGCCTGTTTACTTGTCTGTCTCCCCATGAAACTAGCTCCTGGAATGTGTGGAGTTTCTATCTTTCCCCATTACAACCTCAGCTCCCAGCTGGGTCCAGACACATGCATCCAACTGGTACCTCATATGTGTTTAAATGAACCTCTGAATGACAAGGTATCTATCTTTAGGGAGATCACAATCTACCACAGAGATTAGTGCAAAGAACACTAGATGACCTTAAACGTTTTAATTCTTTAGAGATCCAAGGAAGCTTGGTGGAGAAAGCAGTATTTAAGCTGGTCTTTTAAGGATTTCATGAGGCAAGGGTGGAGGGAACAGAGTAAACAGATACATAGAGGAGAATCCATTTGTGTTCTGTGCATGAGAAAAAAAAAACAACAACTCAGTTGTCTGGGATGGTCAGGTGCACGATGGGAAACCCAACTGTGGCAAGGAAGTTTGAATAAGAGTCTTGGGGACAGAGACTGAAAAGCCTCACAGTATGTGCAGGAAGAGTGGTTGGTTATGAACACGTGCCCCAGCAGTATCAGCATCACATAGGAACTTGTAGGACATGCAAATTCTTACTCTACCTCAGACAGCAATCTGATTCAGTGGCTCAGCGTCAGGTGGGGGGGGGGGTGCAGCAACCTGTGCTTTTATAAGCCCTCCTGGTGATTCTGGTGTATGCTAGGATTTGAGAACAACTCTTAGGTATTTGGCATTTTCCTCTGAGTAGAAGCCACTGTTGCTGTGTTTGTGTTGACTATAGCGCGTCTTCCCCGAACCTCCTGAGGGGACGCTGTACTTTGAGGTTAATTCACCCAGATAAATAAAGTGTGGTGCACTCTGCTGGCTTCCAGATCACATATCAGACATCCTCAGAGAAGTCTGACCTCAAAAATCAGCCCTGGTCCACAATTTCTGCGTTAGCACCTCACATCCTCTCTCCAGCTCCCAGGTTTATCAATGGGCACTCTTCCCCTCCCTCCAGAGGTTGTTTGTGGGATTGCTCTGCCTGGGTGTCTCCAAGAGAAGAGGCCAGAATGTCAGGAATGGTTTGTATTTGTCTGTTTGGGGTGGACTCATGAGATACTGCTTGCCCTCAATCTCTTCCCTTAGTACAGTAGTTCTCATACTGACGCTCACAGTGTCATTTAGAGAAACAAGGTCATCTGTCCACAGTATGCACACTGAGGTCAAGTCTCCCCCACCCATTCCTGTGGAGACCTAATATCTGGGATTGTTGAGACAACTGTGTATTAAATCAATTTTTCTTTCTTTCTTTCTTTCTTTCTTTCTTTCTTTCTTTCTTTCCCCTTCCTTCCTTCCTTCCTTCCTTCCTTCCTTCCTTCCTTCTCCTCTCTCTCCCATCTTTCTTTCTTTCTTTCTTTCTTTCTTTCTTTCTTTCTTTCTTTCTTTCTTTCTTCTCTGAGCCTCCTACTTTCTTCAAAGATGCTCCTGACTTGATTTTGCTGTGGACATTTGGTTTCCTAAATAATCCAAGCCCATTTTCCTCTCTCACACTTCTTAAAAAAAGTTTTTATTTATTTATTTTGAGAGAGAGAGAGAGAGAGAGAGAGAGAGAATGAACAAGCAGGGGAAGAGCAGAGAAAGAGGGAGAGAGAGAGAATCCCAGGCAGGCTCTGAACTGAGCTGTCAGTACAGAGCCCGACGCTGGGCTTGATCTCACGAACCAGAGATCATGACCTGAGCTGAACTCAAGAGTTGGACGTTTAACCGACTGAGCCACCCAGATGCCCCTCCTCTTCTCATGTTTTTATCCCCTTTTTTCTTCCCTCTTCCATCACAAAAATCTCTTAACTGCTGAAACCAGGTATGCCCTCCCAGTTATAAGTGTCCTGAAACTGGGCACTTTATTTTTGAAGTGCTCATTATTTTTGTAATTATTGAATATGCTCTTGGATGGTGAATTCCATGAAGCTGGGTGTCATTTCTGATTTGTTCTCTGCTACATCCCCATGTTTTATAGCAGAGCCTGGATCCTGGTTAAGTGCTCAAGAACTATTTGTTAAATTCTATAACTAAAGGAGTGATGTGGTTTTATTTTACTTTATTTTTAAATGTTTATTTATTTTTGAGAGAGAGAGACAGAGAGAGACAGAGACAGAAAGAGAGAGACAGAGTGTGAGCAGGGGAGGAACAGAGGGAGAAGGAGACACAGAATCTGAAGCAGGCTCCAGGCTCCGAGCTGTCAGCATAGAGCCCGATGCTGGGCTCAAACCCACAAACTGCAAGATCATGACCTGAGCCAAAGTCAGACGCTCAACTGACTGAGCCACCCAGGCACACTGCAGAGTGATGTGGTTTTATAGTATAGGTCACAAGAATTTACCTCTTAGCCCCACGACCTAGAGTCATGTCAACAGTAGGCACTAAATAAATGATGGTTGATACTTTTGCACATACTATTTCCCTCTACCTGGACTACCTCCCTTCTCCTTCTGTACCTACTAAAATCCTACCTAGTCCTTTAAGGTTCAAGTCATGGTCCACTAGTTGTCCATTTGACCACTCCGGGGCTGCCACTGACATAGGCTGATGTGAATGGTGGCCTCTGGGGGTGTGCAGTATAAAGTCCCCTCCCAGCTCAAATGTTTCCTCTACTAGGGAGCTTTCTGGTCACAAGCTGTGATCTTCATGAGGGCAGTGATTTTTGTCTTATCTAGCACCTAGAGTAGTGCCTAGATAGCTCATAGCAAGCAGTGAATAAATATTTGCTGAATACATGAATGACCTCCTTAGTCATAAAGAGTTATTCGTCCTCTATGTCTTACACCTTGTCCTTGCTTCCAATTTGTCAATGTGTGTGTATGTATGTCGGGGGGCGGGGGTGATACTCATAGGTTCCTCATGATTATGACTGAGTTTTCAGTGATTCTGAGCCTTGTTCTTTTTTATATTGAATGTGAGGGTTTCGGAGAGCCTATAATTATAAGATTGAAGGCCTTGTGCCACATCTATACACAGGTGGATCAACTCTCCATGGAAGTTTCTGGAAATTGTGCACACCCATGTTTTAATGTGGTCTGGAAGTTTTACCTCAGGGTGTGGTACATGCACTTTAGGCCACAAAACATGGTTTCTGAGAAGTACTGTTTTGAGAGTGAAGTCTCTGGAAACTTGGATAGGAAGCATGAATAAGCCCTAATGAAGGACAGTTATACTTGGAGGTTGCCAGCCCAGCCCCAAACATGAGGTGCAACCACCAGGCACCGCTGGCCTGAATTGTACAAAAGGGTGTCGTCCCACATTCTGAAGAGCCGGGGGGAAGGGAGGGACTGTCATAAGCTCTGGTGACCAGAACTCATGTTTTTGGCAGAGACTTCTGGGATATGTTATTTCATATTCTGTGTTTTTCAGGGTCTTAGATCACACAGGATCATTTGTTCTCTTGCATACACTGCCAAGTTCAAGGATCTATCTATGTGTTACTGGGCACACCTCACTTGACAGGACACGTATGCAAAGATGTCCTGTGTTGGGCTGAAAAACATGTTGTCTAGTGTCAAACTCAGGAATGGTGCCAGAAAATGCCAGCCCCGTGTCAAATCTGGCATGCATCCTGTTTTTATAAATAAAGTTGTATTGGAACATAACTGGGCTTATTGTTTACATATTGTCTATGGCTCCTTTCACGCTATGAGTTGAGTAGTTGAAAAGGGAGACCATGTGACACACAAAACTGAAACTATTTACTCTCTGGCTCGTTATAGTTTGCCAACCTCTGACTTGGGAGACAAAGCCTACTTCTGCCAGTAGGAGATTGTAATTACCTGTTATTTTAACTCTTTCCCTCAATAGATCCACATTCCACGATAGCATAGAGGTATCTGTCTCACTCACTGTCATATCCCTAGGAACTAAGTGCTTGCTAGATATTAGTCAAGTTAATTAATTAAGGACTAAATGATTGAATACAGAATAAGGGAAAAATAAACTAGATCCTTGAAGGGCACAGAAATTTTTAGTCCTTTGAGATTCCCATTGATTTCTTTGAGACCTATACATTGACTTTTGTTGTTTAATTTTTAAAGATGAGGCACTCAAGAAAGGGTTGGGTATAAAGTAAATGTTTGACTCTTGGTTCATATGTATCTAATGACTCCTGTTTTAATTTCAGAAATGTTTGCACAGAACATTTTGACCTTTGATACGCAATAAGAAGTATACTTAGGAAGCCCCAAATATTTTTTCAGAGACATTTTAACATCACTGCCTTTGTCTATTGTATTAATTTTCTAGGGCTTCTATAGCAAAGTGCCACAGCTGGGTGGCTGAACCAACAGAAATTTATTTCATTTTCTCTCAGTTCTAGAGGTTGAAAGTCCAAGATTAAGGCATCAGCAGGTTTGGTTCCTTCTGAGGGCTCTCTTTGTGCTTTGTAGAAGGCTGCCTTCTCTCTGCTTCCCCACATGGTCATCCTTTTTGTGGCATCTCTTTTTGTGTGAAATTTTCCTCTTGTTATTGGTTGGATTAGATAGGTTACAGGTTGGATTAGAACCCATCCTAATGACCTTATTTTACCTTACTTGCTTCTTTAAAGACCCTCTCTCCAAATATAGTCAGATTCTGAGGCACTGGGGGTTAGGGCTTTGCCAGGTGACTTTTGAAAGGACACGCTTCCGCCTGTCATGTCTATGTATCTCTGTGTACTTTCTTCTTTCCTTTTTTTTAAATAATTTTTTAATATGTATTCATTTTTAGAGACAGAGAGGGACAGAGCATGAGCTAGGGAGGGGCAGAGAGAGAGGGAGAAGCAGGCTCCAGGCTCTGAGCTGTCAGCACAGAGCCTGACATGGGACTGAAACTCATAAGCTGTGAGATCATGACCTGAGCTGAAGTTGGATGCTTAACTGACTGAGCCACCCAGGCGCCCTACTGTCTTCTTCTCTATAAGCTGTAAGCACTTGTATAAAACCACATGTGAGGTGACTGTCATGTCACAGAGCACCAAGGCTGATGTGACCTGTCCTGCTGGTTGAGGCGTGTGTCCTCCTCTTCCTCAACTTTTCCATCAGAGAAATTTAAACTCTTTCTTTGGTCAAAGGCTTACTAATGATCATTTTCCCCAGTTCAAACCTCCAACTGTTTTAGGGTCAAGTTTCTCCCAGTGTAGAGAAATAATTTAAATGCTTTCAATGCACTACATGTATTTAAACATGTGGGGGAGGGGAAGTGGGTGGACCACTGAACCTAAATGTTCACCCACAGGGGACTGATTAACTATATTACAATGGAGCCATAATGTGAAATGTGATGTAGTCTTAAACAGTGGATTGCTGAAGAATATGCTTAGGGACCCCGAACGTTCTGTAACATGTTGTTAAAGAAAAAGAAGACAAGTTACAAAACGCAGTGTATTCACACATTTAATGATATTTATTGAGCATGTACTATGGACCAGTCACTGCTTTAGGTTGTGTAAATTCAGGGGTGAACAGAACAAAACATCTGCCTTCTTAGAGCTTAAGTCATGGTGGAGAACATCCACAATAAACACACAACTCTGTGATACATCAGGTGGTGTCGTGCACTGAAAGAAAAGAAAGCAGAGCAACGGAACAGAGGAGTCAAAAAAGGAAGCAATTATTTCAGCTCATTGGGTCAGGAACTCCTCTTGGAGGAGGGGAGTTGGAAAAGGTGAAGGGGGTAGTCATTGGAATATCCAGTGGAAGAACATTCCACAAAGAAAAAGGACAGCCAGAGCAAAGGGCCAGGAGATGCAGACATGCCTGGTGTGTTCAGAGGGTGTCAAGAGGTCTGTGTGGCCGGAGTGGAACGGACCAAAGGCTTTTACACCAGGAGTACCATAATGTCAACTCTGCAGAAATAAAAAAAAAAAAATGAAGAGAAAAAAGTTTGGAAAGAAATGTATTAGGATTGTGACATTCTGAGTAATCTTCATTCCCTTCCCTTTGGTTAGTATAGTATTTTAGATCTTCTCTGACACATGTACGTTACTTTAAAAAGAAAAACACAAACGTTTTGGTATGAAACTTGCCATGGGGCTCATTACCTTTGTCTGGAAGCTGTCACTGATATGATAGGGCCTGGGTCTCCAGACAGCCATTTGGGCTGTGCATCATTCCAGGAACAGAGGAGAACCCATAGCCGCAAAAGCCGGAGGGAGGTGTTTTGCAGATACTCGCAGACAACCAGAGGAGCCCTGATTTACAGTTAGCAGTAAAGGTGTTAATGTCTCCTCTCAATGGCATCTCTGCTATTGATAAGTGTTGGCTGAGTCTAATGACAACCTAATTGGCAACAGAGATCGGAACAGATGTCTCACCTAATAAAAAGCCTTGGTGTCCACAGGCTGACCCCTTTTGGTCTTAGCTGAGCTTGGGTACTGGTAATTGTCATTAATCAAACATGCTCCTTGATTGCTGCTCTCTGTGTACCACGTCTACTAGATCAACCTAGGCCAACTGAGCATGCACAGACCAGCTTGCCCTGAACTCTGACCTAGGCCTTGTCTTCTGTCACCTCATTTAATACACACACAGGTTAGACTCTTCACCCATCCATTTGCCCTGTGAGTCCCTGGTGGATTTATGAACGGTTCTCCATTCTCCAGATGTAGCTAAGTGAAGAGATTGTTACCGGTGCTAAGCGTGCAGCATGTGGGATGAGGTGAACTGGCCTGGGGTTCCATCCTATGTTAGAAATGAGACTAAAGACCTTCTGTGTAGGGAGGGAAGAAAAGAAAGTACTTTGGAGCACAGCTATCCCCTTTCCTTCCTCCTGAGCGACTAGGTAAGATCAAGACCATGGTTATCAGCTTGCAAAGGCAAAGGCATTTTACCTTCCAAATTTCTGGTTGAATTAAGCATGTTGATGATCAAAATATACTGCTGGTAAAAGAATATCCTCTTTGTCTATGGAGGCCTAAACAACCAGCTAGCAGAATTAAGGAACATTGTATTTAGACCAAATGCCCAGGAAGCAGCATTCAGAACACAAAGTAGAACATTCCCTTTAGAACTAAAACTGTAAAAAGTATATATCCTGTAAGCCTAATTCCCAAATTCATAAGTACTCAATGAAAAGGAAACAAAAATTCCATGGTCAAATAAATTTGGGCCTTGCTAAGATGAATTTAACCAGGTTGCTTTTCTATAGGACTTATCAGAGCCTTCAACGTAGAACATAATGGAAATGTATTACTTTGACTCAGCCTTTTTTTAGAAAAGAGTTGCATTAGGTACAATACAGGTCAATCTTTATACAGACACTGACAGCGTATCTTTTTTCTCATTTTGGTGTTTGATATTACACACCTTTCTACTGTAAGAAAAAAGGTTGGATTTTTTGGCCTCCCTGTTGGTTTCATCAATTATAAACATACTGTTCCAAATCAATCCATAGTTTTCTGAATACATGAATGGACAGATGGATGGATGAAATGGAATGGAATGGAATGGAATGGAATGGAATGGAAAAGTATAGCAGCAAAATGTTCTCAAGAGTCCTGTAGCTTCCCCTCCAGCTCTATTTTTATTATTGTGTGATTCTGGGCCATTTCCTGTTATTATTACACTTATTGTTGTCAGAGGAAGCCAATTCATTTTAATATTAGCCTGAGCAAAACATAACGAGGAAGAGAATCTGCTACCAAAAAGGAAACATGTATGTGCTGCTTTGCATTCCAAAGCCTAGTACTCAGATAAAGAAAACATGCAGAGTGCTGTCCACACAGTCTCAAAACATCCTGCCGGGCCAATGAAAAATTCAGTCCACATCAAGGAAAAACTGCCTGAGAACGAGACGATTTACCAAGCTCTTCACTACTCCTGTTTTTATTTTGGAAGAGGAAAGAGGAGATGAGGGAGGAGGGGAGAGGAAGCAGGGGGGCCAGGGAGGGGACAGCTTGGAGCACTGATGTTGCCAAGGCCCCAAGCTGAAGGGTGAGCTGCTGGCCTTCTTCCTTTAGATCTTCCAGCTTGTCCAGGGCTGACATTTTTCTCCTTCAAACAGAGAGCCTCTAAGAACTGGAAAGTCCGTCATATCCATGGGCCAAGACTTCTCTTCTCTCTCTCCGTCCCTTCTTCCCTTCTTAACAAAAGTATTTCCTCTGAATTGTGCATGATGTCCACTAATCTTGGAAGGATCACTCTCTTCTGGGCACGCACGGGAGATGTGAACGGAAGGAAGGGGAGGAGGGACAGAGAACCAGCAGATGAGGGCCCTGACTCTGCCAAGCTAAGTTAAATCTTTTCACATAATTTATTTAATGCTCACAGTTAAGAGTTTGTCAGGAATTGTTAGTATCCCCATGATACAGTGGAGGAAATCAAGGCTTAGTGAGGCTAAGGAACTTGCTTGCTTAAGGTTATCAGGCTAGAAAGTGTTGGAGGCTGGATTTAAATAGAAGCAGATTTGTTGACTTTGAAAACCAACACTTTTAACTGCAATCCCAATGTTCTTCACTTAACATTGTCAGGCCTCGACATTCTTGTTTATGAAATAGACATTATCCCTGTTTTTGCCCTTGTGCTCTTTATTGTTTATTTTCTACACAGTAGCCAGAAAGGCCATACCAGCTAGGGCTAGGCTTGGCTGCCAGAAACAGAGACTCAAAATAAATGTCTAGAGGTGACTTGCATGGGCAGGTATGGGCCTGCTCCATAAAGTCCTTGGGGACTTCAGATTCTTCAGATTCTTCCAACTCACCACTATCCCATCCAGCAGGGTGGCCCTTGTCCTCATGGTCTGATGTAGCATAGAGCTCCAACCATCACATCTGCATTCCAGGCAGAGGATGGAGGACAGGGCAAAGGTGAAAACGGAAAAGAGATACAGACTGCCTGTCTTTCAGGCATGATTTTTCTCTCTTTTTAAAGAGAGAGACAGCGTGCACACATGCACAAGCGGGGGAGGGGCATACAGAGGGAGAGAGAGAGAATCCTGAGCAGGAGCCTGATGCAGGGCTCTATCCCACAACCATGAGATTGTGTCCTGAGCTGAAATCGAGAGTTGGATGCTTAACTTACTGAGCCATCCAGGGGCCCCGGCATGATTTTCTGAACCAACGCACCATACTTCCACTTATGGCCCCTTGGCCAGACTTGAGTTGCCTGGCTAAAACCACCTTCAGGAGATGCTGGGAAATACGGTCTTTATTTTTACTCTGGGATGCCATGCGTCCAGCTAACAACTTGGGCTTTCCATTATTATGCAAGAAAGAGGAAGCGGGTGCTGGGGCGACAGTGTAGGCTCTGCCAGAGTCACCCTTTTGAAATGTCAGTTGGGTCAAGTTGCTGGCTCTGCTTTCTGTTGTGGAAAGACTTCCCACTCCCTGGGGCTAGAAGTGCAAGCCTTCGCAGTGTGTAACAGGGCCTTACATGCCTTGTCTCCCTTATCTCTCTGAGCTCACTTCCTACTGCTCTCTGCCTTGCTTACTCTGCTTTAGCCACACCGGCCTCCTCGCTGGTTTTCTAACAAGCCAAACACATTCCCGCCTGAATGTTCCCTCTGAGCCTCTGGAAGCCTTTTTCCCCTGGGCGTCTGCTCATCTCTGTCCTGCAGATCTCTGCTCAAATATCACTTCATCAGAAGTGATATATAGAAAAGCATATCCCCCATGACTCTCCAACCCCTTTATCTTGCTGTATCTTTGTTTTCTGCTTCTATCCTCACCTTATCCCATCCGATATACTCCATAGTTGTTTGCGTTTGCTTATTGTCTTTTCCTCCTATTAACAGCAGAAGCACATGGATTTGGGAGTCTTCGTCTGTTGTATTCGATGCCTTCTATCTCCAGGACCTAGAATAGAGGCCGGCATCTGCTGTAGGCATCCGATCAACATGAGGAGAATAGACGAATGATTGATTGAATAAATCCCACTTTCTCTGTCTTCCAAAGTGTAGGAGAGGGTGATTTGTGATATCCAATCTAAAAGGGCTTGGAAAAGAGAAAGAGTCAAATATAAACTAGTATTTTACTATTCTTTGATGTCCTCCCATTTGAAAAAGCCCTCTGTAGCCTGTGAAGAATAATGCAAATACTATTGGCCTTTGTTATTTTGAAGTCAGGCATAGTGGGATAGAATTTCCAGTCATTTCTTCCCAAGCACCAAGACTACTTACTCTAAATCCGTTTCTTCCCTGCCTTTAGTTTTGAATGAACCTGGCTTTGCTGCACATAGTTCCCTAATATATCACTTTGATGGCTTATTTCACCCTAAGTAGCATAGAATTGAAGTCTGAGACTGTATCAGGCGAATTTCAGGGTTCCTTATCTTCCCTTTGTGCCACCGCAGTGGGGGAGAGTGGTCAAGCTGCGCTTGGCCAAGTTAAATGGGGAGACCAGATGGTCAGAAAGAAAGGCATTGTGGTTCAGGTTTAGGAAGGGAAAAGGTGGGAGCCAAGTTCCTGCATAGTTTTTGCCCAAGAGGTCGGAACATTCAGCCCTGGGGTGCATTACTGAACGATGGGGTCCGTCAACAAATGTTTGCAAGATCGGAGTTCCTTTTCATGTTAATCTCCCGTGACTTCCTGCCAAAACGTCAAAATCATCTCGCAGTGCTGGGGTTTGGGTTATACATTGCTTTTCATTTCTAGAGACAGAGAAAGGGATTTATGGTAAACACAACAAAAAGAAAAAAAAAGCAACGCAGGAAGTAACAAAGTCACTTTGAGCTTTTGCTAGTAGCAGACAATTTTAGGAACAAAAGCAAACCAAAAAATCCAAAATCGGGGAAGAGAGGTTTGACGGGAAAACAACAGAGTGACAGGAAAGGCAATTTTTAGGAGGATCTCTGTTGCTCTAAACAGAAAAGGCAGGTGGCGCAGAAGCCCAGAAGCCACTCCAAGTTGAACTGAGTGGCGGCATCCTGAGTTGTCTGGCACTGAAGTGGGGTCAGGAGGCAAGAGATAGAAAGTCAGGCAGTAGAAGGTGGCAGGGATCCAGGCAGGAAATGGGCCGAGTGTGAACAAGTGTCTTCGTGGTAGGAGCAGATGGAAGAAGAGATGTTAGGGTAATACTGCTGACGAAGCCTGACTCCTTTGTGTTCTCTGATAAAGTATTTCATCGCTGCTGGCGTTCGGCAGGCCTTGATTTTATATTGTGCTTATATTACTATGCTTGAAATAAAATGGCAGGGCCTTGACTCTGTAGCGTCAGAGCTTAAATGTTAAAGGCAGAAACACGGGATACTGACTGGGGAGAACTGGGGTGGCTGCAGAGCCCGAGCTGGCTGAACGTCTCTGGTTTCCACCATCACTGGTGGCCAGGGTGACCTCGTAACCACGTGCCGTGTCTCTAGCTGAGACTATAAGCCACTTTCCTATCAGTGCTCTCACTTGAGCACAGCAACCGTGTGGCACAAACACGAGATGAATCATAGCCCCCTCTGCAGGCATGAGAGTGCCCAGGCTCGGTGTGGTTGAGTGGCTTGCTCATGGTCTCTGGGCTAGAAGATTGCAAAACTCGGACTAGAACATGGTGCTCCATCTCCTACCATGCTCTCTCTCCACCATTTCATTTACATGAGTTAGTTACAGTGCCGATTGCCTGTGTACTTTGCTAGTCGTCGTGGGGAGAGGCAGAAGGGCAACACAGATGTGACCCCTCTCCTCAGGATGCTTCTGCTCTAGAATAGGAGACAGGCCAAAGGCAGACAAAGAGATCTATGGACAAATGTTCCCACAAGCACACACTTAACAAGGTGTTGTTGGAAGCTCTGGTGGTAAATCTCTGGGGATCTGAAGAGACTTAGAAAGCTGACACGTTGGTGTGGCTGTGAGGTCGATCCGGATATTGGGGAGCCATGAAAGTGGAGGCCCAGATGGGGCCAAAAGGTGCATTTGACTGGAGGGAGGGTTTTGAATCGAGAGTTGAGTAGTTGGGCAGCAAAGAAGTGAAACGGCCTAATTTCTCTGGGGTGATTTCTCTGTGAGTTAATGGTATGTTTCAGACTCCTTATTACTGGGATCTAGATATAGAGAAATGTCTGGGAAAAATTTGTCCCAGTTGTCTTGTGGCTGCCCTTTCATGACTTTCAAGTGTGGTGTATATCAGACTTTAAATGGCCGTGGCTCTTAGAAATTCAAACACCATCTGGGTTTGGATAATCCTCCAAACCTAGGGATGCTGTGTGGGAAAAGACAAACCCTCATCTCAGTGTTAAGGTTTGTCCTTGGACCATACCGTCTTTTGCTGGACATGCTCAGATTACCTGTCTGGAAAGTGTCCCTGGGAAAACACCACAAGACCCGTCTTTTCATGACACAGTGACCTCATTATCTGGCAAAAGCATCCTAATTTCTCCTTGGGAAACTGTCCCTCTCCAGCATGGACAGACTCAAGGATCTGATAGTCAAGATGCTCGCTTGCATTTGGCCTAGGGAGGCTGAAACTAAAGCAGGGCCAATCCCTTCTCCCTGGATCTCAGTCTTGAGCAGAATGATAGCCAGACTGGAGCTAGCTACAGCTCAGTCAGGTAGACACTGTTTCTCCAAAGAGACTGCCTGTCCATGATATTCCCTAACACCCCCCCCAACTCCTACATTTGTAGCTTTACCTTCTCTGATCTGCTCCCCATTCTTCCACCAATTCCTTTTTTTGCTTTGGATAAAGTTTGTTTCTGTGCTTGCAATCAAAGAACTTCAAAGGACAAACAAGCCAAATCATAAACATATTTTCAGATGCTCAGGGTGTGTCTACCTCTGTCCATCCTCCAGCCCACCTGCCTCAGAACTCTCTTAGGGGAAAGAGCCCTTCCCGTGAGCCAACATTGCCAAAAGTGGGATGTGTAACACCAAAAGGTTGAAAAAATCAGTGAGATACTGTATGATGCAGGCTTCTATTTCATAATAATTACCAATTAATAACTGCCTCTTGACCTCCATGTCTGCCCACAAGTATGACACTAATCACAGGGTTGGTTTAAGTCTTGGCAGTAAATTTATATGCCAAGTGCTCAAAACTATTTCTAGCTATCCATAGAATTTCTGTTTCTATTTCTATTTCCTTATGTTAAAAGCCACCACAGTAAAATGTATTCCTAATATCACTATTGACATTTACATCCTGGAAACTTAAATGATCAACACAGTAATGGAATGCCTGGAAACCTATAAAGTCTTTTGCTAAGAAAGCTGGCTTTTTATTTCCATCACATGGAGCCCAAATGCTTTGACAGTGATTGGTAGAACACAAAAAGTTGATAACACTTTACTGTAGAATTGAAAGGTGGCCAGAAAGGAAGGAGAGTTTCACAGCTCTGGAATGGCATGGAAATCTATTGCAAACAGGACAGGTGGATTCTGAGTGGCATCTTCAAAAACTGGAAGGGCTGCAGTGGGAGGGGACAGAGAAAGTCTTCAGATTCAGGTGGCCCTGAGTTCACCTTCCATTTATATGTTTCCTTTGGGTCCGATTCCAGGAGGTCTGGCTTTGAAGTCGACAGATTACCCCACCAAATCATGTGTCTGTCTGGCATGTGCTGGGCATGATTGGCATAGTTTAATATACCAAAATATGCCAGTGGAAAGACAGGAGATAAACAGTAATGGAAAACTTCAGTGAAAGTAATAATTCAGTCTATTTCTAGCTACGTTTATCTGCCCCATCGGAATGCTACTTTTTTTCTGCCCTTCCATAGCTGACACCTAGTGTCCCACACAGCTAACCTGGAAACGTCACTATTCTCCTTGTATTGAGAGACAAAATAACTTTTGTAATTCCATCTAGATTGTAGGTTGTATTAGTCAGGGTTCATACACAGTAACAATGAATATGATGGGAAAAAGGGGTTTATTATGGGACTTAGACCCTCCCCAAGTGTGAGAAGAGCTGGAAAATGAAACATATGAAAAGAGAATAAAAGGAACAGAGAAAGGGCCACTGGCCAGCTCTCTGGAAACACAAGTGCATGTGAACAAGCCAGCATTTGCAGTGGGCTATGAGAAGACAAGTCCATCCAGCCTTCTCAGTGGACAGCAAAGGGAGAGCTCTCCCAGGAGGCTATGGAAAATTGATGTCTTTGTGCTACTGAATCTCGGAACCCATAGCTGAGAATTGGTCAGCAGGTCAGCAATGAAGAATATTAGCTAGATGTGGAGTAATGAAGAGCAAAGGTAAACTAGGATGCATTGAGGATCTCTGCATCTCTCCAGCATCATATCTGAACACATATTGTATGTCTGCTGAGAGTAATGGCCACTGACTTACTTCCACCCTCAAAATATTGAACGACTTCCTCTTTTGGGCAACACTAATCTGGAACCATGCAGATTACGGAGAGGAAGGAAATGGAATTTTGAGAAAGTTTCTAGCTTAACCAAGTTGATAATGTAACACTTCAGAACAGCACAACTCTGATCAACTTAGTACATCTCTTTTTTTCTATATTTAACTTCCAGATAAAGACAGTGTGAAATCGTGCTTTCTCTTAACATGGTGTAACTATTCTTCATACATATGAAAACAGGCTGTCTCCAAGATGATATCATTTCATGCATCTTTGGGTTGTGCTCACCTTCATTACTAGCTGAATCATACTCCTCTCTTAGTATCTTGTAATTTAAATATCAAGATATAAGGCTTACTACTTTTATAACATCTTATATTGCACAATAAATGAGTAGGATAAGAAGGAAAAGAAAGAAAAAAGTATGTAAAAAGGTATACACACACATACATATCTATATTGATGCATACAAATATATATATATAAAAGAAATTCTCATAACTATGATACTCACTCTTTCTACAACTGGTCATATTATCATAGCTGGTATTTATAATTTCCTCCTCCATGATTGTTTCTATATTTGCCCTCAGGAAACCCTACAGCTGGTCCTAGTTCCTGGTCTAATGGAATGATCCAAACTCTGATTCTTCATTGAGTTGTAGCTTTCCATTGATTTTCATACAGGGCATGGGATTACTAAGAGATGTCCCAAGATTGCCTGCATTATACTTTTCCCTTCCCTGAGTGTGTGGTGGTGACTCAATTTCTCCTTGATAGGGTCAATCGCCTTGACCAGTACAGTAACCCCCTTCTTTGCTTCTTGGTTTCCTAGCATGAGGACTTTGGAGTGGCCAGGTGGCAGTCTTAGTTCATAGTTAATACAACTATTCTGAGTCCCTGGTGGACAATCCCCTGTCAGAAGCATCCCCAAACCTGCTCATGTTTTAGCAGAGCTACAGATATTTTCTTGGATTCTCCTTTGGAGCAGCTTCTAAATTCTGAGACATGAACTTGGAATTCCAGGCATCTTGGGTCTTTCACACACACAAAAAAGTTCTGCTTGGAAACTAAAGAAAGAAAAAGAAAAATAAAGAAGAGGAGGAGGAAGAGGAGGGAAGAAAGATGTTGTCTCCTCCAGGGAAGGCAGGTTTTTCCAGACAGGATTATGTCACAGTTGTTTCTTGTCGTTGATTCCACAGCCACCATCATATGTGTTTCTTATGGATCTGTGCCTCTATTTTCAGGTTTGATATATCATGAAAAAAATGAATATGAGAAATCTGTGTTTGAGAACAATGAGATCATGTGATTCTTGGGAGCTGGAGATGTATAAATTCAGGAAAGTGAAATAATTTTGGAAACAAAAACAGAGAAACTACTTTCTAATCTTGGGTAGGGCTTTTTAAATTTTAATTATCTTATGAGGCTAAAAATAACAAAAAGTATAGTTTGACAAAATATTTAACACTAAGTTCAAGACAGAAATTGGTAGGGTAGGAGAAAGACTTGCACTGGCTGGGTTTTAACCTATAAATCAAGAGAAATCAGCAGAGAATTTAGTCCAAACATGTGCCGCACATAGTTTCCACTGGCCTTGTGTTACCAAGGTTAGAATTATGGTTGGGTTCACTAGAGAGAAAGTGAAAAATTGATGACATCTTCCCTCTGAGGTCTTTTGCTTTCCTTATAGCTACTGCAGAAGCCTTGGCACTCTGTGATGTAAACTTCAGACATATGATGGATGCTGTCACGTCGGGGTTGAACAATGTGAAACCAGAACTCTGTCCATGCTCCTAGGACTCTCGTAAACGTCTTCCTCTTGCTACTAATAAGATCAGACACCCTGGATATTCCATGGGAAAGTGTCCTGAATGATGGAAAAATCACTGAGATGGCAATAAATCTTAAGAGTCATGACAAACCAAGGACAGTTAGGGCATCTTTGCCTTCCAGCACCACGATCATCTTATTCATTCACTCATTCATTTATTTACTCAACAAATATTTCTTAAACACTGTAGCCAAAGTTGGTGGTGCCTGCTCACATCCTTTGGACCTTATCACTTTGGTGAATGCCAGGCAACTTCTACTGTCAGTACCTGTGTCTCTTCACCTGAGGGATTTCTCCAAAGCCACTGTGCCATCACTCACTGACAGATAAAGTGATAGTTAATGTCCTCTGGGAGGATTCCTCCACCAATGACTGATGAGAGTTTACTTATAAATACCCCAGCATCCTCATTCTTGAGGTGGGATGACACTAATGTGCATTTTCTACACCATTCCACCATGTTCCCCCAAGGGAAAAGCAGTAGGGGCCCATGATTTTAGCTAGTGTGAAAACACATCCTTTTATAAGCTGCCTTCCCTGTACACCTCCACACTCCCACCAGAGTTTTCTGCACCTCCCTCCCAAATGAACCACCTCCACTCAAATCCTTGTCTAGAATCTGCTTCTGGGGAATCCACATACCTACTATATACCAGGCACTGTGAAGGGATTTACTGATTGAATAACCACCAGATTATAAGATTTCAGACACAGTGACAGGCTGGTAGGAAGATATTTGATGGATGTTTGAGAATGTATTCTAAAAATTTACTTTGTGGAATTAGTGTGAGGTTTAATCTTCCAAAGCACTCAAAATCTGGCCTGGTATACAGTGGAAATGAAATAATTATCAGTTGTTATAGTTACCATTCTTCTGAGCTAAGTCATTGTGTGTCTAACAGTTCCTTGTTAAAATATAAATTCACATTGGGGATTCAGGAGGGCACTTGTCATGATGAGCACAGGGCAATATATGAATGACTATATTGTTGAACCACTATATTGTACATCTGAAACGAATATAGCACTGTATATTAACTTACTGGAATTAAAAACTTAAATAAAAAAAACAAGTGAGGGATAAAAAAAGATAAATAAATTCCCATGCAAAGGTGGCACATTGGGCTCTTGGCTGCCATCAAGGTTCTAGAAAGAATAGATTTGTCAGAGAAGCTTCAGTCACTTTTCTACACAAAGGCCAAATCATCTTTAAAAGTGGCAGTGAGAGAACGGAGAGCTGACTGACAGGGCAGCAGGGTGGGACAGTCCAATGGGGCCTCCTGTTTGGCAAGGACCAGCCTGAGGCTCTCTCTGAATGGCCTGGGTAGGAGGCACATTCCAGGGCAGGTGAATCCAGGCTTTTCTGAGTGCAAAGCCCTCAACAGAAAAAAACAGCAGTGCCAAGATTTGAAGCCAGGTCACTCATTTATTCATTTACCACTTTCATATGTTTGTTCAGCCCATGATTATTTAAACCAGCATTTCAAAGACTATCAGAGGACTCCCAGTGGGAGAACACGTAGTTGTAGACCAACAGTGTGCAAATAAAATACCTCAAGTGCTTTGGTAGAACGTGTGTATGGATCAGAAGTGAGGGAATGGCACCTTCCATCCTGGTCAGGAAGAGAGAGGCCTGGCCTGGTTGTGACAGGCAGCTGACCCTGCAGGTCACAGTATCTCCACATCACTCCATTGTCTCCCAGGTCCTGGGATGTGGACACATCGCTTCATTTCTCTGCACCTCACTTGGGTTCCTCAGCTGTACTGTGGGGGGATCCTGACCGCAAGCTCACAGGGCCCTCTGACCGTTGCACTGTTGGTGTGGGGAACAGCTCAGTAGAACATCTGCAGATGCCAATTGCCTTCCATCTCTCCTCCAGCCTGCAAAGAGCAAGATGCAAATAGGCAAACCACTCATCAACAGAAGGACCGACAGTTCTGAGAGTCCCTCCCTGGGCCTGAGGGAGCCCAGATACAGCTGTGTGGGGATGTCAGCAAGAGAGCATGGAGAGTGAGGGGTGGGCTCTTGAGGCAGATGGCCGGGGTCCAAATCTTGGCTTCATTCATGATCTTGGGCATGTCCCTGAACTCTGAGCTTCTGTTAGTTCACCCATGCAACACGAGTGATGCTATTAATAGTTCTCATCTCCAAGTGTTGTTATTAAAATGAAATGAGATGATTAAGTGTCTAGCATGTCATAAGCACTCAATAGATGTAGTTATAATTTAGAGGGGATTCCTGGCAGAGGAGAAATCATCCGCCAAGATTCTAACTTATGTATATCTCGATGACCGTGATTCAGCAATCTCTAGGAGAAATGGAATAGGATCTGACTGATCAATGCTTTAGTTTTAGGAAGCTTTGTGTTTTGACTTGCTGGTTGCAGACATTGGCAATGCCCTGCCCATATGCCCTAGACATTGTCCTCCACACTCTCACGGCTATTTACCAACCACACCTGCAACTCTCAGCCCAAAGAGGATGGAGCTTGTTCTGCATTCCTGGCAGACTGAATGTGCCCTCAACCCATAACAAAGGAGAGCTAATGATGAATAAACATACCAGCTTCCTTGCCCTCTTGTTGGGAGGGTGTGACCCTGGGGCATTTGCACAATGAACTCAATAGTCACCAGGAAGCATTGAGTTCCAGTTGCCCACAGTGGTAGTTAGCTGAACAACACACCCCTTTATTAACTTCTTTCCCTTCTTATTCTTACTCCTTCCTTTCCTTACCAGTATACTCGAGGATCACTTCCTTAGAAAATTCATTGCACTAAAAGCCTTCATTCTGAATCTGTTTTGGGGGGAACCTAAACTGAGACACTCATTGATAGGCACCTTTAATAAGTTCAGCACAGGCCAAATGAAGTGCAAGGTCGTACCTGTGTGCAATCATGACTGTCTAGACAGCCAGCTCAGGTCCAAGCAAATTTTTGCTTGCCTGAATTATTTGGGTTGGCTCGCCCAGGCAGCCCTGGACTCCCTCCAAAATTCTTCCAGCCCCCGCTTCCCTTTAGTTTTAGAGACTTAACCTCTGAAGCTGGCAGGCCTCAGGAACTGCATACAATTCTGTGAAGGGCAAATGTGGGCTGCTCCTATGAACAATCACAGGATAGAAACACAGCTTTTCTCTTGTTCTTAAGCTGGAACATCAAGGCCCTCCCATCTTTTCTGGGCCTAGAGATGAGACTCAAACTGTTTTTTCTCTGTAATAAATGCCATTATCAAAGGTAAGATGTTAACAAACCATGGAATATGCATGGAAGTAGGGCCAAGTTGTCATCATTTGGAAGCCCACTCACAGCAGGCCCACCCTTAATCTGTAATTCCTATCTGGGTTCCCGAGATACACCCATAGCTCTGTTCAGCAGAGCTGATGTGATCCATGCATTTACAAGGGTGCCCAGGATCTCGTGAGAAAGCTTCCAGCTAAGCAGATGGGGAACACCAAATCAATCTCAAGTTTAGAAGTGGGAGCCAATCCTGAGGTCAATGCTAGGAGCTTTCTCTGCCTGAAAATCCCTTGGAGAAGAGGGGAGGGGAGAGGAACTGAGCACTCAGCATCGCAGATTTAGAAATGATTTCAGAAGAGGACAGAAGCCAATGAGAGAGTAAATAACTGTGAGTGTTTTTTGAGGACTTCACATGGGCCAAACATGGAGCAGAGTAAGTGCGTTATACACATAATTATATTTAGTCTCTCTCTCCCTCTGTCTCTATGTCTCTGTCAGTCTGTCTCTGACCCTGTATCTCTCTCTCTCTCTCTCTCTCTCTCTCTCTCTCTCTCTCCCTCTCTCTCTCTGTCGCTCTTTTATTATCCCTCATTTAGTGATGGGGAAATTGAAGTTTGGAGAGATCTTCTGCCCAAGTTCACCTGCCTACTAAGTACGGAAGGTGAGACTTGACCCAAGTTTATCTGGCCCCAAATTTGTGTTCTTTCCCATTACACTTAGAGACTTTGGCTCAGAACAACCATGGATTGTGATTTTTCTGGTCTTCCTCGTTACTGTGAATGGTAGTGAGTATTTGTGGTATACTCACTATGTGCTAAGCATGATTTTGGAAGATACAAAGATAAATAAAACATGGCCTACCTCCTTGCTATCACTTTGAGTTTTTCCTTTTGACCCTGTAAACACCACAATTATTCAACAAGTTTCTTTCACAAAGAATCCTAGACTTTGCCCTTCCTCTTGACTTTCCCAGTCACAAGGGATCCAGGTCCTCATCACCTCCCTCCTGGTGGTATCATAGCTTCAGCCTCTTGCCTTCAGTTTTTTGGGGAACCTTTTGAAGCATGACCTTCATAATGTCACAAGAAGCAGGAGCTGGCATCCATTTCTTTCATGATTGCTGAGGCATGTAGGGAGGGAGGCCAGGCCTGGGAAATGAGAGAGAGGCACACAATCAGGACTTTGCCTGCTATTGACTACTGGGTGACATTGGGAAAGGTACTCCTCTCTTATTTTGGGCCTAAGGTCCTAATCTGAAAAATGGAAGAACTGGGGGGTTGGAGGTTTTGGGAAGTGCTTCATGGGCCTCTTCACAGGATTCATTCATTATTTATTTATTAAAGTTCTGCTGTGTGCCAGGCATTATTCAAAGCACCAGGGATAGAGTGGCAAACAAAAGGAGTCAAAGTTCCTATTCTGGCTCAGCTGACTTTCTAATAAGAGAGAAGGCTGATAAACAAGAACTATGTGTCAGATAATGGTAAGTTCTAAGAAAGAAAAATAAACAGGGTAAAGACATGGGGAGATAGTGGCCCCATGCTAAATAGGCTGGCCAGGGAAGGACTAAAAATGGGGTAGTAAATAAAAAGTGGTCTCAAGGAAGTAGGGGAGAGAGCCCTGTGGATATTTGGGCAGAAGGCAAAGCCAGTCAAAGGCCTGACGTGGGAGTGAGCTTGACATATTTAAGTAAGAAGAAAGGAGGCCAGTTGGGTTGGGGCAGAAGAGTCAGTTGTAGAAGTGTCAGGAAATGAAGTTAGAGAGTTGGCCGTGTGCAGGTTCATGGATAGCTTGTAAACCAAGGTGGGGCTATCAGATCTGACTTACATTTGGAAGTATGGTGACTAGGTGATAGGACATCAAGCTGGGGAAGTAGGGAGTCCAGTGAGCAGACTCGTATAGAATCCAGGTTCGAGCTGGTGGTGATCTGGACCAGTGTGGGAGCAGTGATAAGAAAACAACTAGAAGTAGAGTAACACTGACAGGGTTTGCTGACAGATTCAATAGGGGGTGAGAGAAAAGGAGGCCAAGGCTTGTGGCCTGAGAAGTTGGAAAAATTAATCGCCCAGGGAGAGAGAGGAACAGGTTTGGGAGGGGAGGTAAGGAGTATAGTTCTGAATATGTTGAGTTCAATATCTAGTGGAGATGCCATGTAAGGCATTTGGTTTATGGGTCTAGAGTTCAGAAAACAGTCTGGGCTGGAAATACAAATAAGTGAATCATCAGCAAGGAGATGGTGTTTAAAGTTGTGACACTGAATGGGCTCAAGCAGGGCATGAGTGTTCACAGAAGACAAGGACAGCACCCTGGGTATGTCAGGCTTTAATAAGAGAAGAGAATGGGGTAAACTCAGTAAGATAGGAGAGGCAGAAAGTGGCATGCTGAAAGCTAGGGAGAGATTTTTTTTCAAATAAGAGGAAGTGATGAGCTGTGGCCAGGGCTGCTGACAAGGCAAAAGAGAGGAGGACTGACCACTGATTGACCACCAAACTAAGAACTGACCCCTGAATTTGGCAACATGAGGGTGACATTTTATAGGAGTGGTTTCAGTGCCCTGGGTGGTAGTGGAGAAGGCTAGGCATGCAGGGCTCTGGACCCCTTAGTCCCCTCTAACCAGAACTTGTACACACCCATGCACACACACCATCCAGACAAATACAGAGAAAAAAAATATATCTTAAAGTAGTTATCTTTGTTTTCTGTTTCAACACTCCTTTGTATGAATCCATGACTTTTTTTATGACTAGTCAAAAGCACCCAAATTGCCTCCTGGAGTATTGAGAATGTAGCAGAAATTAAAAGTAAAAGAAACAGTCAACATTCAGTTTAGCTTTAGGATGTCAAAGCCCACACCAGAAATATTAGTTTAGAAAGCCAAAGCCTTTACATTATGAAGCCAACTTTTTATCAGAAGAAAACAAAAGGTTCTTGGTAATCAAGAGATTGATTGGGAGCAGAATGGAGACTTTGTGCAAGAACATGCATTGCAGAGGAAGGAGAAGGTCTCAAAGCTTAATTCTCCCATCCTCAGGGGATTACCTGAGGGTCAGTTGGACAAGAAGAGGATGGGGCACAGCCTTAGAGAACATCTTTAAAGTTTTAGACAAGAGGACCAAACCTTGACTGGAGGTGGAAGTCACATAGAGAGGACCAGAGATCAGTATTGAGAGATTGACCAGCACCAAGGACCTTCATGGGGGCCAAGCCATAGGCTGAGAGCATCTGCCTATCATTCATGGTCAATGTGAACCATCATCACATGGAAGAAACCACATGAGCCCTTCTTCCCATTATTGTCTGTGGGGTTCTTCCACCAACCCTCTCACCATTTCTGTTGGATTTTCTAGCTAAAAAGTCCCCTGTCCATGCCCGACGATTTTGCCAAATCCCATCCTTACTTCCCCACATGGGGACTCCATTTTAAAAAACCTATGGCATTCTTAAGTCTCCTGAAACACAGTGTGGGTGAAGAGGGAGTGCCCTAGATCTCCAACAGGACTGTGGAAGTGGAGGTGGGAAATATGCCAGCACTAGTACTTGGATTAGGCTAGACAGTGAGGAGACTCAAACAGTTACATAACATTTCATTGGGAAAAACTTTCTCCTTTTAAAAATGTTCCGGCTGCAACATGTAAAGGGCTAGAAGTCATCACCTCCAACCTTACAACAAGAAAAAAGTTGAACAAACTGAAGATCAATAACTTTTCTTAGATCCTTCGGAAAGCTGAGGTTGCCAGGGTAACCAACACCTTGAACTAGGGAGATTTCTGAGAGATGCCCTAACAGGGTTTCAACAGGGGACACAAAACAAGGACAGCAGGGAAACCTGAAGCCTGTGGCCCCTATAGCTGCAGTGAACATTAAACACAGCCCCACTTGCTTCCAGATTAACAAGAATCCTCTCACTAAAGGCTTATTTGCCTCAGTTCCCATTACCTGATACAACATATCCAGCTCTCTCCAAAAAATTATAGGTCATGTTAAAAGGTAAGGAAAATCACAATCTGAAGAAGTAAGATTCAGAACCAAAGTAAGTATCAGAACCAAATTCAGATACAACACATGTTTTGGAATTATCAGCCAGGGGGTCGAGGCCAACATTAACCGTGATGAGTTATGTTGATAGTATATACCCTTGGCATGATGTGATGGGGAAGGCACTTTACTTCCGTGGTCTTCCTCCCCCAAACACGCAGCACCAGCCCAATCTGAGAAAACCATCATATATCACCATCCTGAGGGCCATCCAACAAAACATCTGAACGGTACTCTTCAAAACTTGTCAGGTCACCAAAAACAAGACAAGCATGAGAAACTCTCACAGTCAAGAGGAACATAAGGAAATTTGATTATTAAATGTCAATGTGGTGTAAGGGTGCCTGGTGGCTCAGTCTGTTGAGTGTTCGACTTCAGCTCAGGACATGATCTCACAGTTCGTGGGTTTGAGCCTCGTGTTGGGCTCTGTGTTGTCAGCATGGAGCCTGGAGCCTGGAGCCTGCCTCAGATTCTGTGTCTCCCTCTCTCTCTGTCCCTCCCTTGCTCTCTCTCTCTCTCAAAAATAAATTAGCATTAAAATTTTTTTTAAAAATGTAATGTTTCCTGGATAGAGTTCTGGAACAGAAAAATGACATTAGATTAAAAGTAAGGAAATCTGAATAAAGGATGAGCTTTAGTTAATAATAGCTTACGAATATTGTTTCATTCATTGTATCATAGGTACCATACTGATATAAGATGTAAAAATAGGGGGACCTGGGTATAAGGTATATGGGAACTCTCTGCACTAGCTTTGTGATTTTCCCAGAAATCTAAAATTGTTCTAAAAGTAAGGATTATTGAAAGAAAAAAAAAAATGTATGGCAATGCCTGGGCTAATGATCATTGAGGTATCTTTAGCTTTAATAAACCATGTTGTTTGAGGGCACCTGGGTGGCTCAGTCAGTTAAGCGTCTGACTGCTGCTTTAGGCTCAGGTCATGATCTCAAGGTTTGATTGGTGGGATCTAGCCCTATGTCAGGCTCTGTGCTAACAGCATGGAGCCTGCTTGGGATTATCTCTCTCCCTTTCTCTCTGTCCCTCCCCTGCTCTTGCTCTCTCTCTCTCTCAAAATAAATAAACATTAAAAAACACAAAACTATGTTGTTTTGTTTTGCCTGTCATATCTAGAGAACCCAGAGGTGCAACTCATCTTGGTCCACCATAAAGAACCCCTGGATATAAAAGGATTGCTGAATCCAAGCAATGGTGCCAGAAATTCAAAGGCTGTCAAAGTTGAATTTCAAAAGACAGAGATTGTGGTGGTTAAGAACACAGCTCTTACTATTTATTATCTGAGTGACCTTGGACAAGTTATTTAATCTCTCCAGGCCCCCAGTTTTCTCATCTGTTAAACAGAGATAAAAATAAAAGTACCTAACTCATAAGATTAGTAACAGGATTAAATGAATTAGTGTTTGTACCTCGCTTACAACAGTGTCTGGGACTATCTACATCTATGTACTCTCCATATGCATATTAAATAAATAAAAGCAATTATTTGAAATTAGCAACTATGTGGAAGCAGTAGAATCTGTGTTGGTTTATCTACTGTTTTTCCATTAAAAAGTAAACAAAGAAAACAACAACAAATGCCCATGATTTTCCTGAGCATTTATTTAATACCAGTTGAGCAAATTTTATTGTTTGGCACTGTGCTAGCCACTTCACATCCATTAAATGCATTTATTCGTTTATAGTATGCAATATTTGATACTTTCTTGTCTTTTTTTTTTTTTAACAACCAGAAATGTCTGTCCAGCTCATACTGAAACTACCTGGGCTTCCCCCCTGAACCTGGACTACTCTGAAATGCCCACCTTTCCCTGGTACGACTGATTTTGGAGATAAGTAATGAGTTCACAAAAGGAAAACACGTTTTCAGCCTCATTCTGTTGAAAACTAGCAGGGGCACTTTTTGAAAAAGCTCATTTCCAGGCTTCTCTGTCTTTCTCTATTTCTTTGAATCCCCTTTGCCTGTCGCATCCCAGGAATGAGGTGTCATACCCGGGGAAGTTGCTGGATTACATTCTGATGATGTGTGGGCTCAGGAAGTTGGAAGTAAAGAGGCAGGCAGGACTGACTCTGGCATCACTTCCTAACAAGTCTGTTGGCTACGGTTGTTTTCCTGACCATGAGCCTCAGCTGAGCCTCTTCCATTCTCATGTCCCAGTTTATTTTTCTAAACCAAAGTCTTCGTCTTAGTGTCTGGAAAGCAACTTGGATGTTCAAGGTGACTAAAGCTATCCAGAGGAAAAAATTAAAAAGTCACCATCAAGTAATGAGGCCAGACTATTGGGTGTCTCATATCCTGGCTCCAAATGCAGATGCCAAAGAGGACTTCAGAATGGATTTCAACAATGGCAACATTGTTGGAATAAGAGACGCTTACCCTTGGTGACTTAGAGGCCAACACCTATTTGGATGTGTGAGATCTTGTGTTTTAAAAAATCAGTCTCATAATGTGCTGTCTTACCTGATAGTTCCAATATGGCTGACACGGGAAGTTGAGAGTACCGCCATAACAACATTTCAGTTCATTCCCTATCGCACTGTTACTTCCCTTCCTAGGTCTGGCTCAGCAAATAGCCCCAGATCCTAACAAATCCTATTCTATTTGAGGGAGTAACACTGCTATTTTTAGTGAATGTAAGGGGCTGTATTAATGGCAAAGTCCACTTGATTCTACCTTCTAATTGCTATCATTTCTGCCCCGTCTACAGCCATTTTAACAGCCCCTGTCTCTGGCTCTGCACATATTTTTCCCATGCTAATATAATCCCTTATTGGTCTCTCTGTGTTTGGTCTTACTGTCCCCAACCAATCCATTTCACACGTTGCTTCCAAAGTGAGATTTTAAAGATACATCAGAAACATACACTGACATTTTACTTATGTAATTAATATTCCTTGCTGCCTTTCAAGGTGTTTGAAGATATTGACATTGGCAGGTCTTTGTTTGCTGAGTGAGGTGATGGGAATGGAAGCATGGGAATCACGCTCTATTATTGTTCTTCATGAGTTAGAAAGAAATAGTGAGATGGAAGAAGAGGGGAGGCTGATTCCTGAATAAAGACCTAGGGTCTGAAAAATGAAGGGTTTTGCAGGGGAAGGGTCCAGAGAGGTAGGAACCCTGCTGGCAGCCAAGGGAGGGATTAGGGAGAATAGGGATTTAGGGGAGGGGGATTCAGTGCACCCTGAAATGTGAATCCCGCTACAGTCTCCCCCATGAAACTTTTAGTTTCCGTGGAGATGTAGATATCCCCACATGTACAAATGTAGAGAAAATCTACATTTCTCATTCATGTTTTGTGGAGGAGATTGTTTGGGGGGAATGTGTGGAAGCACTGAGTCATGCTACAAGAATGGCATTTAGCAAACAAAAACCACAGCAGGATGCAGAGTTAGGCAATCTGCATAATGCACAAATCCAATCTCCCTGCCTCTCTGATGAAGTCTTTTATGGATCCCCATCCCCCAGGGGGTGATCATGGGGGCCTGGGACACTTCAGCATGGAACACAAGATCCTTTCTGATCTGGTCTCCACATACCTGTCCAACTGTATCTTTTAAGCACCAATTCACACACACACACACACACACACACACACACACACACCCTTTACATCCCAGATTACTGAAGTGTAATTTTAGCAAAGATTGCCTTGATGATATATGATATTTCACCTTGCCTAGGCAGTTCTTCCCCTGCCCACGTTTGGCCGAAAAATGCCTCCTCTCTTCTCTGAAGCACACTGAGGAGCTCCCTCCTCTGGGCTCCCACTTTGCTGTGAAGATAAACACTTTTATCATATTATCACACTGTTTTGTAGTTGCATATTTGCATACCTGTTTCTCTGATATGACCATAATCTTCTTAAAGCCAGGTTTAGTCTTCCCTCTGTAAAGTATTTCTAGCATATAAAAAGGGCCAGACATTTAGTCTGATGTTTGATAAATATGTTTACCTTTTGTTGCCTTTAAGTGTTCCACAGAGAAGCTACTAAAATAATTAGCTGGACAGAGAGGAAGAAAAATTCTTGTCGGCTCTCTAAAAACTTGTCCAACATCTGTCATGTTTCTCATTATGAAGCCTACCACTTTGGTGGTCCTCAATAAACCATGACTCCCAGCATTTAAGTCAGCCTTTCTTTTTTTTTTTTTTTTTAATTTTTTTTTTTCAACGTTTATTTATTTTTGGGACAGAGAGAGACAGAGCATGAACGGGGGAGGGGCAGAGAGAGAGGGAGAATGAGGCAGAGAATCGGAAACAGGCTCCAGGCTCTGAGCCATCAGCCCAGAGCCCGACGCGGGGCTCGAACTCACGGACCGCGAGATTGTGACCTGGCTGAAGTCGGATGCTTAACCGACTGCGCCACCCAGGCGCCCCAAGTCAGCCTTTCTAATACTGACTGTGCTTTGCCATATGAATAGCTTTGGCTAATAAAAAATTGGCAAGCATTGTGCAACAGTGGTTGCTTGATAAGTCCTTGCACATTGGGTTTGTCAACTTGGAATGGTCTTTCTTGGAGCCAAGGTACCATAATAAGAGGAAGATCAAGTACCCATGTGGAGAGACCCATGTGGATAAGAACTGAAGCCTCTGGATGATTGTCCCAGCTAAGCACCCAGTCAGTGACCACCACTGACTTCTAACCATGTGAATGAGGACATTTACAACCTCCAGCCCTATCAGAACCCCAGCCATGACCACCTGATGCAGAAGAACCATGTAGTCAATCTGCAGAATTGTGAGAAGTAGGTAACTGCTGTTGCTTTAAGACACTAAATTTTCAATGCTGGACATTTTGTATAATTGGAACTATTATAATGTAGTTTTTTGTGACCCACTTCATTCATGCTGTAGTGTATTTTCAAAGTTTATTCATGCTGTAGCATGTATCATTTCCTTTTAGGACTGAATAGTACTCCACTGTATGGATAGACCACATTTTGTTTCTCCATTCATCAGTAGGTGGACATTTGTGTTGTCTCTACCTTTTCACTATCATGAATCATGTTGGTATAAATAATTGTGTTTAAGTTTTTGTATTTACATGTGTTTTTATTTCCCTTGGGTGTATGGAGATATACCTAGGAGTGGACAGGCTGGGTCAAATGGTAACTCTACTTTTAACTCTTCAAGGAACTGCCAGACTCTTTTCCAAAGTGGCTGTCACATTCACATTCCCACGAGCCACACCACCCTCTTTTTACAGATTCTCATGTAGAAAAATGAGGATGGAATTCTATAATGGTCCTACACTTAAAGAGCCATTAAAGAAGATCTGACAGTAAAAACTGAACTACAGCAATTGAAAATAGCAGGAGAAAGAGAAACCATCCTTATACAATTGGTAGAAAGAAAGGTCAGAAAGGTCAGTGTGAAAATAATCCCAGGCAGCAGAAAAGTAAATTATAATAATTACTGAAGAGAGGATTTTAGGACGGGGCCAGTAGATGGTACATGGTAATTCTTACCAGTTTCAGGGAGAAGCCAGACTGCAGTGGGTGACAGGTAAACAGTGTGTAGGCAGAACAGTTTTGAAATTCATCTGTGGCAAAAAGGACAAAGAAGAAATCCCCCATCCTTAGGATAGAGGGGACTTGAGCTTGTCTGTAGAGACAAGGGTCTGGAGTGATTGAGAAGTGGATACAGGCAGTAAGATAGTGATGCACTGCTTTGGAAAATCCTAGGAAGACATAGCTTCAGACAGAAGGGAAACCTCGTTCTCTGTGGCCAGGGATGGAAAGAGACATGGGTGGGTACAGATGACAGTGACTTGGGGCCATGTTCAGGTCTGATGATCTCTTGTAGAGTTTTCTGTGTTGATAGGCACACAAGTCCCAAGAAGATGCTAGGACACAAGCCATTTTTCCTTTCCTCTTTCTCCTCTCCCCATCCCCAGAAAGCCGTCTGTGGGAGGAAGTCAAGCCCTTGGCAGACTTGCTCTCACACCCCTCAGAGCAGTTTTCAGTGCAAATGATAAAAAGACACTGAGGGGCATTCATGTCTTTTAGTCTACTTTACCATTCAAGGAAGCTTTACGTCTTGAGCAAATGCATAGAGTTTGAAATGAGTTGTTTTGTGTTTTCTGGAATTTGGGGTATTCACCATCGTATTCATAGAAGGTCGATTTACAGAGGCTGCCAGTAAATGCAGATTCCTGGGCTATAAGACATCAGCTCAGATGATTCCTTTGAATTGCCATGAATCATGCTCATTCCTTAGTATATTTATTATACATTACATTTCTTCCTTCATAGTCTGAGAAAGCCTTCCTAATTGAAAAACCAGGAAATAGTTCATTGTTTCTTAAAAGCGGAAGGGATAGCACTTACTTACAGTAAGTCTCTGCCTTTCCAGTCAATAGTACTGACTTATAAAGCCTGCTGGGGCTTTCCTCCCAGGGAAAGGAAAAACCCTTCTACATGTACTAGCTGCACACTTACCACAGCCTCTGGCTGATATCAGAAGCATTTCAATAAAATCCAGCGCGGAAACGCAGGTTTTGTTACGCTGGCTCCAACTGATAATCAGCGGCAAGAGTTGGACAATCTCAGGAAAAAATGACCAGCAAGACTACATGTGGTCTCAAATTCTGGGGGTGGTGAGGGGCGGGGAAGCCTGTGTTTTCAAGTAAAATGGGAATCTTTTCTGTGGAACCTTGGGACACCTCCTGGGCCCCAGCAAGTCCCCAGCCCCAGCAAGTACCACTTCCCGGCAGCTGGAGGAACTGCTTACACTGGGCAGTGTCTTACTTCTGCAGAGAACAATGGCTTATCCCAGGGGCCATTCTTGTCTCCAGTGTGGTCCCACCCCTCCAGGGACATGAAAATGGACACTTGCATGAATGACTTTTCCTCAGGGTCTACAGCCCTTTGGGGGGGGGGCGGTTTCCAAGGATAGTTGCATTAGTTGCATCCAAGGATGCTTTTGCTATGTTGCTTTGTTTTGTTTTAATCACAACTGGTGGGGGAGGCAGGACAGGTACCTGGGGTTCAGGGAGGTTAAGGGGTCTTTCCTAAAGTCACATAAAAAGCTTGGGTGGGAGAAAGATGGCTCCAAGTTTCTTGGCGACATTGTCTGGAAATTTCCCATCAGGACATACCTAGTAGGTGGAGTTTAAAAGCCGGTAGCCCCATTGTGTGTGTGTGTGTGTGTGTGCGCGTGCACACACATTTGATGATAAAGGACTAACAGAATAGCTTGAGTTTCTGTGTGGCTAGAGGGGATTTCATTTGAAAGACAGATCTAACAAGGTTAACCTATAACACAGATGTTGACTTTTGAGACTCTTATTCTTCAGCCTTCTGGAGTTACCCTGTCCTATGATATTTAAAGAAAAACTGTTTGTACATCCACCTGACAAACAGTGGAAACCCCAGCATGCCTCTCCCACCCCTCACGCCCACAGGGATTCTCCAGGTACTTAACGATTTTCCTGGTGACTTCAGGATTTTACTGAGTTCCCAGTCTCTTACCAGTGCCTCCCTGCACAGCTCTCCTTTTCTAACCGTCCTTTTTGGCCCTTTCCCTTGAGTTTTTAAAAAATCCCAGGATATCCTGTATAGGATAGTTTATGTGAGTATTTGAGGGTCATGCCCAAGGGCCAGGAGCTGGAAGGACTACATTGCTGGAAACCATGTAAAAGTGAACAGTGATTTTCAAAGTTTTCTGGCCAATGTAGTCATGCCGGTCTGAATGACTCTGTGTGAGTAGAAAGAAAGCCTATCTTCCTTGAGACCTTCATTACCGTCTGCTGAGAAACTGCTGTAATAACTAACAGGTTGATATCTTGCCTTGGAGTTGTGTGACTCACAGTAGATTCAGCTGGAAGCAATGGTCATTCCTGCCATTGGGAGCCTCTCACTGGCCACCACTCCTTCCGAGGGCCCAGTCCCTCCACACCTTCTGCCTGTTCTCTCTTTCCCCAACCCCATCTCCTCCTTTAAGCTCCCTCAGGCCCCTTCGATTCTAGTTACTTCATGCTCTTCCTTCTGAGATGCCTTGCAGAAGTTTATAATTCTTACTTTATTATGTACTAGCAGCAATACAATCTTATCTTCTTTGAATATTTGATTTTCTACTTCTCTCTCCTGCCCAGCCCACCCCTGGCCCAAGGGTTACCCTTCTTAACTGAAATGGCCCATTGTGGTATTTTGCCATTAATTCCCTGAGGATTTCTGTTTCCAGCTTTTTACATTAACTTTCTTTCCCCACTTTGTCACATGATTAAAAAAACAAAACAAAACAGGACTTGATGGGTTTATTACAATCCTCAGTGCACCTCTTAACTCTTCTTTAACAATCTTCAAATGGGGCACCTGGGTGGCTCAGTATGTTGAGCGTCTGACTTTGGCTCAGGTATGATCTCATGGTTCACAAGTTCGAGCCCTGCACTGGGCTCTGCACTGAGGATGTGGAGCCTGCTTGGGATTCCCTCTCTCTCTCTCTCTCTCTCTCTCTCTCAATCTCTCTCTCTGCCCCTCCCCCCACTGTGCACTCTCTCTCTCAAAATAAATTAAAAAGCTTAAAAAAGTCTTCATATTATGGCATGTAGTGGATGCCTACTAAATATTTGCCAATGGAATGTTTATGATGGAATGTATAATGCCATGTAGTTTTGTTTTTTAGGATATATTAGGTGTGACCTAATGTCAGTTCTTGGCATATCTTTGAGTGGACGCTCGAAAGATGTTTGTTAAGTGAACATCTTCCAACAAAATAACCTGTTTTCTGCCTAATCCAGTGCAATCTGTTGGGATGACCACCATGATGTTAAATAAAAATATTGGAGTATAGTGTCATCTTAGGGTCACCTTAGTTTTCTAGTTATCATGGTTGATTAATTCATTCATGGGACAAAATTATTTAGAATGAAAACAACTATATAGCATGATAATCCCTTCTATGGATACACCACAACTTAAAAGTCATTTTAAGAACATTATTTTGGGGGCACCTGGGTGGCTCAGTCATTTAAGTGCCTGACTGTTGATTTCAGCTCAGGTCATGACCTCATGGTTCATGAAATCGGGCCCCGCGTGAGGCTCTGTGCTGACAGTGTAGAGCCTGCTTGGGATTCTCTCTCTCCCTCTTTCTGCCCCTCTTCTCTCAAAATAAACAAACAAACAAAATAAGAACATTGTTTTCAAGTCTTCTCCTCAGAACCCTTTGAAGTAGATCGTAGCTGTCCCCTTCTCCCCCGACTCCATTTTGCAGATGAGGAAACTAAGACCCAGAGAGATTTAAGCAACTTGGTTAGGCTCACATATCTAACACCTGATGAATCAAGAACTTGAACATAAGTCTACTAATGCCAAATCTTCAACATTTTATGCTATATTACAGCTTCCCTGATTCGGAAGCAGAATACCATAACTGCAAAGTTTTCTTTCCAGTGTAGATGTTTAAAAAATATGTTCTTTTGCAAAAGCATAAAACACATTGCTCAATACCAATATAAGTCTTCAGTCTAGAGTTCAGACCATCAAGTGCACAGCACAGCACACTTTGAAAGAGGCCTCATAAAAACACAAAGTTGGAATTGTCTCTAAGGACCTTAGCTAAGTACACTGAATCTAGAGGGGAAAATAAAATCTTTTCCCAGAGTTTCATGGGAGTGGAAACTGGAAGATTGAGAGCTTGTGAGAAATAACAGATACTTTAAAAAATGCTTGGTTCGAAACAAAAGAATGGCGGAAGAGTTTTAAAAAACAAAAATAAAAATGGTATAACATTTGGAATATTTTTAGAATTATATAATTTTAGGGCTGAAAGGGACCAGAAAGAACATCTAAAACTCCCCGTTTCAGGGTGCCTGGTTGGTCCAGTCAGTTGAGTGTCTGACTCTGGATTTTGGCTCAGGTCATGATCTCAAGGTCGTGGGATTGAGCCCCATGTTGGGCTCTGCACTGAGCATGAGGTCTGCTTAAGATTCTCTCTCTTTCCCCCTTTGCCCTTTTCTCTCGCCTCTGTGCCCCTACTTGCACTCTCTCTATCTCCCAAAAAATAAATAAAAATAGAACTCCCTTTCTTTGACAAAAAGTAGTGATATTTTGAATCACAACCAGTATCAGCTACATAATTTTTGGGGCCCAATGCAAAATAAAAATGTGGACCCACTTGTTCAGAAATGATTAAGAACTTCAAGATGGCAACCACAGATCATTAAGTCAAGTGTGAGACCCTCCTAAATGTGGGGCCCTGTGTGACTACTATACAGGTCACACACCTGTGAAGCCAGCCCTTGTCACAGTATTTTTAATACCAATATTTTACATTTATATGGCACTTTATAGTTTACATAGTCTTTTCACAGATATCTATTTTCAGTTTCACAAGAGCTCAGTGGAGTACAATGACCATTGCTTTAATTTTAAAACACTTCCTCTCAAAAAACAAAAGAAAACAAAAGCCATTTCCTCTCAGAAATGAATTTACTGGGGCACCTGGGTGGCTCAGTTGGTTAAGCATCTGAATTTGGCTCAGATCATGATCTCGTGGTTCGTGGGTTCAAGTCCCACATTAGGCTCTGTGCTGACATCTCAGAGCCTGGAGTCTGCTTCATATTCTGTGTCTCCCTCTTTCTCTGCCCCTCCCTGCTTGCACTCTGTATCTCTCTCTCTCTCAAAAAGAAATAAAAACATTAAAAAAAATAAAAAAAAAAAGAAACGAATTTACCAACCATGACATTCTGATCAACTAAAATGATACTAGACCTCTTGTACCACTTATATTTCATAGTATGGTGAAGTTAGCAGCTTATACTATTTTAAATAGGAAGCAGTTAATTTGCTCATGGAGAATCAGTCATTCAGCAAACTCTTTAGCACTTACTGTGAGCTGGGAGCCTTTTACTAAGCATTTCAGATACTTAATGTGAACTTCACAGAAATGAATATATTTCCGATGTGCTGCAGAGCATGCTGAGAATCTGAGAGGTCAAGTTAGATGTTCAAGGTCACAAATTAGTGAATGAAATAATTGGGCTTTGAATATTAGTTGTTAGACTGTTCTGTGATGCTGTTTTTTCCCAATGTATTTATTTACATTCAAGTTAGTTAACATACTGTGTAGTATTGGCTTCAGGAGTAGAATTTAGTAATTCGTCACTTACATACAACACCCAATGCTCATCCCAACAAGTGCCCTCCTTAGTACCCATTGCTCATCTAGCCCACCCCCCCTCCCCTCCAGCAACCCCAGTTTGTTCTCTGTATTGAAGAATCTCTTATGGTTTGCCTCCCTCTCTGTTTTTATCTTATTTTTCCTTCCCTTCCCCTATGTTCATCTGTTGTGTTTCTTAAATTCCATGTATGAGTAAAATCATATGATATTTGTCTTTATCTGCCTAACTTATTTCACTTAGCATAATACACACTAGTTCCATCCACTTTGTTGCAGATAGCAAGATTTCATTCTTTCTGATTGCCAAGTAGTATTCCATTGTATATATATATATATATATATATATATATATATATATATATATACCGCATCTTCTTTATCCATTCTTCAGTTGATGGACGTTTGGGCTCTTTCCGTAATTTGGCTATTGTTGATAGTGCTGCTATAAACATTGGGGTGCATGTCCCCCTCAAACCAGCATTTTTATAACCTTTGGATAAATACCTTGTACTACAGTTGCTGGGCCATAGGGTAGCTCTATCTTTTAAGTTTTTGAGGAACCTCCACACTGTTTTCCAGAGTGGCTGTAATAGTTTGCATTCCCACCAACAATGTAAAAAGGGTTCCCCTTTCTCCATAGCCTCCCCAACATCTGCTGTTTCCTGAGTTGGTGATTTTAGCCATTCTGACCGGTGTGAGATGGTATGTCATTGTGATGCTCCTTTAAAAGTACTGAGGTCCGTAAAATGAGATACAAATGTAAATTTCAAATTGTTTGCCATGGAATCTAAAAGCAAGTCACAGAGTAAATCACTGTTCTCCTTTTTCAACCTCTTTTGTCTCTCTCCTTCTTCTTCTACTTCAGGTTCCACAGTAGAAAGCACAGAAGTATAAAGAGGAAAGTTTCATATATTTTAGAAGATTGGCTAGTAAATAAATTAAAAGTAAATTAATTGACCTGAACCCCGTCCTCCAGGCAGAGTGCTGATTCCTTACTTAATATGCAGGAGCTTTTCCACACTTTTGAGCTGCCTCCCAAGTTGCACACAGCTCTGTGACGGTTTTGGCCAATGAACTACAAACAAATGACATGTGTCATTTCCGGGCTGAGGTAGTGAAAATCTTCTTCTTGACTCTTTGGTTCTCTCTTCCCCTGCTCAGTCATCCTGGAAGCCATGTGTGGAGATATTGGAATCACAAGACAGAAGCATATTGGCTCCCTGAATCATCACTTGGAAGGGAGTTTCCTGGAGAGCCATGGGTCTTGCAGTGGACTTTTTGCGAGCAAAATAAATTTTCATGTGAAAGTCCCTGGGCTCTGGGAGTTTACTACCTTAGCATAAGCTAGTAGGACTCTGACTGATATATAATATTCCTCTCCTTCTGGCTTAGTTCCCCTTCCCTCTTTTTGACCCTTAGGGTCCATAATTAACATATATAAAGGTGGTCAAAATTCCTCCTCAAGCTGCTTTTTGTTTTACTGGAAACTTCTGACAGCTGGCCAGTTTCTGCTATTTTCAAAGATTGAGGCCTCAAGCCATCTGATTTTACATGAAAAACAGGCATGACCTAAAAGGTTGAAGGATTTGAGAGCGTCCATGAGTCAGAGGCTTCAATGATTTTTAGGTTTTTATAAAATGAGTAAATTTAGGAAAAAAGTGGTTAAATGGCTGAAATGATAAGCAGAGAATTGTCTATCTTCCTAGCCTGCGTACTTGTTTTCAGGGAAATGTTGAAAGGGAAAATGTATTCACTTGTTTTCTTCAGCCAGGGATGGTACAGGAGAAACAGAATCCCCAGGCATGACCATAAATCTTACGTTTAAATAGCAATATGAAACAGTTTTGGAAACAAGATCATATGAGATGTGCCCATGATCCAAGTAGTGAGATTGTTTTCTATACGAAATGTAAAGGGCATGGATTTTCCTCAGGGAAGTGGTCAGCTTGGACCAAAGAAATTTTTCCAGAAAGTTAGCATGGATATGATGCCTGCTCCCATTGCTTGTTCTGTATGAAAACTGTAGCATGTTTTGAGTGGGAAGCACAGGCTTTAGAATCAGAAGCAGTGCCTATTGCTAGCGACGTCCCTCAGAGGAAGCCAGCTGTCGGCCGAAGGTCATAACAGTGTCTACCTCACAAGGGGATTGCGAGGAGTTAATGAGATAGTGAGTGGAAAGCTCTCAACCATGCACAGAGGGAATGCCCACTAACCACTAGCTATGATTCTGGAAGGTTCTGAGGACTGGAAATTCTTTAATGAGGATGACTTGAATTTTTGGAGACAACAAGTTGCCATCTGGAGTAAAACCTGGTGAAAAAAACAGAACCAGCCATCAAACTCACAAAACTTGAGGCAACGTGAGCCAACAAGTATGTTTTCCTCACACGTGGGTTAATTCCATGGTGTCGAGGTGGCTGGAAGGGAGACAATCTGTACAGCATCTGAATTCGTCCTGGGAAAACAGCTTCTAACAGGAGAGAAGGTATTTAAGGCAGAAATAGAAGCAGAGCAAACGTAGGGGCACCTGGGCGGCTCAGCTGGTTAAGTAACCGATTTCAGCTCAGGTCATGATCTCACAGCTAGTGAGTTTGAGCCCCGAGTTGGGGTCTGTGCTGACAGCTCAGAGCCTGGAGCCTGCTTCTGATTCTGTGACTCCCTCTCTCTCTGCCCCTCCCCCACTCGTGCTCTGTCTCTGTCTCTCAAACAAAAATGTTAAAAATTAAAAAATAAAAAAGCAGGCAAATGTGAGCACAGATCACACTAGGGATAGGCTGTAAACTAGTCTGGTGGGAACAAAGGGAAGGTGAGGCCCGAGATTTGGCTTGCAGCTATCTTACCTAACAGTTTGAATGTGGCAGTGAAATATTTTTACTTGATTCATTTGGTGGTGGGGAGCCCCTAAAAGTGTCAGAGTGAGGGGGTTAAGGGCTGGACTGAATGGGAAGGAGATGGGTGGGGAAGGTAGCAAATGGAGGACCCCTAAAATAACATGGGGGCGAGGAGGTAAGCTGTCCTGAAATTGGGGCGATGGCAGTAAAAGAGAAAGGATTTGAGATGGAACGTTCATGACTTGGGAACAAAGAGAAAGGAGTGTAACATGATCACCTCGTTGGGGACCTGGTGCCTGGGACAATGTCGGTGCCATTTACCCAAACCAGAAAGCCAGAAGAAGGGCCTGGAATTGGGAAGCAGGGGGGAGGGGAGTTTTCTTGGCCACATGTTCACCTCGGGATCATGGTGCATTTGTGTGGATGTGTCCCAGGGTAACTGCAGTATGAAAAATGTCCCTTGTTTGACAAGATGTCATAGTCTGACTTGGCGGGGTGCGGTGGGGGCAGGAATGGAGTCTGCGTGTGACTTGCTGCTTTAATGCCAAGCTGAAATGAACTTTGGACATATTCTTGCACTAGCAATTACTTTGGGCCATGAAAGCTTTGCAATCTTGTAGCCACTAGTCATTTGTGGGCACGGTTGGCCACGTGCCCCTTCTCTGGCAAGGAGAGATGAAACAGATCTTTATAGTACCAGTTGGACACACAATTACTAATAATTATAATTTGCACAGACATCAAGTATCCAAGTAAGAAAATTTACCTACAGGAGGACTAGGGGAAATCCGCTGGAAACTTGGCCCAGGAAAGAAAGAAAATAGAAAAGTAAGAGCTACAAATAGGAGGCTATAATTTGACTTCTAAAAGAAGAGGGAAACATGGGAGTGAATCAATAATTATTGAGTTCCTTTTGTGTCCCAGAGTTAAGTGCTGGAAGCACTAAGATGAATAAGACACATCCCTCAGCCCTCAGTCTAGAGGGAGACAAGTCTACCTTCAGAATGCCATAGGAAAGTATGCTGAGTTTTGTAGTAGAAGGGAACACATTTTCTTTGGATGCACCCCCACTTAAAATGGGGGCATGAGGGATGGGAGTCCATTTTTAGGTGAAAAAACTGAGATTCCAGGAAAGTTAAAGGAGTTGCCTAAAGCCACATAGTGTGATTATTAAGGCTGCATTGGTTACAAGTGACAGAAACCACATTCAAAGTAGTTCAAGGGTTAAAGAAAAAAACCCAAACTCTAGTGGCTTATGTGATGAAAAAATACACATGAGGGTGCAGGGGTTGATCTGACACTTTTCCTGGATCTGGGGTCCTATCCGTGCCCTGTCTTTGACTCTGCTTTGTTCCGTGTGGCTTCCCGTTCAGAAAGCCTCCCATCCATGGGGAGGGAAGATGGCTCTCAGAAGCCAAAGGCCATGGTCCTTCCAACTTATAGTCCACATTGACCTCCAGAAGCATTTTGATGGGCCCTGCTTGGCCACCGTGGCTCAATCACTGAGTCAAGTGAAGTTGCACGCTCTGATCATATGCCATACACTGTGGTGTGGTGGATGGTGCCACTCGATTGACATCTCAACCAGAATCATCTTCAGCAGGGAGGGACATTTCCATGATGAAATATATGGGTGCCATCCCCAAAGGAAGGGGACAGACACAATCCATGTCCATTGTGCACATGTTAGGAAGATGCAGAGGTGAGCTGAAAGCCCAGGCTGCATTCCAAAGTCTGTGTCTTTCCATCATCCAAAGCACTCCTGCTCCTGATGAATGAGAGCAGGAAGAAGGTCGGGTGACAGGGCAACTGGAAGGGAAGGCAGAAATCATTTGGGGAGGCCACACCAAAGAAGAAATGGGAAGAGGAAGCAGGAGAAGTGGGCTGGTGAGATACTGTGGGAAAAAAGAAAGCAAGGATTAAGGGGATGAAAAGGACCAGGGAGCCTTTCAGGGCCCTCAACCCCCTCCTCTGGAATCCCTTCCCAAAGCTGCTGCTGTTTTTCAGAAAGCTTTTTCCCTCCTCCCTTGTTAAGAAGCTGAGAACCAAGTGCCCCATTAATCTTTCAGAGGCCACTTTGGCTTCTCAGCGGCAGAGATGCGCACATTGGCTTGGCTGCCTCAAGTTCATTCTCCTTTCCAGAGGCAATGAGACTTGCCAGAGTCTCTCCATACTTGTTAGGTCTGCAGGGACCAATAGCTGTTACCACAGTGGCTTGGTTTCTACTGGGGAGATAGTTGTCAGCCCTGTCATTTGCCCAGGCTCTCCAAGGCCATATTCCTTTTTCTCAGACCTGAGTGTAGCGAGAGGAACTCAGAAGTCAAAAATAAACCCAGACCTTGATTTGCCACCAGCTCAGTAGGCAGCTGCGATGTGCCTTCTCCAATGCGGTGTGTGGTCAGGGACCCAGGAAATTCTTTCTCCTAGCAGCTGGGGGCGGAATAGAAAAAAAAAAAATAGACACATGTGCTAAAGAACAGCATGACACAACAGTGGTGCAACCAGATTTTTTTCAAAAAACTTAAATATCACAAAAGAGACTGTTTTGTATACTGAGTGTCTTCCATGAACCAGGTCCCATGTTGGGTGGTGAAGACACAGGGCTGAACCAGATATGGAGGGTTAGGAGGGGGATATTTTCTCTTGTTCTCAGTGTCTCCTCCATGTGGAGAGAGTACAGCTGGGATGAAGTGGTTGCTGTTTCTCCAACCTTTCACGCCCTCTTCCTTGGAGAGACTGGGGGCCAGGCCATCAGTCAATTTGCAAGGGGTTGAACAGTACACTTGCAAAGAGTAAAATGAGACATATTTGTCTCGAGTCCGCCATTTGGGTTCTTTGGAGTCACATTCCAACCGCAAAGCCTACTCTTACGAACTGAATTGTGCCCCCAGCCCCCAAATTCATCTGTCGAAGTCCTAGCTCCTAGTACCTCAGAATGTGACTATTTGGAGATAGGACCTTTAAAGAGGCAACTAAGTTGAAGTGTGATCTTTGGCAGTCGGCCCTAATCCAATATGACTGGTGTATTTACAGGAAGAGGCGATCAGGACATGAACACACACAGAGGGAAGACAGTGTCAAAACACAGGTAAGAGAAGACAGCCATCTACAAGCCAAGGAGAGAAGCTTCAGAAGAAACCGATGCTGCTGACACCTTGGTCTTAGGCTTCTGGCCTCCAGAACCGTGAGGAATGTAATTTCGGGTTCTTGACACCACAGTCTGTGGTATTTGCTCCAGCATTCCTCCCAAACATGCATCCAGAAAAAACTGTGAGACTAGGCTGAGTCGGTGTCCCCCTCCACCAGCACATGCTTTGTGGGGAAGTTCGCTCAGTCTAGTGTTCTCTGGGTTAAATTAATAATAAAGCTAAGAGTTTGGCCTCCATCTGCTTTTCTTGTTGTCTTTTTTCACATTTTGCTCAGATGTTGGCTGAAGTAAGCACGCTTTTTATTGGCTTTCCTTAAAAACTTCAGCTTGGACAATGGCGCTCAGGATAAGCCAAATTCTGCTGTGGTACCAAGTAACATTAGATCTCAATGGCCTAACAAAACAATAAATTATCCCTTGCTCACAATCTGTTATCAGCCTGCCAAGGTGGACCTTGGATTCTACATACCCAATACAGCTGTGGAGGGAGACTACTCATCCTAGTCACTCAGCTACCCAGAGCTCCATCTCATTACTGAGATCCATGGTCTCTGTAGTGGGAGTGAACAAACATGGTGGAATGCACACTGGCTCTTAAGTGTCCCTCTAGAAAAGACACACATCCAATCATATTTCACTGCCCAACACAAGTCATTTTATCATGGCTAACAATGGAAAGGGGTGGAAAAGTATAATTCTATCCCATTCCAAAAGGAGGCTATCTGGGAATATTTGTGAACAGCCCTAATAACCACCATATGGATCGTTGTTACTGCCCCTGGAGGAGGTTATAGGAGGAGGTTATAGTTTAGAGAAGGATGAGGAATTGCTCCCAGATTGGCATTCTTCTCTTTTTCTTTTTTTTTTTTAATTTTTTTGAATGTTTATTTATTTATTTTGAGAGAGAGAGAGAGAGAGAGAGATAGAGAGTGAGCAGGAGAGGGGCAGAGAGAGAAGGAGACAGAGAAGAGCCCAGTGTGGGGCTCGAACCCACAAACCACGAGATCACGACCTGAACTGAAGCCAAGAGTCAGACGCTTCACCGACTGAGCCACCCAGGTGCCCACCGATGGACATTCTTGTTTGAAGAAATTGACCTACTGCAGTATGTGCATGACCCACTTGAAGGTCCTCAGGTGAGACAAGAGTTACTTCCCTCAGAAGTGAGGCCTTACAATGGAGAACTATAGCCACAGTTCTGCTCATTCAATAAATACTTGTTAAGCACCTATTAACAGGCCAGGCACAGGCACTATCCTGAACCTTGCAGAATTTGAGGGATCCCTGACCTCCCACCTGCTAAATGTCAGTAGGATTCCCCCAATCATTGTGAAGACAAAATACCTCCACAGACTTCCAGTCTAAAGCAGGGTGCGATTATGGCAGAAGCGGTCTTTTTTGTTAACTTTTTGTAATAGAAAAAAAAGAAACATGCTATTTTGGGGGCAAAGCATTCATTTTACAGCAGGTTTGGTGGTCGTGGGGAAGTGTTTGGGGCAAAGAAAAGTAATAGGTTTCCATCTTGATGCTCCAAAAATGAGTCATGGGATGATCATCATAGCTGTAGGAACTTCAGAGAACGTTTAGGTCTTTTATTTCACAGGCAGACAAAGATTTGGGACCGGGTTACTGTGAAATTTAGTTTTGTTTTTTTCTTTAATCAGGACTTCAGATAGGGAAAGAAAAAGGAATCCTCTCTTCCTCACTACCCAGATCACACGCCCTCCTTCCAACACCTCCTACCTTTATGACTCCTACACGCCATCTGCCTGACCATGCCTTTGGACTTGGGTGGGTGGGGCAGCAGGTAGGGAGGGGGAACAGAAGATTAAGAGGCAATGAGGAGAGAGAAGAGAGAACACTTGGAGAGCAGGTGGCTCCCCTCTAGATGTGGGGAAGGGGAATTCAAGTCACAAAATAGTAGACTGGGCCTCTGGCAGAGGCTCACACCAACACAAGTCAGGGAGAAAAAAGAAAAAAACCACGTGGTGATCACTGCTGAGAGGGAGCTCTGATGTAAACACCAAGCAGTATCATTGTTGCTGCAGGTATTTATAGCCAAGTTTCTAAAACTAGCTACCTAAGGGGTCAGCAGAACTCTCTGAGAAGGAAGGCAGGAAATTGACTTGTAAGCGTCATCAAAACTTGGTTGGTTTCCTCTTCCTCTTTCAGACTGACAACATGGTTTTAAAAAGGATGAGAAAGCACTTAGCTCGTCCTGGCGGTTAGTTACTCCAGATGTGAGATCACCTGCTTCAAGATTTCAGCTGAGGCTTGCAAATTTGTTTCATCTAAGTCCTTAAGCTACTTTCAAGCCTTGGTCCCTGAAGCAAAATTGAAGGTTATAAAAATAACCCCCTGGTACGGCTCCCAGGCTCAAAGGCGCCCTGCCGGCCTCGCCTACTCTCATGGTTAGAACTGCTTTCACTCTGGGGCCGCCCCAGAGTTTTCAGAAATGACCGGGAGGCCCTGAGGGACACAGAGCTCCATTAGGAGCATTTTGTTTCATCTCCCTGAGCAGCTCACCGGGATGTGGAGGGATCATGGGAAGGGCCTGTGGGACGGTTGCCAATGGCACCAGGACGCAGGGAGTCGATTCATAAGTCAGTGCCTTCCTGTGTGAGAATATTCTGCAGCCCACCTCCACGTAGAGCAGCCTGCAGCTGAGCGGAGGGGAGGAAACCACTGACCCTCTGCCACTCTCTGCAAGCAGGCACACGTGTGCAGCTTAGGAAGGAAGTCGAGTGGATGTTCCCATGTTCCTCGGGGTGACAAATGTTAATACTCCACGTGCAGCTATAACCAGCAAATACGTCAAGAGGTGTATGTGTGTGTGAAACGGCAGAGAGAACTCATTTTATCTGAGGACACTTCGTTCCCACTTTGGGCTACCTTTGTTCCTGTGCCAAAATGGATTGTCTGGGACCCCAAAGCACCAGCTGGTGCAAGTTCCTTCATTTCCTTTGGTCGAGGAAGCAGAGGACAGAGGACTGGATACCCGCCATCCATTGCGAATTTTCTGACAGCCCTCGGCGAGACAGACTATCCTTATCGTTTATCTCTAACGCAACAATGAGGAGAAAGAGAAAATCAGTCTTTATCAGATGGAAGCAGTTGGTCTTCGACTGGAGCAGCTAGTTCCCAACACCTTCCCCGGGAGTACTGCCAGTTTCCCAAGTTCAGAAGCAGTATGGCATTGTGCTCCCAACACAGAGATGAACTTGAATTCCGGTTTGGCCGCTTAATAGCCGCACAGCCTTGGGGAGGTTACTTCAAACTTTCTTGAGCATCTGAAAATGAGAATAAGGACTCCTACTTACTTGACAGAGTTACCATGGGATAACAGAAAATCGTGTTCATGTAACACTTTGCCCTGGATCCCATAAAAGGTTTTGCTACTAGTGCCTTCACTAGTAGATCACTGTGCCTTCGTGATCATGTGGGGACTTGAGCCACAGTTCTGAGGCCGGGGTTTGGGAGGCAGAGTGGGTTTTGGGGCTTGGGTGGGACCAGCCAAGGAGCAGCATCTAAGGGAGGGCTGAAGCACAAGTCCCGGACCCTGGTCTGAGTAAATCAACCCCAAAGGACTAGGTAGGGGGTAGGATACAGTTATGGGGCCACTGGTTGGGAAATAAATAAATCAAATCTGAGCATATAGACTCCCAGTGGTTGGTAAGAAGTGAGGCCTATAGTCTAATCCCTGAGGCCCAGAAATGCAGCAGAAAGGTGTATTTTATACATTTTTATAGAATGTCTGCAGACTGGATTCCACCAGGGAGGGCATTATGAAGAACACTGAGTCAGCCCGGATATTCACATGGGCTCTGTTGTTCGTGTTCCTTCCTCTATTCATTCACAGGAACACAGTAACAGCATTCAGAAAATCTGGCTCTGGGCAGAGCCAAAGTTGTCATTATCTTGTCACAGAAGTCCAAGGTTCTTTCAAGAACCAACTCAAGAAAACTTTGTAGGAGTCTCATCCACCCAGCCCATGGCGGTCTGGCTACGTCCAGCTTCACATCTTTTCAACACTTATAGCACAGAATGAGACGGTGATGTGTCTGTCCTCTCTGCCAGAACCTCTACTGGGGATAGAAAATCACCATCTACCTGGAGAATTGCATAGTCAATACAATGTCTGGCCCACCAATCATAGCGGTTCAGAATTACTACTTCGAGGGAGAGCAGCTTGGTAGATATGCATTCACAGTGCTTGTAACCAGGTGAGATGCTCTACACGTTGTTAGTGTCATTCCCTTACTCACTGACCTTACTCAAATACTTCACCTGTCTCAGGGTATGTGGCTGTTGATTCTTTAAAAGGGCAATGGCTCCGAGGACATCCATTAGAGCACAGTGCCAAGTTCAAAGTGGACGCTTGAATTTAGTCCGGAGCCTGGCTTATCCCCCAGGCAGCTGGGAATATATACAATTCTATCTGATGTTGATGGTGATGGCACATTTTGTGAAGCAGGAACGAGTCTTCTTTGACCCATCTTTTGTGACTGGACAGTTCCAAAATCATTTCCCCTTCTTTGTTTACTCAGTTGAGAAGCTCCTCAGTTAGGGGTCCATGGGTATAGGCTGACAGGTGGCACCATCCCCTCTGTACCCCCTTGGCTCACCAGTCCCTTCCTGCTGTCCCCCTTTTCCACCCTGCTCTGGGTGGCTGACACCAAAGGCCTTCCTTTCCCCCTGGCTTCCTGTTGAATTCGGCTAAAGGAGGCACCAGCAGAAAATGGGAGAGGAGGAGGAGGTCAGGGCATTTTTCCCCAGCATCCTCCCCAGCTGGGGCTGGCCACATCCTTCTAAGGGTTTCCTTCTCTTCCCAGCCTGTTTTGTTTCCATGGTCAAGGAAACATACTCTCCTTGCCTAGGAATGATGGCAGAGCCCTACTGTTGCTGGTTTCTGGGGAAATTCACCGTCCTTTGTGGTTTTCCCTACCTGACTTTATTAAAAGTCCCATTATTTGACCCCTTCTGGCTCTGATACCAACAACATTCCCTAACTTCAGGGATCTTCAGAAAAGTGAAACACCAGCAATTTGCTAAAAAATGTTGTGAGCCTCTGAAGAGATTGGAAGTCTAGCCCCTTCCTTTTTATCTCATCCTCTGTCTCTCCTCCCATAGTTCACTGCCAGCTCATGGATGTCGCCCACGTACAGACTTCAGCCCACCCAGTGCCTGTGTGGGTCTCATACATGGGACTGGGCATGCCCAGCAGAATGGCCGTGCCCAGAGCTCTGTGCTGAGGTGTAAGATCACCAGGCTCAGCTGGGGGGAATGAAAGAAGGTCAGTCAAGCAGAGAGTGTGACCTGTGATGAATGAAGGGGAAGCCAAAATCAAAACTGGAGAGTGGCACCGGGCGTAGAGTCTACAAGCTGAAATGAGGCATCAACAGGGAGATGAATCAGCAAAGCAGAAGGAAGGAAGAGCAGAATATAAGGCAGCTTGAAGCAAGTTGATCAGACTAGACGCCATGAAATGTGTGCAGGTGGCTGAGGCCCATTGTATTTGATGGAGATGAACCCTAGAGGAGGTGTGCAGAGCAGGTGGCTCATGAGCCAATTCCTTTAATAACTGGCTGCATAGGGGCGCCTGGGTGGCTCAGTCGGTTAAGCAGCCGACTTCGGCTCAGGTCATGATCTCGCGGTCCGTGACTTCGAGCCCCATATCAGGCTCTGTGCTGACAGCTCAGAGCCTGAAGCCCGTTTCAGATTCTGTGTCTCCCTCTCTCTCTGACCCTCCCCTGTTCATGCTCTGTCTCTCTCTGTCTCAAAAATAAATAAATGTTAAAAAAATAAATAAATAACTGGCTGCATCAATAGCCTCCATGCCACCCCTTGTGGGGTTTGGAATTGAATCAGGCTCCCAGCCCCAAGATTTGGGGGTGTGATCATGACCACTTAGCTCCCATAGAGACCCTGTGATTTTCCTGGTTGCCTAGCAGACCAGGGACTTCTCTGATGGGGGAGGGAGGCGGGGGAGAAGCCTGGATGCCCAAATCTCAGTTCTCCCAGTCTCCAACTGGGCCCAGGCCATAGGATTGTCTTCTATCACGACATCCTCACGAACCCTGAGCTTTTGTACTACTTAGTTTCCAGCTTCTCCAGTCAGCCTCAGAAGGACCCTGCTCTGCAGGTGAACTCTGCCCTCCCTGGGGGCTGGATTATGCTTAACAATCCTTTTTTTTTTTAATGTTTATTTATTTATTTTGAGAGAGAGAGAGAGTATGCAGGGGAGGGGCAGAGAGAGAGAGAGAGAGATTGAGAAAGAATTCCAAGCAGGCTCAATTCTCAGCATGGAGCCGGATGCAGGGCTTGATCCCATGATGGTAAGATCACGACCTGAGCTGAAATCAAGAGTCAGATGCTCAACCAACAGCCACCCAGGCGCCCTGACAATCCTGCTTCTAAGTGTCTTTCAGTATAATTTCTGGTGGAGAGTCTTGGGCCCCATCTCTGTGACTCCTGAGCAAAGAACAGGTTTTACTTCAACTTCATCGCCCTTCTGTTGGGCAATGTCCACGTTGACAACCCCAGAGTATAGGTAAGATCATTATATGATAATCTGCAAGTCCTGAGCATCCTCTAGAGGCTGGCCTTTTGTAGTAGGTTAGTATCCCCTGTCCACACTGGGTTTATGGAGTGGATTTTCCTTAGTCTCCTCCATCCCTGTGTGGCTGAAAATTTAGGATGCCTTGGCCTCAAGCCCATCCAGGTGAAAGTAATTTATAGCCTCTTTCCATCTACTCCTGTAAGGCTCCCCAAGCCTCCTGAGAGCTATGTGGGATGTTTTAAATATTTAATGGAGACCTAAATGAGTAACTTTCTAGTTCCTGGGGTTCCTTCTCTGTGGGATGTAGCTATCCCAGGTGCAGAGTACAGGGAGGGTATCAACTTGCATTAACTTTTACACACTATCCACACTTTAGCACCTAGAGAATTTGCCAGCAGCTACTCTCTTGCCTTAAAATGTATAGCAATCATAAAGCATCTATTATTCCACCTATTCAACAAGTCCTTTTACAGACCCAGGAGCAAAGTCCGTTGGATAGGTAACACTCACACCCCAAATCCAAAGAGTCTTGTAGGAATCTCTAAAAAGAGAAAAGTGTCTAAGGGATGAGGCATGCACATATCTGCCTCTGTCTGGTACGTGGAAGATCACGGCAGACTTTGAGGTTATGTTGCTGTCATGGCTGCCCCTTTGGCATGTCCTTTATGGCTCATGAATCCACACTATCTATAGAGTTTGAGAGATGGTTAACAGGATAGCTCTGGTTGGACCCTTGTCTCTCTTTCTGCTCATTGCATTATGTAGAAATGGATTACCTGGCAACCTCAATCATTTAGAACACAGACCCAAACCAGGGACTACCAACAAAGATAGATGTGTAATCACTTGTATGTATGTACCGCATTCCATCTCCTTGGCGAGATATTTTTTTCCTTCCAGGTTGCATAAGAATCTTATTTTTATTTATGTCATCTAGAGACCACCTGCCATGTTGTGTAATACACAGCTGGCAGGAAATAGAGATTTTCAGGATGATGCTAGTGGAATCAAAGCCTGCCTTCTGGTAATGTCTACTTACCAAATGTCACTGGTCCACTTCCTAGAGCCGTCCAGGGAAAGCTTTTTCCCTTCCCCAGAATGGTCTTTGCTTTTTAAAAATAATGTTTTTCCCCTTTCTATTTATAGACATCATAATTGCTTTTGAAATATTTGAAACAGTAATCATGTGGACTTTAAAGTAAAACAGGCTGGGATTGAATCCCAGTTCTGCTTCTCTGTGGCTGGAGCTGTGCAGCCCCATTAACCTTCCTTTAATAGTCTTTAGAACCAGATTAACAACCAGGAAGGCGTGAGGCTGTTGAGAGGAGATAACACAGGTAATCTGGCTCTGAGGGAGACTTGGTGATCATTTTGTTGAATTTAAACAAAGTGAACCAAATCTTAATCCCACTGCGTTTTAAGTTTGGTTTGTTTTCACTCTGATGAGTTACCACCAAGCCCGATCAAATTGACAGAAAATGCGCTTTGGTTACTTATTCCTCCAACTATCTTTTTTTTCCTCTCTTTAAAAATATAATAACACATCTGGGATCTATTGTGTGGTGGTATATAGTCCAGTATATGTTTCTGCTAATGCTTTAGTAAACAGAAACTGCATGAATATTGACTGCTCCAATACAGTAGCCACTAGTCTGCCTTGAGCAAGGCTCAGTATAAAGTTAAACATTGCAGAATTTTTAAAAAGGAGGTCCATCTAAAGTGGAACTCAACTTATTTCTGAATTCCTTTATATAGTTAATAAAATGCTTTTAACCGTTTCCTACCGCTTAGAATAAGGAAAGATTTAAAAGTGTAGGATGTCCTTATTTTTATCAAAGGCAAATGTGTTAGGAACATTTCTGGCTGTTAATGTCAGTATACTTAACTAACGGTGGATTAAACATATAGAGGGGTATTTTGTCATTGTTTTCATATCTTCTCAGGCAGAAACCTTGGTTCAGGGCCCATATCTCTGGATTCTTTTGGTCTCTTCCTCACGGTTGTAAAATGGCTGCCCTGGCACCAGACATCAAGTCTACATCCAACTGAAGAGTAAAGAATGAGAAGGAAAGAACAGCCACATGCCAAATGTGTCCTTTTTATTAGGAAAGCAAGACATTTCCCTGAAGCACTGAACAGAGTTATATATATCTCATGGCCAGAGTGGTGTCACAAGGCCACCTCCATACAGGAGACTGGAAAGGTGAGGTTTTACCTATTCCAGCCTCTGTAATGGAGGAAGACAAGAGAGAAAGAGATGGAGATGGATGTGGGGTTAGCCAATCCTTAGTGTCTGTCATCATGAACTTTACAAAAGTGTTTGTGGACTGAAGCCCATTGCAAATATCTTCAAATTGACTGTGGCAAACAAGGGAGGTATCAGGCTACGGAGCAAAGAAGAACTTTGGAATCAGTTTTAGAAAGTTGAGGTCCTGGCTCTGTCACTTACTGAGCAGGATGGCCCTGAACAAGTCACTGCTTCTCTTTGAACCTCTACTTCCTCATCTATAGTAATAGTATGTCCTAGGGTTACTGTGAAAATCAAATGAGAGAATATGAGTGCACTTTTTATGCTGATTAGTCTTCTGCACCTGTATGTTACTATAGTCAAGATAAGGGTGATGATAAACAAGTAAGCAAAAGAGAAATGTAAGAGTCTGTTTTGTTCTCCACAGAAATGCCAGGTCCATTAGGTCTATGATAACCACTCCCTTCACTCGCTTTTTTTGGTCCTTCCTTCATGCACATCACCATTTCACAGCTCACACCCCGAGACTGTGATCTAATTGTGTCATGTTCAATTTTGTATCTCCAGTGCCTAGTGCACTGTGGTAGGGACTCGGGGAATGTCTAATGAATGAATGAATTCCCCCCAGAAGTATGGGCTAGTTAGAAAAAGAGGAAGTAATTCAACCATACATGTTCAATAAAGACAAAAGTTCTCAGAGAATTATTCAGCAGCTCTTTAAGAATAAATGGGCAAGGAATTCTGAGAAGAGGGTGGTAGCAGTGGATGTATAGCTTCCAGAACTCAAATTTCCATAAAGCTGCTAGATATGAGTCAATACCCATGGACTCCATTTACAAAAATCGGGTGACAAGGCATACTTTCAGACCTGCAAATACAGTGGGTGATGGAAAAATGCCAATAGACCCATAAGATCTTCGTTGTCTCAACATCTGAGCTGGAAGAGCAGAGGAAATAATAGGATAACTGAAGCACTTAAGAAGAGGGAAACCCCAAATAGCCAAACAGGTGTTCATCAAGAAGCACAGAGAAGTACTTTGAGAGAAGCAGCTGGAGTAGATGTTCCAGGAGTTTTCCCACTGGAATGGGGGTATGTAAGAGGTCCATAGTAAGAACTAAAAATCCCGGGACAGTTCAGCCCCTGTGAAGTTTTTAAACGGACAGCCACTTTTCCATTTCAGGACAAGGCCCCACATTGGGAAAAAATGCTGAGAGTGAAATCAAATCTAGCAGGTCAGAGACAATAGGGATGAGGAAAAGGAAGGTTCAGATAAAAATGGAAGAGGAAGGGGAAAAAAAAACAAGAAATATCTGAAATAAAACCTTTATATTTTTTAACACTACATTAAAAACCACAGAGGAATGATATCTGTGAAGTTAAAAATGTTATCTGAAGAAAGCCGCCTTCCTCTAAAAATTAGCAAAAACCAATTTCACATAAAAATAAGCAGTAGCAAACTATGGAGGTCAAGGTCCATGAAAAGTTATTTTAAGAAAAAGAAGACTAAGCCATATGTAAAATGGAAAATGAAAACATGCCAGAAAGACATATTCATAAAGCAGATTAAAACTGCAATCTATTATTTCAAAATGAGTAAAAGACTTTAAGAAAATGATGTAAGAGAAAATGAGCAAAATAAATCATAATTAGAAAAAAAGTAGCAATTAAAAATAAGAGAACAAATTATTTTAGAAAAGATTGAATTATAAGAAGCACAGGACAAGGAAACACAAGCGATGCTTCAAGAGAAATAGAAGGTGACAGGAGAGACGTTTTTAAAATAAAAAATAAATGAAGAAAGAGCTGAAAGTATTCCAAAGAACATGACAAATGTTGAAGATACTAAAGAAGCTCTAATATATGAATAACCAGAGTTCCCTGGGAAGAAAACCAAAACAAGGAAACAGAACAAATTCTAAAAACTGTAATTCAAGAAAAGTTTCCTGAAATTAAATAACATTTGAAACTTCGTATTGAAAGAGTGCATTGTGTGCCTCATATTGAAAGAGGATATTAATACATACAGAGCAATAACAAGAAATATTACTAGATTGGACAGAAAAAGATAAAAATCCCTTAGGCATCCACCTAAAAATAGTCATTAACTTATCAAGCAAAAACATAGATTACCCTCAGACATTTGGGCCACATTTTACAGCAGAATAAATAAAGTAGAATAACATATTTTAAGTGGTAAGTTTAACTTTAATTATATTTACACTAAATGTAAATGGTCTAAGTGGGTTTTTAAAAGTTTGCCCTTTTCAATATCCCTGCAACTCCCACCTCTCCATGTTGCCTTCAAACTTTGCCTTACAATAGTAGAGGTGCTTGGATGAGAGTGATTTTCCTGTCCACACCCACTGGCAACAGACCTCTGCTTTTCATCATGACAGCATCCTGGGTGTAGGTGAGTTTTCTGTCCCTTTTGCAGTAGTAGTGCTGCCAATGAGGGCTTGTTTTGTACCCCTTCTCCTGTTGCAGCCGTTTGCCTTGAAGCAGGGGGCAGTTTTCTCCTTGTCTCATCGTGGCTGCTGATCAGGGCCCAGGGAATGGATAGGCTATCCCAAGCAGTGCTGCTCCACCTTCAAATTTTTACGCAGCCCACTCATTCTCACTGAGGAAGAGTGGAATCTGACTCTCAGGTATCCTTTCCTCTCACTGATCTTTCTCATAAGCATTCAGTGCAGACTAATGGAAAGAGCTGCTGAGTACATATAGGACTCCCCTGTGTCTGAGACTCCTACATTGTCATGCTAGCCCACACTTGACATTTAAGAAGTTACATTTTTAGCTGCTCTTGCCCACTCCTAGGGTTACTATGTCTTCCTCCTTCATTCTGCCAAAGGTAAAATGTTATGTGTCTCATATCTTCTCAGAGGGGTTTGTTCATCTTTGAAATTCAGCCTATCTGGTTGTGTTGAGACCTCATATCCCTACTGGACTAAAAATACAACTTTGTAGGTTATATGGCTTGTTATTGTTGTTGTAATGGTGTGAGTGATGTCCTCCTGTGACTTTATATACCCTAAGTGAAAGTGAACCTTCAGCTTAAAAAAAAACTGCTTTTGATAATTATAATTGGTAGTGGCAGTATTAGTATTGTTATCCTGACTATTGCATGTGCAGTTATGTAATGTGGGATAAAGAAAATGAATAATGATGGAATATTTCAGTTCTCTCATTCGCTGTGTCCTTGAGGACCAAGGCTTTTGGTGTGAAAGAAAGGAGACACATACATGATATGGAACAAATTAAGTAAAAATCCCGCAACTCTGAGTTTGAATTGGAAACACTATTATGAATTTACAAGCTATTTTTTTATTTTTTAATGTTTATTTATTATTTTTGAGAGACAGAAAGAGACAGAGCACAAACAGGAGAGGGGCAGAGAGAGAGGGAGACACAGAATTCAAAGCAGGCTCCAGGCTCTGAGCTCTCAGCACAGAGCCAGACTCAGGGCTCAAATCCATGAACTGTGAGATCATGACCTGAGCTGAAGTCAGATGTTTGACTGAGCCACCCAGGCACCCATACATTATATTTAAATATATAAATCCACCAAAATGTCTAGAACTATGACTAATCTAGTTGCAATAAGCATCTGTAGTGCCCAGATTGTGATCTTCAAATATAATTTTCTATTATAAGAAACCGCAGTTTCTTGGAGAAATAGCTAATTCCAAGTTTGAGGTAGGACCTACACAAGATGAACCTAGGACATTTTGTCCTACCGAAGAGAAAAGATACTGTCAAAGACTAATCAGGTCATGTCAAAAGGATTCAGCTGCCAATGTTAAAAATTTTCTAGCGGCCAAAAATGGGACAACTTAAGTTTGAATAAAAATAAGAAATGTGATGTATTTACACCTGTTAAATATATTAAAATTCATGAGTCATAATGATACATTTTCTACACTTTTTAAAAGTTTATTTATTTATTTTGAGGGGGAGGACTGAGCAGGGAAGGGGCAGAGAGAGAGAGAGAGAAGGAGAGAGAGAATCCCAAGCAGGCTCTGCACTGTCAGCTCAGAGCCCAGACGCCGGGCTGGAACCCACAAACCGTGACATCATGACCTGAACTAAAATTAAGAGTCAGATACTTAACCAACTGAGCCACCCAGATGCCCCAAATGACATATTTTCTAAAAAATCAAATTAGGCACTTCTGAGGATCATAAAGAACCAATTTATTGTGTTGAAAACAGGTAAAGAAAAAGAATCAAGCATTTGTCCTAGCTTTTAGATATAAACTATACAACCACATAACCAAATAATAGATGAGGGATGTGTCCCCTTATAAATTTTTCCAACTATAAAGTAAAATAAAATGTTAAGTTAACATGTCACCAATTCTCAATCTCCAACAAATTAATAGGTCTAGGCAATGAGCCTCAATGGCTGTTGACATAATAGAAAGAGAGACAACCAGACATATGCTATCTAATGAAATAACATGCCACTTCCTGCAGTCTTGCCAAAATGACTGAGTCAAAGTTTTATTGGTCTCTGGATCCAGCTTCTGATTTGAAGATTACAGAGAGGACAGAGAAACATGTTGAACAGCACCATAAGTACCCAATCAGCAAAATCCAGACAAGTAGGAAATTCCACAGGTCAAACCACCAAAGATCTTTAACAGATAAAGTATATGCAAAAGCAAGGGATGGAAGGAAAACCAGCAGATCAAAAGAAAACTTGAAACTTATCAAATTTTTAAGAGTGAGTAAGAATAAACTGCAGTGCTAAGAATGTACCCGTGGGTAACAAAATCATAAAGAAACAGGGAAGGGATTACTCTAAAAGTCAAGATAGTGGTTGTTTTTGGAGGGGAAGGGAACACATGTGAAGGGCTTCTGGAATATCTGGAAAATTTCTATTTTTTGGTCTAAGTGAGTTTTAGCCTTTTAATCCATTAAGCTATATGTTTGTCTTTAAGCTGTAGACCTCTGGGATTTGCAGATTTTGTAATGTGGTACTTGTTTGTCATCTGCGAGTTATTTCTCCGGGGGAAAAGGCAATAATTTCCTAAAATCCATATGAATGTGAAGAAAAGTAGTATGTCGCTGGTCGTTGTTGTTGTTTATAGTGCAAAATAAAAAGAGTAAAAAGAAAAAAAATGATTTATTGTATCTGTGTTTTACTTTACAGTAAGAGCTTTCTCTAAACCTGTTCCACTTCAGAACAGCCTCTTGATATCATTCCTCAACCAGGAAATTGCACATGTCTATGTGTAAAAATGAAATACACTATACATTTTTTAAAGAGAATAAATAGGCAGGAAGTATATTCTTAAGAATATATTTTAGATTGAGTTATATTTCCTAAGTGCCTTTATTAAAATCCATTTCACAGAATCCTTTCCTTCCTTAAAAAAATCCTTTCATTAGATTCTGTGTGCCTTTTTTCTAGACTTGCCAAGCTAAATAGCTGGAAAGAATTTCCTTTTCAAAGGCCAAGGAACATGCAATCCTCTATATAATAATAATAATAAAGATGTATTAAGGTTTCCATCCCCCATCCCTTCCTTCCACTTTAGAGGGGAAAAATGTATGTGTATAAATATGCACATGCACATATGTATGAAAGCACAGTGAATGCTGTAATATTGATGTAGCAGTGGCACTCAAAAGGGAAGCCTTCCTCATGAAAAAGATAAATATCTTCTGAACAAGAGTTAGAAGGTGAAACAGTTTCATCCAACGTGTAAATACAGGAAAGAATCTTATTTGCCATCTGAGTTGTAATTTCAAAGCCAATATGTGAGCCCAATATGGGAATTTTAGCAACAACTGAACTTTCTGACTTCTGAAAGGAGATTCCCGGCCTTCCCAAGTCTTTTGAAGTTCCATTTTGCTTTGTCTTCAAATGTCTTGACATAATCAGCCCATTGATGCCTTGTGCTGTCTTGTGAACGCAAGCATTCGCTCACAAGTCCATGTCAGGGCTGGAGACAAGGAGGGGTTCAGACCCCGTTGACACCAGGGCGGCTGGCCAGGAAGTTCTCAGATGTGCAGCGATGTGAACTTTTAGCTGAACCGTTGCCCAGTGGGGCGCCTGTCTTTTCAATTCCCATCGCTTCAGGTCTTCAAAGGCTGAGGGGCATCTGTACCCAGTGACCTGCGTGGCTGGCCTGACACATCCCTTTCCCATGGGGGGTGGGGGAAACGGGGCCAGACCGAAATGGCTTACCTTCATTTCTCAAAGTGAGCCAGAGCATGTGTGAGACTCCCCAGGAGCGGCAAGGTTACCCCCCAGTGCCATCGGTCCCTGAGTTCCATTGGCCACCGAAGGAGCATCTCCTTGACCAGCTTGGAGAGGCTTGGTTCCCACACTTTGGGTTATCACTGATTAGGATAGTAATGCTGACATACACTTACAAGAGTGTGAACACTGTCCTTGTGTAATCATGACAATAACCACCAGGCCAGATAATATTTTATCTCCAATTTCCACATGAGGGCACAAAGTAAATTCACTCAAGATCACCCACATATTTAGTGGCGGAGCTGGGACTGAGCTCAGGCAGCTCTGCCTCTGGACTCCGTTTCCCTCACCACTGCTCTACAGAGCCTGTGGCCAGGGGATAAACACAACCATAGACATAACTACATAGACTACTGCTGATAACAGCTGCCATTTGTTGAACTCCTCCATGTATTAGCCACAGTATTGAGTTTTACAAACACTTTATTTAGTGATAGATGATAGATAGATAGCTACAGATATATCTATCTATATACAGCTATAGATACAGATACAGATAGATATACATTACATGTATAGGTACAGACATAGATATACCAAGGCCTAACAATTAAGAGCTAGCCTCCAGCCAGACTGTTTAAATTTAATTCCAGCCCAAAGTTTACCCGCTCTGTGACCTTGAGCAAGTGACTTAGCACCTTTGTGCCTCAGTCTGTTCATCTAAAAAAAACCCCTTTATAGAGATACTGCAAGAATTAAATGAATAATATATATATATATATATATATATATATATATAATATATATAAATACATTCCCTGACACAGAGGTTAGATATTATTATCCAATAAGTTAGATACTATTATTATATTATATGTAATATATAATATCACATATTCTTAATTATAATTATAATATTAATTATACCTTATAGGATTAATATTAATAATAGATAATATTATTATTAGTATTATATATACATAGATGATCTGTTTTCTCAATTGAGAAAGCTTGGTAAAGAGACTGGCATTCTTCGAAATTCATCAGGGTCAAAGTTTACAAAAAAATATTATGCTGAGCTGACTCATTTTCCCCAAGGAGATCAATATTTCAAATACAAACCACCAAAGTAGATTGATGAGGCTACTGTTGAAAATAAGTCTTAAGATTGTAGACCACCCACATTGCACACAAGCTCTGTTCTGAGTAAGACAGGCTCCCAACACTCCACAAAGGAGACCATGTTCGGCTCTCATTGCCATAGCACGTGCTGTCCATCTGAGGACGCATGAAGGCCATGTGACCTTCTGACCACATTTCCCACTTTGCTGAACTTTCATCACCTGGACTCCAGTGCTTCATTTTTTTAAATTAATTTTATTTTTTTCTTAATGTACATCCAAATTAGTTAGCATCTAGTGCAACAATGATTTCAGGAGTAGATTCTTAATGCCCCTTACCCATTTAGCCCATCCCCCCCACACCCCCTCCAGGAACCCTCTCTTTGTTCTCCTGGACTCCAGTACTTCTAAGATCAAGTCTATTTCTGTCCTCATGAGGGGCCCTGCACAAGTATCTAGTATCCAAATCCTATTTGATGCCTAAACAATACTCCTACGCAAAGCAGATACGACCAAATGACAACACATGTAGAGAGTACTGAATGGATACTTTGAATTGGGTGCTGTGTTAACTACTGCACAAGCATTACCTTTCCTGAACCTCATGGATTCATATGGTTGTGTTGGATCCCCCTCAGGCCCCGTATCCAAATCTCCTAAATGGGAGAGGTGTCCTCAAGCCCAAATTCACCCACCTCTAGGACTAAGATGTTAATTCTTGCATTCCAAGCTGCCCTCATTCCCTTCTAAACTCTTTTTCATTTCATCTCTGCCTTCACCACCATTCACCCTCTACCTAAGGAAAGTTTCCAGTCACAGAAGTTCCCTCTCTGAGGATTTATTACTGGAAAAATTGCCTATGAGTCCATTTGTCCCCTCTGAGCATGCATAGTACTTAGTACCTGGTTTTGCTATAGCATCATGCTGAACATGAGTTTTCTCCTCCATTAGGCAGTGACTCTTTGAAGGCAGGAACCGGTCTTATTCATCTTTCTGACCCTAGCACTTAACACAGTGCCTGACATATAGCAAGAACTCAACAAATATTTGCAGAGAGAACAAACAATTGAATGGATGGTTAGATGCATAGGTGAAGGGATGCTTCAAATGACCTTACTTTCTGTTGTTGAGAAGTCACTGTTAAGTCTCATATTGTTCATCACCAAGGACCCATTCTGTTGCTACAGCACTTAGCACAATGTCTGGTGTGATTTGGTACCCAATAAGTGTTTCTGAATGAAAAAATAAGTACATAAATTGGGCTTAAGACAATAAAAATCCCCTAAGAGATATATTTCAACACTGTTCTTCCAGTTCTGAAATTTGTCGCAAATGAAACCGGATTAACAGGATGCTGGGGACCTGAGCTGCACCACATGAGGGCCTTAGCTGGACTGCCATCAGGCCATACTGAGGAAGCTACAGACCTATGACATTTAAAATTATGTCTTCTGTCAGGTTACTGTGGATGACCTTGTTCATTACATCCAGAGTTGGGGTCCTTTTTCCTTTCAATACTAAACAGAGTTCTACCGCTGAAAAACAGGTCAGTTTTTATCGCGTACACTTGGTGAAATGTGTAATTGTCTCTATTAATCTTCCCTCCCCTTTTATTGGCCACTAAAATTGAAGCTGAGTTTGTAGCCAGTCATAGCAAGGGAAACGTCTTTTTGTAACCTACTTTCTCAATGTCAATCTTGGATCCCTATCATTTCCTTGCTATAAATTCCTTCCTTCCTTCCTCTTTTACTTCTACTATTAATTTTATACCTTCTCATTTATTTATGAATCATGGCAGGTCATCAGGGACCATAAGTGAAGCCACACTTAAAACATCTTATTTTACTGTCTAACTACAAACAAAGAAAATTTACATATTCAGTAAATAGGTTGTTATCTGGATACACAGTGATTTTTACCTTTCCCTGGTATATGTAATGTATCCAGGTCTAAAATCTTCTCTGGAAGAGAAGTATACCTCTGGATAGAGGTATAAAATATTAAGTAAAATAAGATATTTTAACAAGTCTGTTGATATCATTCCTTGTGTGCTGGGAGGTTGAATTACTGGGAAGATGATCTTGGCTCTCTTCTGGCTCATGAAAGATAGTTACCAAAGATAGTTTGTTGCAGAAGGAAAAGAAAAGGAGGTGACAGATATGCAGGAAGAGATGGGGAATAGAAGGGGGACAAGGAAAGAGGGAGAGGGAGAAAGAAGGCAGGGGACCAGCAGAGGTGGGAGGATAGAAGGAAGGTGTAAAAGATACACTAACAGTTTACCTCATCAACTAAGACTGATTTTTGGATCTCACGTGTCTTTGAGAGGCTGTTTGGTGGCCAGAAATAAGAAGGAACATCAGAGGTTGTATCACTGTTTGCACTTACCACCTTCTGCTAAAGAAGGTGATGGAGTCACCCTATTTAACTTTAATACTAACTGAGGAAAGAAGTCATAATCAAATTTTCGAACCACCACCTCAGACCTCCAGCTCAGAGTCAATCTTCTTACTCCACCATTTCCTGCCCTGAGAAACACAAGCCAAGGCTTTTCTTGTCAGCCTCTCCGTGTATGGAAAACATGGCCAATTTTTTAAAAAGTAACCTTAACTCATCACCGTTTCTTTTTACATTTTTATTATATATATTTTTTGACAATAATAGTAAAAAAATTCGTTGTAAAAATGTGGAGACAAAATTGTATTGAGATAATATAAAAATGGACTCTAATACCAAGAGACAACGGCCGTAAGTATTTTTGATTATTTCCATCTAGTCTTCTCTATTTTCATATACATGGGGTGGACATACGTAACCGTATGTACATTCAGTCCCATAGTATTTTAATAATATGTTCCTGTGTCAAGAAATGTCCTTCAAAATTTGATTGTTTTTGAGGGCCAAAGTTTTTGGCATTACATGTGCGTTATATTACATTTATGGAAATATCTCTATTTTATCATGTTACTGAATCTTTAGTGTGATATTGCTGGTGCCCTGGCCCATTCTTTCTTACCAGACTGCAACTTCCTCCTGGGACTGTGTTGATGACTGAGTTACAGTGCCCTCTTCTGCAGAGAATTTCCCTACATCCCAGAGGGATGACAACATCTCTCCACTTGAAGGGACAGCCAGCCATGAATGACCAGCTCCATGGTGGCATGCATGTTCACAATCTCTGCATGGGACGTTACCTACTAGAGTGTAGAACACAAGTTTCTAGATCTTCTCCCTGGAGCTCATCAACTGAGGTGACTCAGCTACACTCCCCATTTCTGCTTCTATTTGTGTGTCTCACTTCACCCACTGCAAACTAACTACCTCTTCCTCTTTTCCGTGTCCTCTACCTTAATCTTAGTACTGGATACCTCTTAGACTCAGCTTAGTTATGATTCCTTATGCTTTCCAGTCTACCTCATGGGTGTATTTATTACATCTGTTTAAGTTCCATTTCCAACCTGATTTTCTCCATGTTTTCTAATTCCAAGTCCCAAGAGTGAGAATGTGATTGGCTAACCTCATTCCTGGGCTTCTGATGAACCTCTGTCCTGGCTACCCTTGGGTGGGGTCAACCATAGCCTAGGCCATGATGCATATGATGTTTAATGTGTTTCTAGATTTCCCTGACATGAAGACATTCTGACATCAGTCTATGGCTTGAAACTGAGCCAGGGCTCCAAGAGGAAAGGCTAAATGGCTTTCAATCTTACACTGAAGCACTTTCTTCTTTGGATGACTTCTTTGTCATGAAAGTCATACTGAAATTGACAGGTAGAGTCAGAGGGGCTAAGGACTCCTCTCACACCTGAAGGAGTTGCCTCTTCCTGCAAAAGGCCAGTTGGGAGCCGGGCTAACTGAGATCCATAAGCATGCTATGTCACAAACATAGGCATATGTCCTGTGCAAGCAGAAGTAAGTTATCACAGCTCACATGATAAAATGATCCCAGATAAGGGTTTAGGAATTATGCCCAAATGTCCAAATTATGCTTAGAATATCTCTTTTGGCAGTGGGTATGTGAGAAAGAATTCCAAGGTTAGGGACCAGTCCAGGTGACTTTTACCAGAGATATCACTAACAATCATTGTCATGTACATATATGCACCCATCCATCCATCCATTCAATAATTCATTAAATATTTGTCGAGCATAAATCACATGCCAGATCCTATTCTAGTTCCTGGGGTTATATTAGTTAACAAGGCAGGCAAAATCTCTGCCCTCATGGAGGCTACCTTCTGATTCAGGAGACAGTTAATAAGCAAACATGCATATAATATGTCAATTTCTGTTAATGACTACACAAAAAATCAAGCAGGATGAGCAGACTAACAGCAATGGGTCGGGTGGTATTTTAGACAGGAAGGCCTCACTGAGAATGTGATATGTGAGCAGGCCCAAATAAAGTGAAGGAAAGATCCACTGGAAAATCTGGGAATACAAGAATGCAGGCAGAAGAACAGATGGTATAAATGCCCTGAAGCAGGATCATGCCTGGAAAGACAATGGGGAGGAAAGCATACAGGACAGAGTAAAGAACATGCATAAAGGCCCTGAGGCAGGAAAGTACTTGGCATATTCAAAGATCCCAAGGCCAGCTCCTCTGAGTGCACCTCAGAGAATCAAAGGAATAGTGAATGAGGTGTTCATCTAGTAATAGGCCAGAACAGAAGACTTGGTAGGCCTTTTGTAGTCCATGCTATGGGCTTTATTCTTTAGCCTACATGAAATGAGAACTGGTAAGATAGATCAAAAATTATTTTTTTTGTGTGGTCGAGTTTGGGTTAATGATGGCTTGGTGGGGATGGCAGGTTGTGGGGCAGGGACAATGGAAATGGAGAGGAGTATTCAGGGCCAAGGTACATTTTGAAAGTAGAATGGACAGAACACGGTGGTTGATCAGATATGGAAAGCAAGAGAGAGAGAGAGAGAGAGAGAGAGGTGCCAAAGTTGCTCGTAGGGGTCTTTGGATAGCTGGTTGAGTAGAGATGTCATTTACCAAGAAGGGGAACTATTAAGGGGAAATAGATGTGGGAGAGGAGAGGGACCTCAGCCAGGTTTGTAGACCACTACAATAGAGTACTATTATTATTCATATTTGATGACAAGTAAACAGACTCAGGAAAGTTATTTCACTTGCTTGGGATCACATAGCCAATAAACAGGGGAACCTGGTTTCATATACATGTTCATCTGATTGATACCAAAAACTGTGTTGATCCTTCTATATTTCTCACATAGCCTCTTAAGAGGAAAGAAAAGATCAGAGCCTCCCATGGAGGGTAACAGAAACTGGGACACAGGGAGACCAGCCTGAGAGCCACAAGAGCACACCTTGCCTGGGCTGAGAGGTCCACACCAGAATGGAAAGCAAACACCCAGATTGTGCAGCCATGCCCTCCAATGCCAGGAAACTGGAAGTCAACCACCAGCCACAGTGATTCTGGCCACAATAACTTCTCTAAAAATTTTCCTGGGGACTGAAAACTGTTAACTCAGAGATGTGGTCCCCAAGTACAGTTTCCAGACCAGTAACATCAACATAACCTGGGGACTTGTTAGAAATGCAATTTCCCAGGCATCCCAGACCTTCTGACCAGAGACTCTGGGGGTTGGGACCCAGCAGTCTGTGTTTTAACAAGCGTTCTAGGTGACAGTACTGGACACTCAAAGTTGAGAGTCAGAACTAAAGCATCTGGCTTCATCTGACCTCAGTTTTTGTCTCTGAGCGGTCCTTGCCTGAATGAATGCCGTATAATCCCAACAGCCAGCCAAGTTTGGACAAATGGGGAAGCTACTGCTGAAGCTGGATGAGAGCTCATTTTTCCCCCTGTCTGATCCTCTTACATAAATCCCCATCCAAAAAGGAAATAGCCCTTTTTTTTTTTTAAAAGGGCCTGTTGTTTTGTGGCAAAAGGAATGCTTTGCTAATTTTAGGAAGATGGCTTCATGGCTTCAGTTATGGACAGGAAGTCTCAAAGGGAGGGGACACTTTGACCTGAATTTTTAAATATTGCGCTCTTTTATTTATTTATTTTTCTTTAGGGAAAAAAACAACACATTGACAGAAAAGAAAACGCCATTAACAAACCTCAGCTTACTGAAATCCCTGACCGACAAGAGGAGGCATGTGAGGGCCATTTGCTGGGGCCCATCTGCTACAGTTGAATAAGTCTGGAGGACAATGGCCCTCAAGACTGTGCTCCGAACAGAGAATCTTTGCAGTGTAGATTAGTTCTAGGAGAAAAGACAGCAGCTGGCTTCTTGGTAAGACTAATTCTCAAGGACATTCCTCATCTCAGCCAACTCCTGGACTACAGGTATACCTTGGGTTGGTCCTCTCAGAGCATCAACCTGGTAACCAAGTGCTCAGGAGTGCATCAGGCTTTACAGGTTACAAGAGGCTTCTGCATTTCTTGTTTATAGCAAGTAAGTCAGATTATATCACTTCCATTTCACGAGTAAGACAACAGAGACTTGCAGAGGAGAGACTTGAGCCTCTCAGATGAATAAAAATCATGAGCCATAGGAGTTTTAGATACCTTATCTCATTGAATTCTTTTTTTAATATAATTTATTGCCAAGTTAGCTAACATACAGTGTATACAGTGTGCTCTTGATTTGGGGGGTAGATTCCCATGATTCATCGCTTACATACAACACCTACTGCTCATCCCAACAAGTGCCCTTCTCAACGCCCATCATGCATTTTACCCTCTCCCTCACTATCTTAAAGAGAGAAAAAGTCTTATTTTCATTTCATAGGTGAGGAAACCAAAGGCTTAGAATGTAGAAGTGACTTACCTTTAAAGTCACTTTATTAGAAATTTGGGAATGCTCCGTAAACTCAAGGCTTCTTCTGACCCCAGCCTTCTTCTTTGGATCAGATGAGTACTTTAAAGTAGTCAGTCCATGAACTTTCATGGACCTCATACTGATCTCTAAAAAGCTGAACACTTCAAAATAATTGCTTAGTTAAAATGTAATTTATCCCAACAGTGGTCCTAGCCACTGACACATAATTAGGTGAGTCCTCACATTAGGAACTTTTGCTCTAGTAAGTATAACACTCAGAAGCTCACTCTGACAGATGTGGGTGTGTGGGGAGGTGGTTGAAGGGTAGGGATAAGGCCACGGAGGAGAGTGTTCCTCAAGGGTCTGAATCCCCTTCACAGCTTCTGGCTGTCCTAGCCAGAAGCAAGAAGCAGGAAACAGGCTCGAACCCTACTTGGCTACTCAAAAATCCCAGCCCCAACACCCTGAAGAGTGAAAGAGAGGTGTTCTCTTTCCTTTTGGTACAAAGATGTGACCTGTGGCCATCTCTTGCACTGCACTGTGTGAGTCACCAATGGTTAGCAACCAGAGGCTATTGGGCCTGGGGAGAGGATTACTGCTCATGAAACCTGCACCTTGGGACCATCTTTGCAATCCTGGATTAGTCCACATATCTGGCAGGCAGGCCTATTCGAGACAGTCTGCCTCACACAGATTTAAACTGCTAGTCCTATGAGGGTGTCTTAATTACTTTGGCTTCCCATCAGCTTTGACCCACGTGAGTCATTTAACATAAATGAGAGCCAATCTATCACCTTCTGCTTAGAAATGTTTGATGACATCCCATTGCCTTTAGGATAAAGTCCAAAAAAGAATGGAAATGAGAAATTGTGAATTATCTATTAGCAAGAAATCTGTCACGCAATTGTCATGGATTTTCTCCTTCGTGATTCATTTGTTTAAAACCTCCACCTTCCAGATGATGATGATAACGATGATGATGACAATGAAAATGGGGACCACGGGGAATCAATTGAATAAAGCAGCAATGCTCTGGCAGAAATCTAAAAATGGAAAATGAAACGGCTTTTTCTAGCAAGTTCTGGCGTTTTGGGTTGTAAGGAAAAGATACTCCCCCCCCCCTTTGTTTTTAAAGGAAATTAGGTCTCTGTCAATCATATTATGCTATCTCCCACTTCAGAAATGAACATGTGTCACAAGTTGGGCCACTGAGACCAAGGGAGTATTTTGTTCAGACTTCAGGTAAATAAAATTTTTGTTTGTAAGGGAGTCTACTGAGAAAGATGCTCCCTCGTCCCCCGGGGGTGGTCATGTGTGGATTGGAGCAGTCATCTTTGTATTAGCCAGAGGACAACACCAGGCCACAGAGAAGGACAACGTTCAGCGAGTTACAAAGAAATAACACAAGACCACACTGGCTGTGTGATGCAGCTCCTTTGCCCACTTGACTGCGAGGGCCCCACAGGCAGGAGCTGGGCCTGGCACAGCCCCTGTCACGGAGAAGGAGCCTAGCTCAGGAAGTAGAAAATGAGCAAATAGCAACTCAACTTGAGGTTTCCTCAATGCTTTCAGCTGAATTGCAAGCTTAACCTTATGCAGGTAATATACTTCCCTGCTTGAAATTCAGGGACATACAAATGAATTTTTGGAGCAGAGGCTTAGGTAGCATGTTGGGGAAGGAAGTGGAGTGATAACATGGGGGCGGGAGGTGGGGGTGCAAAGGGTTCTGGCCTTGCTGCAGTGCTTTGGCCAGAATCACGTGTGTGGGGCTGTCCAAGCCACGGACACTGCGTTCTCCTGTGGGTTTGTGCACGCTGAGCCAGTGAGGTGGTTGTACAGAGTCTGGAAGAAGCGTTAGACCTTTATTAGCTTAAGTACTTTAGCAGAGTCTAGATTGCATCCCAACCTGGAAGTTTTCAGCAGCAAACTTGCAGTGGCTTTCCAAAAGCTTGAGGCCTGCCTTCCCTTCATTCAAAAGGCAGGCTATGCAGTGAAAGCTGAGTACCAGAAAACAACAGTGAAGATTTTGAAACTTGTATTGGATAAGATTTTTCATGACTTTCTGCTATGCAGACATCCAGCAACACTGTAGAGGTAGGTCAAATCCAACCCACAAGCTCTGGCTCTTTCTGAATTAGTGGCTGCCTTATCTTCAAGGAGCTTCACGGTCTGATTGAAAACAACTCTGAGCTACGTTTAACTTGAGCACTAATTTGCCTTGGACAAGATGCTTGGCCTGTCTGGGCTTAGAGCTTCTCATCTATAAAGTGTGTGGTAGGACTAAACCAACACTGGGTTTCTCTGCACTGTGAAATAGCATTATATGAAATGAAAATCCAAACAACATTTAGAGAAAAAAGAGCATGGGATCTCGGAACTAAATATAGGACCACACTTAACTCACTCTGCAGCTCTGATTCTCAGTTTCATTGTCTATAAAAAAGAAAGGATTTCATTTTCATTGTCTATGTTATGGAGATTTGGGAAGGTTTCAAAGAGATGATGTAGTAACTGACACGGAGCAGTCATTTAATAAAAAAATTAATTCAACAAATATTTATTGAGCAAGTACTATGTGCCAAGTACTGTGCTAGCCTCAGGAAATACAGTGGTAAGAAAACTAGGTAACACCCTTACCCTGTATGAGTAGGTGGACATAAACTTAGAAATCACATTTATGAATGTCTAATTGCCGTATGAGCTAAGACCTATAGGGCAAGTAATGGGACTGTGACACAGACATAATACATGCTAATTCTTATCTCAACTGCTCTTTTTATTCTGCAATGCCACCAAAGCCACCATTCACCAGATAGTTCCCTCATAGCCCCATTCATGGCTCACCAGGCAGTATGCACCACCCCAAACTAGATTTCCCACTGGGTTAACTTTCCAGTATCAGAGGTCTTTGCGAGATTAGTTGATTTCGCTTGTAAACCACGCATACAGTAATGCAAGGCTATTCTTGGGAGTGGGAAGCAAATCCTTGAATTTACATTGCTGACCTCACGTCCTTTCTCTGAGGTCTACATTACTGCTCCTTCTGCTGAGGCCAATTTGGCTAATCAACACATCTTCTCACAGTCATCATTACAAAGCTGTCTAACTACAGAGAATGAGGGCTTTCTGCCCGGCTGACGCCCACCTGGCGCCAGGTAGATGAAGGAGCCCCAGGAGAGCAAGCCAGCTGGTGTAGAACATGTCCAAGAGCCAGAGGGTGGGAGATACCCCACTCCGGGAGCATGGGAGGTTAACTTCGGTAGGCAGGTAATGTTTGGCCTCTGAGAGAAACTTAGACATGGCACCTCAATACCCATGCCAGTATTTTCTCATGCACAAATGGGACCAATCACAGCCTGACCTGTGCACTGTGCAGTTTCCGTTCACACATGTGAGATGTATGTCCTGTCACTTCTTCCAAACCCATCACTCCGTGTACACATCCATAATCACAGTTCTAATTCTAATATTATCACCTTATGTCTGGATTATTGCAGTAACCTGCTGACCAATCTCTCTTCTCTCACTCTTGTTCCAAATCCAGTTATGATATTGCTTCTAAGTATAAAATATAAGTGATGGCCTATCGCCTTCTGCTTAGAAATGTTTGATGACAATCCACTACCTTCAGAATAAAGTCTAAAACCTCGGGCATGGCATTTGTGGAATTTACTATGAGTTGTTCATCCACAAACCAGCTCTCTTCTGTACCAGCAAGATCCAGTTTAAGGTCTGGTTGCAGTGCCCCCAAACTAGGTGACAGACCACAATTGCTCTAAGTCACCTACAGTGATCTCATTCTTCTTTGGACTAAGGGTGGGCATATGACCCTGTCTTGTCTCTGAGTTATAAGGGAAAGTTCACTTGGGCTTTAGGGAAAGACTATTTTCTTCCCGATAAGAGGGAAGTATGTGAAAAGATGGCCTGTTTTCTGTGTGATGTTTGAGACTGTGGCAGCCATCTTGTGACTGACAGGGTAGGCAGTAAGATCACTAACATCCCAGTTTGCCTGAGACTTTCCTTCTTTTAGCACTAAAAGTCATAAATCCAGGAAACCCCTCACTGCCGGGATAACTAGGACAGTTGGTCACCCTAGGAAATGTCACTGATATTCTGAGCAAGACACACACAAAAATACCCAAAATGATGTGAACACTGAGCTGCTGAACCAAATCTGAGGTTGCCTTGCTCACGTCGTCTTCTGCAAGTTGCTCAAAAGCCCTCATCATATGTTTTCTAACTTGTAGCTGAAACTTACAGCTTGAATCCATTCAAGGTCTTTCATCATATGGCCCAGTCTGTTTTTCAAATGCAATCTCCCACCATCCCTCCCACCCCCATACACACCCAGTGTCAATTACTCACTGTTCTGTGAGTCTGCCATGAATCTGCACACCTCTGTGCCTTTGGTAATGCCATTTGCTTTGCCCAAAATTCCTTCTCTTCTTCCATCACTGAAAATTTCCTAAACTTCCTCCAAGGTCCAACTTACCAAGTTCCATCCTTTTTGATGCCTTCCCCCACTCCACCCACCTTGCTCCTTCCTCTAAACTCCCATGGTTTTGGCAAGCAGAGAAACTCTTGGTTTATGTCTCTCGTCATGCACTTTGAGTATTTCAAGAGCAGTGATTATATCTTACTCATCTAGTATCTATAATCTTAGTACTTCCACCCATACCATGCTTGCTCATGGAATGAATAATAGTATTTTATTGGATAAATAATTATATGGGACGAATACATTTGTTTTAAAGAAACAGAGTCTCATGGAAACTGCAAGGTGTTATCTCTCTTTATCCAGTGGTCTTTGCCCAGGAAACCCTCCCTGGAGAACTATTCATATTGAGATTCTCCTTTCTTTGAATTCATTCAATGTCCATATTGTTATTGAGCCCAAACAAGATGCCATGAACTTCTCAAAATATTGCTGGTAATTATAGATAACTGGTTCCTGTATGACTCTTACCTCTGTAATAAAAGAGTAAGAAAAGTGACTTCCATCTATTATAAAGGGCACTTGATTCCAGGTCCAGTGCCCTGAATGAAGTTTGGGGACCATAAACGTTGCCTGAGTACATGCAACAAATGCTGTTATTCCACTATTACACCAAGAATGCCTATGAGTGCAAGTAATAGAAAATCTACTAAGAGTGAGTATGGCAGAGGGAGCTAACTATCATTAAAGCTTTAGGTTCCCCTTCCATAACACAGAGTTGGGAAGTAGCTTTGTAGACAGAGACTTCATTTCTCTGTTGTCCTGCATTGAGGCGGAGCCGTATTTCTACTGACAAGTCATTGGAATATGAACTGAAATGAGGTATATCATTTCCCAGCCAAGGAGGTTGAGAAAGCTTTACCCACATCTCATCTCCTTCAGCAGTGACATTGGAGGTCACAACCTCAAGATGGAAGCATCCTGAGCTAGAAGGGGCCTGATTCCCTGAATCACCAAATGAAGAACAATCTCCTGGAACAGCACCCACTTAAGAAAAGCCCAGTTGGGTTTTGTTTGAGCAAGATATCAACACTTATTGTGTTAAGACACTGAGATTTGGGGTGTTGCTTTTATAGCAGTTAGTCTAGCCTGATAAATATAGTAGCCTAAACAAATGGGCTATCATTTTCTTACACAATGAAATCCACCTAAAGATGGATAGATTTTAAAGAAGACTTTAAAGCGTCAAACAATTCTTATGCTTTTACTCTACATCCTTAGTCTTTTGCTTTTCATCTTGTGGCTGTTGCCTCACGGTCACAAGATGGTTACTGCTACTCCAGGATTTAGATTATCACATCAGCAGGGAAAAAGTCAAGAGGCTAGAATTTATGGTTCCAGTTCAAGCTGAAACTTCTAGCTGACTTTCCTTTCTATGTCATTTGCCAGAACCAGGTTGTATTGTCACCCATAACTGTAATAGTGGCAATCTAAGGACTCTTCCCCTTTTGCCACTTCTCTAGATGAAGACAGCAGGGAAGATAGTGGTTGGGAAGGGGTGTTAGAAAGGCCAGCCAACCAAGAGCATGTACCACAGCCTTTATTCTAATTTCCAACCATTTATTTATAAAACTTTTCTGTGTAAGAATTTCTGTTAACAAGATAAGATTTATTGCCAACCTGATAGCGGTGGTGGTTTTAGGTTACTAAATCAATTCAGAATACAGATGGGTTCATTGCATTCATGTTTTGTGAGGACAGATTCATCCAGGGCATGTGAGAGGCATCAGGAAATACCACCTTGTGAGTCAAGGCAGAACTACAGGGAGTCCTCAGTTTCCTTAAACTCCAGCGCAGTAATGTCATCACCCACTCTCACCATATACCTAATTGTCTTTGTCTTTTTCTTTCTACATAGAGTGGTTCCATATTGCAGTGCCATTCAAATGGGCTCTGAACCAGGAGACCCAAAAACAATGTAGACAAGTCATTTCTCCTCTCTGGACCTCAGTGTGTTTATCTATAAATTCAGAAGTTGAGTTGTCAAAATCTCTAAGTTTTCTTCCATCTCAAGCCTGTGATCCTAAGATTCCTTGGAAAGATGCCCAGTCCTTCAAGGCTAGGTTCAAAGGCTGCCTCCCCAATGAAGCATTCCTTGATTACCAGCAGCCAAGTTATAACTCCTTCTTCTATGTTCCCTCAATGCAATTACATATTATTTTACAATAAATGGTTATTCATATGTCTGGCCTCCTAGCAAATTGTATACTCTTTGAGAAGGGACTCCTGTCTCTAATTTTCAGCAGGGCCTGGCACAGTGATTTCCAAATAGTAATTGCTGAATAAAAGACAATTGAATTAATTGATTAATTAACTCATCAATCAATTACAAAATATAGAAAATAACATAGTGGGGCGCCTGGGTGGCGCAGTCGGTTAAGCGTCCGACTTCAGCCAGGTCACCATCTCGCGGTCCGTGAGTTCGAGCCCCGCGTCAGGCCCTGGGCTGATGGCTCAGAGCCTGGAGCCTGTTTCCGATTCTGTGTCTCCCTCTCTCTCTGCCCCTCCCCCATTCATGCTCTGTCTCTCTCTGTCCCAAAAATAAATAAACGTTGAAAAAAAAAAAAAGAAAATAACATAGTAAAATGCACTGATTCTCCAATGTTTCTGTAACCAATGGACCATTTATTTTTCAAACTAATTCTTAAACAAAAGCTCCAGAGAAGAGGAGGTGGATGGAGTTCTTTGCTGGTTGAAATGTGGAAGATAGTATAGGAACCCAACTGGACCAGCCTGCACTCTCCCAGAGACCCTTGGGACACCTCTCCAGAGAGCACACAGAGGGCTACATGAAACGTAGTCTAGAAATCTCACACCAGGAGGCAGAGATCTGAGGAATCAGGAAATATGGGCCTCAGCCTGAGTTTGGCTTCAGTTTAATCATCAAATTATTGCTCTTGACCTCAGTCTCCTTACCTGAGGCAAGGAAGGGCAAGAAGGTGACACCCATGTGTCCCTTTCCCTCTTGCCTTTTCCTGGTCTTCTTTCTCTAGAATCTTTCCCAACACATCACTCCCATGTGAGTTGGTCCTTCACATGAAACTGATTTGCCACCTTTGGGCTAACGAGATGATGCACAATTCTCTTTCGGCCCAAACATCCTGGATTTCTCATTAAAAAGAAATCAGTCTCTCAACTTATGTTGCTGCTCTGTTATCAATGACATTGTTAAGCAAATTAAACCCTGAAGGTATATGTCTATAGACTCCCTTCCCCCCAAAGAATATATTGAGAATGGGTAATTTAAGGCTAACAAAATATCTGAATCATATGGTTTGAATCTGGTCCTTAGCAAGGGACCTCTTTCATAAACAGGAGAGCTATGCATTGAAAATATGTATGTGAGCAGATGAGTGCCTTTCTTCTAACAGTCTACTTTGAAGGGTCCTAGGATCCTGAGGACATGGTGACAGAACTGAAAGTTTTGATAATGAAGGAAGTAAAACGTTGCTAGTGATTTTTACCCTGGTGAGGAAAATACCGGAGAAGATATACAGATGTCCTAGAATCTCAGAAGGCCCATCTTACAGAGCAGAGAATGGACTGTTTCCATTTGGTCCTCAAGAGTAGAACCAAGGCTGAGGTGGTGGACCCAGGGTAGCTGAGACTGCAGATTGGCGGTCTGTGGTCCACATTCACCTCCCAGAGAACGTTTTGTTTGGCTAATACAGTCTTTGTAAAATATTTGAAATAAAGCTAACTTCGGAACCTTGTAATTTTGTGTAAAAATGAAGAGTTCTATTGTCTCTTAAAACTAAAGGGACTTGATGGGGCACCTAGCTAGCTCAGTTGGTTAAGAGTCTGACTTTTGATTTCGTGAGTTCAAGCCCCACATCAGGCTCTATGCTAACAGTGAGAAGCCTGCTTGGGAATCTCTCTCTCTCCTTCTCTCTCTGCACCTCCCCAGCTCATGCTCTCTAAATAAATAAATAAATGAATATTGAAAGGATCTGAAAATACCATCCTTTGGTAGAGTATCTGGGACTGCCACCCTAGGGTCTGCATTTGGGGTGAAAGAGAGGCACTTTGTAAAGGATGATGGCTACCTGTTATTCCTCTTTCTGAGGAGTCAAAGGTTATTGATTTTTTTTAATAATTCCATTTCAATTTCTAATCTTGGTATTTAACAAAATAAAGTACAGCCCCCTTTCAAGTGTGACACTGGATACTCCACAGAGTTAAGCTACCCCAGCCCCAAGCAAAGCCCTGGATCTGGGAAGTCTGGGCCCACATTCCTACGGGGCAGTCATCTATAAGTGTGGAGTAGCAGCCATCTGCTTTAGGAGGGCATCTCTTCTCCAGGTAACCACCACCTTCCATGACTCTTTCTCTTAGAGGCCCATATCATCTATGTTACCTGCATTTATCCCTGTTCCTTCAGCTCCAAGGAAATCGATTTGGGCTTCATATAAGGAGAAAGGAATCATTAAATATCTGAAGTTTTGAAAAGTGGAATCGCTTAAAAAATGGAAGAGTGAGTTTCCCCATCATCAGAGGCAATCAAGAGAAGCAGAACCGCCACCTGTAAAAGGGAAACAGACGTGGACTGGACATTGGTTTGGAAGATACTCTGTGAGGCCCCCTTCATCCTCAAAGACACAGTTCTGTGAACGGCTGGTAGCTGGAGCAGAGCAGGACTTGCTCATGGAGCAGCAGGCTGAGGAAGGCTCAAGAGCTAAGAGAAAACAACTGGCACATCATTTCAAGGTTGGATCCAAAGCCATCTGGCAACTTTATCCAAAGCAGGAAGAAAAATTTTAGTGCACACTTGACTTGAAAAATAATCAACATTTACTCTGGGAAAAATAATGCGTTCCATTTGCTCAGTGCCCTGTGGTCTGCGATGTGTGCTCACGTGCATTATCTCGGTTCATCTCATGACTCTGTGATGGGAGAGCAGCATGGGCATTGTTAATCTAATCACACAGATGAGGAAACTGAGGTCCAGGGAAACTAAGTCTCTTACACTCAACAAGTAAGCAGCAGTCAGGACCTGCAGGTAGGTGTGGGTATCCCTTGGCTTTTACTCTCCCAATCTCGTCTTACGGCGTCAAATCTCAGGCATGGAACCAAAGAAAAACCTCTGAGGGTCTTCAGCCACAGCCCCCATTCCTCATGAGCTGCTGTTGGTGGGGGAGATCTCACTGCTAATCTGCAGAAGTGCGAGCCGTCAGTGCCACGGTCCAGTGGTCTTTCCATCGGCCTCACTTAGCTCTTTCTTCAACAAAAGCCCAATTCTTCTTCTGCTGTGGAGAGAACAGACAGGTGGTCACCATCTTCCCCAGAACAGCCCCTTGTGGACCTGAGGCTTGTTATTAAGCTGACTCTCCATCTTTTTGATCTCCAGACAAAATAATTGACTTAACCTTTCCCCCAAATGACAAATACCCTCTTGAGTATCAAACACACTTTTCGTATAAATGGAGAATTCCAGAGTGCCCACTTAACAAACCGCTCTTCTTTAAAAGCTCTCCTTTCTAAAAGCGGTAGGGCTTTTAGCAAGGGAGCTCTTCAAGTAGCCCATTAGTGTTCTCAAAGGATCAGCAAGAAATACGACTAGACCTTTGACCCCAGCTCTGAGCGGGTGCTTTGAAGAAGAGAGAAGAGAATGGCCAGGCCCTGAAATCAGGTCAGTTTGTTCCTCTCGACCCTCCACCCTGGGCGTGGGCCCCACCTGCTCCCTTCGAAACAGCAGAGTTAAGAGCTCAGGGCTCTCCTGGGCTCTGAGGTCATCCTTCTTCACGTCCCTGAAGTCCACTGTGAGCCATACCTTGAGGGATTTACATTTGCTTGACTATGATTCTTGGACCACACCGCGTTGCTTCTTTTTCTCCACAGAAAGGACTTGCGAAGAGTTGAAACTCTTGTGACCCACGCTGTTTTCTCCGTCCAGCTTAGAACAGTTGAACAACAACCTTCCTGAAGTTTCATGTCCTTCAACATAAAAGAGAATAAACACGACTCCGTATTTGAGGGTTATTGTGAGGTTTACCTGAAATGAAGTGTCTGAAAGGCCTTTACCAACTATGCCATGTTTTGTGAACGTACAGAAGTGTTAACATTGCCTTGTTTGCTGCTCTTACGAGGTTCTTCTAGCTGGCAGGTCACCATGGAGATGACAGAGGCAATATCTCAGTGAAACCTGGCCCAAACTAGGCCAAGGGTGACGAGGGCAGGCCGAGGGGCCCAGCCCGGGAGCTTCCTGTGTAGCTCTCTTTGTCCATATGCACCTGCCATCTCAGACATCCGACATCAGTGCAAATGAGCCTCTCATAGGAATTGCTTTTGTCGCTGCACCTGCCTGCCCCTATTTTCTTGCTGTGTTGAGAGCCCACAGGTCTTGATGGCCACTCATGGTCTAAAGCCACAGAAGAAAGCCTCTCCTTGGGGCCCATTTGTTTCTACACCAAGATGCCCCAGTAGCTGTTTATCTGTAAATGGGGCATTTTGAGGTGCCCCCTCACACACACCAGCTTGCTCATCCATCTCACAGCTCATGCCCTTCTCCAAGTTCCCTGGAGTCTGATGTCTGAACCACACATTGCTTTCTTGTTTTATTTCTTTAACTGATTGGCCTGGAACTGGGTGTTGCCCTTTGTGAAATACTTAGGGAGGATCTTACATCAATCTCTGTTGGACAATTTGTAGTTAAAAAAAAAAACAGCTCACCATTTTTTTTTTATTGATAAGCCAAACCAGATGTAAATTGACATTTCTTTGTAAATAGAAGTAAAGAGATAAAATCTGTTCTTGACTGTAGTAGACTCATTGCATCCTCAACCCAATTCTATTCTTCCTTCATATGACTTTGGAGTTCTTCCCAAAATTTAAGAAACAAAACAGATGAACACAAGGGAAGGCGGGGTCGGGGCGGGGCAGGGGTGGGGGCGAGGAAGAGAACAGAGAGAAACAAACCACAAAGGACTTAACAATAGAGCACAAACTGAGGGTTGATGGATGTAGGTGGGTGGGGGGATGGGCTAGATGGGTGATGGGTATTAAGGAGGGCACTTCTTGTGATGACCACTGGGTGTTGTATGTAAGTGATGAATCCCTGAATTTCACTCCTGAAACCAATATTGCACTGTATGTTAACAGAATTAAACTGTTTAAAAACCAGGGTAAATTTCCCTATCCATGCAACTTGCTTTGGTTAGAAGAATAAGAGAGAAATGAGGGTGTGCCTAGCTCTCATGGGACCTTGTGTTTAAAGTTGCCCTCTTGAGGGATGCCTGCGTGGCTCAGTCAGTTGAGCATCCGACTCTGACTCAGGTCATGATTTCATGGTTTGTGGGTTCAAGCCCTGCATCAGGCTCTGTGCTGAGAGCTCAAAACCTGGAGCCTGCTTTGGATTCTGTGTTCCCTCTCTCTCACCCCCCCTCTGCTCATGCTCTGTCTCTCTCTCTCTCTCAAAAACAAACAAACATTAAACAAACTTTTTAAAAAATTAAAAACAAAGTTGCCCTCTTGAGCTTCTACCATTGCCAGGTGAAGAACCTGCCTGAGCTAACTGGTGGGTCCCCAGAAGGGGTTGAGAGACCTGTGAGGCTGAGCCTCCCCAGCTTACAGCCCCAAGTAAACTCTGTTCCACCTGGCCTGTCTACCTGTAGACACACATGAGAGCTCAGTTAACATCCTCTGCCCCCCAGATGATCCGCAGACACGGAGTCATAATAAGAAATGACTGTTGTTTTAAGCCACTGGGTTTTAGGCTGATTTGTCATATAGCAATTGCTCATTTAAACATTGCCAATGAAAAATCCCTGGAGAATTCAAGATTCATCTCTCCCTAAAATAAACTTAATGTTAAAAATATTTAGAAAATACATTAAAATTTTCCTTTGCTACAGAAAGTTAATTCATCACAGAACACTTAGAAAACATAAGAAAGACAGAGAAAAGAAAGAAAAATCAAACATCCTTTAATTCTGAGAAAATCAACATCTGTTAACATTTTAGTGTTTATGGTCTTTTAAAAGCCAAAGTGGTTTTTGTGACTAAGTTACTAAGTTTAAAAATAATAGCAATAAATCACAAAGGAAAATTTGAATAGATTTGAATGAACAAAAATATAATATGCTTGCATATTTATTTATCTATTTATTTATTAAAAGTTTATTTATGTTTAGAGAGAGAGAGCACAAGCAGGGGAGGGGCATAGAGAGAAGGAGAGAGAGAAACCCAAGCAGGCTCTGCCCTGTCAGCACAAAGCCTGATGCAGGGCTCGATCTCGTGAACCATGAGATCATGGCAAGAGTCAGATGCTTAACTGACTGAGCCACCCAGGCACCCTTATGCTTGCATATTTAAAGAAAATACTAGAAAACCAAGAGCAGGAGAAATGAAAGCAAATGTTTGGGAGACATGTGACAAAAGTGTCATTACCTTTGCAGCATGAAGAGTTCATAGACACTGATAAGAAGAATGTGAGATCCTAAAAGCTAGGTGGCCAAAGGCACCATATTAACACTGACAAAAAGGGACATGTAGGGGCACCTGGCTGGTTTACTCAGTTAAGCATCTGACTCTTGATCACAGATCAGGTCTTGATCTCAGGGTCATGAGTTCAAGCCCCGTTCATGCCTCCCATTGGACGTGAAGCCGACTTTAAATAAAAGAGAGAGGGGCGCCTGGGTGTCTTAGTCAATTAAACATCAGACTTTCAGCTCAGGTCATGATCTTATAGTTCATGAGTTCAAGCCCCACGTCGGGCTCTATGCATACAGCTCAGAGTCTGGAGCCTGCTTCGGATTCTGTGTCTCCTTCTCTCGCTAACCCTCCCCCTACTGGTGCTCTGTCTCTGCCTCTCAAAAATAAATAAAAATTTTAAAAAAATTAAAGAAGATACAGAGAGAGATGTATGACTAGTAAACATAATGTGAGGAAATGCCCAACATTATAATCAACGAAATGCAAATTAAAATGTTACTCTTGACAGGACATTAGAAAATCAATTTTAAGTCACACTTAGGGTGAGTAGTAGGGTATGATAAATACATACATTATTGGTGAAATGGTAAGTATATGAATGCTTAGGAAAATGAGTATAGTTTATAAGCCTTAAAATATGCATGCTTTTTGAAAAAAAATTTTTAATGCTTAATGCTTATTCATTTTTGAGAAAGAGAGAGAGAGAGAGAGCACCAGTGGGAGAGGGGCAGAGAGAGAAGGGGACACAGAATCTGAATCAGGCTCCAGGCTCTGAATTGTCAGCACAGAGCCTGATGCTGGGCTTGAACCCATGAACAGTGAGATCATGGCCTGAGCCAAAGTTGGATGCTTAACTGACTAGGCGCCCCCAAATATACATCTTTTGACTTAATTATTTCACTTGTGGAAATCTATCCTAAAGGTATAATCCAAAATACAGTCCAAGCTCTCTGTGATTGGCCAACAGTAAGGTAATCTATAAATAAACCATGATATGCACAAATGATAGAATAGTATGCAGCTACTGGAATATGAAGCTTAAGACATTTTAATAATGGAGTAAAAATGGTCACATTTAGTATTCACTGAAAAATCAAACCACTAAATTATATACACAGTGTAATTACAATTGTGTGCAATAAAAATCTTGAAAAAAAAAAAACACACCAAAATGCACATAGTAGTTTGTTTTGTTTTGGACAATCCAACAATAACTGCCTTCTCATTTGTTTCTTTTTGTTCCGTCCAATGTAAACATTTTATCAACTGAGTGGGGTCCCCCCACTGGCCCTTTGAGCACGTGCTTGAGAAGTGTGGTTCTTGGTGGCGTGGTCAGTAGATGTCAGGGAGGGGTTGCCAGATGCCTCCCTGGATACTTCTTGCTCCACGACAGACGTGTTACCTGGCAATTAAATTATTTTCCTAAAAATGTATCGCCCACTTTGATCCTGGATTTGGTCCTCAGCTGTTTGGTGCCTGCCACAGTCAGTGTCCTCCAGCATCCAGCAGAAGATGGGGATTCTTGTGACAATGACTTATTGGGGGAGAGCTCTGGGGAGGAGGGGAGGAGGGAAGAAGCAGGATAGGGCAGGGGAGGGAAGTTAAGCAATGGTTAGGTCCTGACTGGAGACGCACTTCAGGCTCCCTGGGAGCCCTGGGGCATGACGTCCAACTCCAAGTCCCTGTGCCCTGCAGTCCTTAGGTTCCTGCTCTCCTCCCTGCCCCACCCTCATCAGTGCTGGTGTGTGTTGTTGAGCGAGGCCCACTGTCTGAAGGAGGAGGCAGCCTCATTTCCAGCAGGGGAGGAGTAGGGGTGGGAGTCTGGGAGGGTCGCCAACCTCCACTGATTGCACAGCATCTCTCTCTGACCTCCGCTTTTGGCTCTCACTGTTGACTTTGGCCTTTTGGACCTGGACCACATTCAGGGCTGAACTTTATTTGTTTCTTGGTTCCCCATCATCTTCTGTTATGTCTCTCTTACCAAAAGTTTGACAATGACAATCTTATGAGAAGCCAGGCATGGACAAAACTGGGACTGCATAATTCAGCACATCCAGTGCATTGGAAGGTGTGGACTTTGTTCACCACAGAAAGCCCCCGACCCGAAAGCGGAGGAAGAGTGGGAAAGGATCCCCAGCCCAGCTTGACTGTCCTCACACTTGAGCTTAGGGCATCGATCGTCTCAAGGCTATCATCCCAGAGCCCAGGACCTCTCACCAGGAACCTGATGGCAGCTACGTTGAGAGAGAATGGGGAAACGTTACTTTCAAAAGCATGCGAGGAGCAGAAAACAGCTGGTGACCCAGATCTATGAAACCTGCTGGTGACCTTCCCAGCCATCTGTTATCCCTTCCAGGAGCCACCATCTAATGATCTGTAAATATTTACTGAGGACCAAAAGGAACAGGAGAAGAGAGAAAGGTGAAGTCATGATGTACACAGAGTGTTCTACAGACAGTAAGAGACGGAACTGTCTGGGGAGCTGAGGATTCAGTCAACAGGAGATACTGTTGTTGGGCTCTCCTTAAAGCCTGGAACTTATCCTGCAGTTAGCTAGAAACTTGCAGTGATTCTGCAGACAAGACCACGTGGCACGAAGCATTACAAGTCATAGTAGAAGTATGTTCCGGGAATGTGTTTTTAAAATCAGAACATTTCGAATGTATGCTTCAGCCTTTCAACTTCACATGCCCCTTTTTCTATTCCCAACTACTGCAACATAGCTCCTTTTACGTGGTATTAGGTGATCTCGTTAGGAAAACATGTCCCTAGTTAGATGGAAAGCTGCAAGAACTGTCTTACTTACCTTTGAATTCCAAATGACTGGTAATATATGTTGGTGAATGAACAAAATGATGGATGAAATGCAACATTATTTTCCTTCTGTAACACGCCTGCTGCAAATCCTTCAATGTCTGGCTTTACATCTTGCCCCATAGACCGCGATGCCCACTCCTGCTGTTCTCTCTTTCCGCCTCTGTGTTCCAACGTGCTGAATCCACTTGAGGTCTTTGGTCTTGATTTCTACAAGTCTAGCTACTGCTTGTCATATCAGGTGAGCCTATGATTGAGAGTGTCTTTGCTGAGTCACAGAACCCTGAACTTGCAATTTTCCAGACAGAATTTCTGTAACCCTGGCAACTCTACCATTACCAAAGTCACAATGATGATACCGTTTATCCATCCTTTACTCTGTGACTGGCATCGTGCTAAGTGCTTCCCATGTATTTTCTCATTTAACTTTCCAACCACTCTCTAAGAAAAGTTCCCCATTATCCCTCTTGTCCAGATAAGGAAACCGAGGCTCAGGTTTGGTGACTTGCCCAAGGTCAAAGGCTACTCAGAAAATGGAGGAGGGAGAGACTAGTCAACTGATAGAGCAAACATTTGGATGCCAGTGCAGGTGACGCTAGGGCTCAAGTCCCTAACCATTGCATGACATCATGTCCTGCGATCACAAGCCCTCACATTTACTGAAAGCTTGTCATGTCCCAGACATTGTGCTCAGTGCTTTGTGTAGTTATTTCATTCAGCCCTCCAAGGGAGCACAATAGGAGGGGGCTGCTGAATTGTGGAGCAGGAAGCAGCCAGAGGAGGATGTGGGAGAAATGGAGCAGAGTGTCAGATATGAGGGACTCCTGGGCCTCCAGAGGAAGGTGCAACCACAATATCGGGCGCTCACAGGGCCCGGAGCAGGTGCAGGTGTGAGGCACGGCATGAGTTGGAGCGAATAATTTGGGGTGAGGACCAAGAAGGCTCGAGTGTGCACAGGGAACACAGGGAAGCTAGATGGATAGACTCTAAGGACCAGGCAGCACCATCAGCACAGGGACATCCCCTTTAGGCTCCACCCCCCTGCCCCGTCCTGGGGCTCTCTCCTCTCAGGTCCAGCTGGATGCTGCATACCTTCACTGCCATTTCTTCACTTACACAAGACTGTGTGTAGAGGGGGCATTGGGTTAGAGCAGATCCAACATTGATTTGGGGTCCAGAGACACTAAGTTTCTTTCCTGGTTTTGATGTGGCATCTTTAGGAACTAATTCGTCTCTCCCGGTTTCTTCAGTTGTCAAGGGAGAAAATGAGACCTCCTCCATAGCATGGTTGAGAGATGAAATGAGGTCCCCTATAGGAAACATTTAGCCCCATATGCACTTGGACAACATTTAATAAACACTACCTCTTTCTCCATCCGTCCTTCTGAAACTCTCCTTTTTATTCCCTCCTTCGGTTGTTGTGAGCTTGATTCTATGACTTCAGCTAAGCTGTGAGTCCTTTATTGTCCTGGTTTCTTCATTCATTCATCCACTCATCCATGCAACATGTCCCAAATGCTAAGCACAGTTGACCTACGGTTGATCTCACGGCTTTGATCACTTGGTAAAAAATAACGAATAGCACGCGATCAATTTTTTGAAAAGATCCTTCACAGGCAATCTGTGTGGAAGGCTATGTCAAACTCCGTTTATACATCAGAAAAAAAAAATGTTGCAGGGGAGTAACTACTGTGTGACATTGTCAAACATTGGACCAGCACACTGAACAGTTCAAAGGAACCATTCCCAGAAGATTTTTCATTTCCCTCAGCTATTGAGTAGGTTGCCTTAACCTCCACCCTCGGCATCAATCTCCCCTGTCCTTCACACATTTCAGAGGAATAAATAGTTCAATCAGTTCCATATATCAGCTTTTCGAGTTTATAAATTAAAAAAAAATTCTAATTACAAGAGCAGTTCACGTTCACTTACAGAAAGTATTTAGTAAAAATAGAAAAATAAAAAAGAGCATGTGCTTCAAACATGTTGAACTCTTCCATGGAGAGGCACCCTTGTTAACACTTTGATATAGATCCTTCTAGAGTTTTGAAATGTGTGTGTGTGTGTGTGTGTGTGTGTGTGTGAGGGGGGGGGGTATATTGCGTGTGCCTAAAATAGGATTATACTATGTCGTATGAGGTTGTCTTTCGTTGTTCCAGTTTACACTTTGGATTCCATCAAAGCAGATCCCATCTCTATCTGTTTACTGAAAAGAAGAGGAAGAAAGAATTTTCGTTTCTTTTTTAAAAAATTTTAGTGTTTATTTTTGAGAGAGAGAGAGAAAGAGAGAGAGGCCAAGCAGGGGAGGGGCAGAGAGAGAGGGAGACACAGAACCCAAAGCAGGGTCCAGGCTCCGAGCTGTCAGCACAGAGCCCAACACGGGCCTCGAACCCACAGACTGTGAGATCATGACCTGAGCTGAAGTTGGATTCTTAACCGACTGAGCCACCCAGGCACCCCAGAAAGGGTTTTCATATTAAAGTGAAGTCAGGCATGGAAGTGTTTGTGTGGCTTGAGTTCTTAGCTAACACAGGTTGACCCTGTACGTGTCCTCCTGCAGAGAGAGATAGGGGTTGAAAGAGAGATAGGCTGCTTGAAAGAAGCCTCCGTGTGTGGTTCCATTGCAAGTACTATTTCCCTCACATCCTAATTCATTCTGATGTTTTCTCCTTCTCTCCCCCATTCCTGGCACTTTCTCCTCTCTTGGCCTGCTAAGAGTTCCAAGGACACCAGCAGTGTCACCTCAAAGAGGGGTCAAGTCTGTGGAGATGCTTGCTCTCAAGAGAGCCTGCCTGCTGTCCAGGAGTTGACTTGCACCGTAGATGGCCCCGCTGGGGTGGCGGCCTACTGTACAGAAGAAGGAGCCAAGCCAAGGACATGGTGTTCTCCCCACAGTCAAATCCCACTGAATGGCGAATTCTTCAATACAGAAGTTTGAATAGGATGGCACTTTGTAAAGAACTCCAGCTGGTTAAATTTAGAGACTGAAAAATCCCAGTCTAATAGTACGTTCTGGCTCCTGGCCCACCACCCCCTTTCGATGGGGGGACTGGGAGTTTTCATTCACTTCGGGCTGCCTCTCAGCGCTGACTCGGACGCAGGCCACAAGCTTCTCTGCTCATGTTGGCCTGGGTAGGACTGGGTCACTTAATGAGACGAGCAGCTTCCTGTGCGTCTCTGGCTGTGGAAGTCGCCTCGTGCTTGCTGATGCGTTTTCAGAGGCTGATTGTGCAAGAATTGTTTCTATTTTTGTAAACGGTTCAGCCTCTTCAGTCATAAACCTGGCATTTCTGCCCAGGGCCCCACTGCATGCATCCATCCACCCCTTCTTTCGTTTGTAAACCGTGTGCAGAACAGAGAGTTCAGAGAAGTCCACCCTCCCCTGTACCTTGTTGTTGGTGCCGACAAGGAATTTCCTCTGGTTGTGTTTACCAGCTCTACTAACAGATATTTTCAGGCTATTTAGTAGTGTTTTCCTGGTTGTCCTAAGTCTCAACTTCCCAGAGCTAGTCCCAGACCCCTCCGAGGCTTCGTTCTGGTCACAAATACAAGTCGGCAAATGTTGCAGACGTGCCTTCTGTAGGGAGGACACTCTCCCAGGTGCCTGGAGTAAAGGGACCTAGAAGGAGTCCCCAGTCCCATGGCTTAAAAAGTTGACCATACCAAGCCCTTCCCACATCCCCCACTTGCACCTGCTTACCGGCCTTACTGCTCACCTGCTCTAGATTCACACACAAGTGAACTGACCTCAAGGCCCATGATCTCTACCACTATGTTATAGCTGAGTTTCCCTGTCCTCCACCCCAGGGACCTACGTGACCCCAGAAGTCAGCTGGCCATCGGGACAGTCCATGGCTGCTCAGAGATGTCCCAGGCTTGGTTTGTGAGAGAAACTCCACACACACACACACACACACACACACACCTCTGGCCTCGCCTTCCGTGGGTGCGCATCTGCCTGACTCTCTGGGGGGTGTCCCTTCACAGAGGCCACGTGCCCCCAGGTAGCCTGCCTCCTTATAACATCTGGCCGCCATCATAGGATCCTTGTCCAGTAAGGCTGGAGAAGAGAAAAACGGGGCCTGGCCATCCAAGCTGGATGGAAGGTGGAGGTGGGGAATGCACCCTTAAACTTCCCACATTCCACACGTCTGTATCACCTGAATTTCACCAACAAAATATTACATTCATAGTATGTGGGAAGCAGTTGAGTGCAGTGATTACAGGCCCAGGGCTCAGAGTCAAAATGCACGGGTCAAATCCAAGTTCCACTACCTGTGCCAGTTACCTAAACTTGCTGAACCTCGGTGACCCTGTATCTGTAAGAATAACACTCACCTCACAGGTTGTTGTGGGGGTCGAGGTAAGGAATGTAAGGCCTCTGTGCGTTCTTTGTACCTGCTTTTGCGATCTATTCTTGTTGTAAGATTTCAACACAATAACGTTTAATCAATGTTGGGATTTTAGCGCAGGGAAGCCTCTGGCCACTCTTCTGGCCACAGAAGCCTCTGGAAGCCTGCTAGTGGGAGGTGCTGTAGGATGATGAACACGGCTGAAATTAAAACCAACGGTGCCTATTCTGCCCCCACATCCCCCCGGTTTTTCTCCCCCGCTTCTTTTTCCTGAAACCTCAGCCGCCTAGGTGATAGGACAGCACAGGAGGCAGAGGTGGGAAAGATGGACAGACCGCCGGGACCCCACATTGAAAGGAAGCATGTTAAGAGGAGATGGGCTGTGCAGGCTGAGTCTGCAAAGCCAAGTGTCTTGCTATTAAGTTTGTGAAAACTTCCAAGCCAGTTTGGCACAGAATTGCTGGTGCCCCATTGGAGGGGGCTTTCCCGATGCCGGCGTGAGCTCCCCGGACCGGAGCAGCTCCAGGAGAAGCTGGAAATGGACAGCGGCCATTCACTCACCCACACGGCCAGGCCGTCAGCCCTTTCTCATCGGCTCTCCCTCTTGCGCGGGGAACCACGGAGAGGAAACGCTAATCAGAGCCCTGCATTTCAAAATTTGCTCAGCGGTGATAAAAATAAACTCCAAATGTCCACATATTTGATCAATTTACCTTTATCCTTTAATCGAATAAGCCTCAGCCCTGCAATCAGAAAGAAAAATATTTTGCTAAGTGTTTCATTTCTTCAGTGATTCATCTAGCAGTGGTCTCAAAGCTGACATGATGGGAATGAGGTATTTAATGCTGAAATAATTTTTATGACCACATCACAAGAGGCTGGAATGGCTTTTAAGGTACATCATATTTTAATCACAAGCACACAAAGAACATACGTTGCTTGAAAACTTCAGAGAAGCTTGGGTCGGGATGCCAGAATCATAATACCATTATCAAGAAAGGAGGGGCTGCTTTTTTGTTTTTTTCCAGTTCATAACTCCTTCTGTGCTGTTGGTTAGTCTGATAGACTTGGAAGAAAAGTGGTTTAGAAAGAAAGTAACAAAAAGTACATCCAAAAAGAGGTTTTAAACCAGCGGATGCCCAAGCAGCTAAAATAGGTAACTTCATATCTCCTATTACTCATTAGCTAGAGGGATGGTCTCCTTTGAAACATCAGAAAGATTCCCAGAAGTCAAGGACATCTGCAGCATCCAGGGATGATACACATGGCTGGTGTCCCCACTGGCCTGCTCCAGCTTGGAATCCTGTCATTGTCCTCGATGGAGGGTATAAAATAAAACCATCGCTCTGGTCCCTCCTGCCAGAGCTCAGGTCATCTGCTCCCCAGCCAGTTGCCACTTAGGTCCAGGGAAACAGGAGGGAAAGGACAGAGAGAAGCAGGTCAGGGGAAGAGAAGGGTTCAAGAGGAAGAGAAGGGGCCCTGAAGAGTTGTTTGTTTGTTTGTTTGTTTGTTTTAAGAAGGCAGGATTATGCAGTGGGAAATATGAGCTTTGGAATCAGGCAAACCAGAGTTCAAATCCAGGACCTGCCATTTCTCAATGGTATTCCTAAACCCATCTGAGCTTTGTCTTCTCAATTGTAAAACTGGGGAGAATATCTAGTGTATTAGGTTGCTGTGGGAATTAATGAGGGGATGTATATAAAGATTTTAGAACGGTGCCTGAAAGATAATAGGTACACAATAGATATTAATTTTCATATTTCCTCTTGTCCTCCGACCTCTTCAAAGGTGAGAAAATAAATAGAATGTGTCACTCAGTTCAAACCTTGCCCCTCAACTCTGAAACCCCTCCATGGGGCACTCTTCTCTACAGAATAAAGCCCTGGCTTCCTGGCAAAGCATCCCCACTCTGCACAGTCTGGCCACGGGCTGGCATAATTCACCACCTGTCCTGCTGCCCGCATCTGGGCACGTGACGGCCCCGCCCCCACCAGCCCACGCCAGCCCCCACTTCTCCACTTTTCCTTGTGTTTTCCTCAGCTTGGAATGCCTGTCTCTCGTATTTACTCATGGAAATCTTCTAGTTCTCTCCTCTTTCTCCTCTTTTTAATTGGGCGACTACAGTGTGCCAGACATTCTGCTGGGAAACGCAAAGAGAAAGATGACCGGCCCAGTTTTGGGGGGTGGCTGGGGTAGAGGTGGAGGAGATAGGCTTTTCAGCAAAAGCTTTATGGAATCAAGGGGGCAGTGGATTCTGCTGGAAGACACGGGAATGAAGGGTCGCAACACGAAGGAGGGAGCGGTTGAGCTGGGCTGTGAAGGGTACGGAGGAGTGTTTCAGAGGGGAGAGGGACGAGCGGTGGTGGCAGCAAAGGCGACAGCAAAGACGCTGTGTCAAGGGAATGGAAATCCTAAACCACGCTCTGCAGCTAGAGGGAAATAGCGTAGGGTAGAACAAACAGGAGGGGAGGGCTGGAGCTGGTGCAGGTGGCCAAGCAGTTCCAAGGTGCAGGACGCGGCAAGATCTCAGCCACGACCTCATAGCTGTGCATCTGGGTAATTCCGTCACTTTTGGAACGCTTCAGTTTGTTGCTCCGTAAGATGGGGGTAGAACTAGCACCCAGCCGGGAGGAGGTGTGAGGATAAAGTAAGGTGACCCCTGGAAAATTCTGGCATCATAGGAAGCGCTGAGCAAGCATTAGTGATTCCAGCCTTTTGTTTCAAGTCTAACTAAAACGCCAGCCTTGATTCAGCCTCTCCTGACGCTCTTGAGTCAGCTGTCACTCCTTTTTCCTCTGTGCTTTCATGGCATTTTTGTAAACCCACAGCCTTTTGTATGACACCATGTGTGTTTTTCTGCTTCCGTCTCTAACAGATGAGACCCTACGTCTCATTCGTCTGTGGCATCCCTCACAGTAGAAAGCACAGGTCTCTGGATGTGGTGATTAATCACTGAGCGGTTGTTGACTGAACAAATGAAGCTTCTCATTAAACCACTAAAAATGAATAACTAAGAAATACTAGCACCAAGGGCACTCCTCTCATTCAGTAAGACAAGAGTTTTACATCAAGACCTAGTGTGTATCTACCTGTATATGTATAGTTAACAAAAATCTCATTAAATAATAATATTCCTTACCACTGCAACACATCACAATGTGTTCTAACCCATTCTTTTTTAATCAGTTTTTTTTCCCTTAGAAGTTTTAAATTGGCAAAACTATTGTGAAGATACTATAGAGAGTTTCCATGTACCTCGCACCCAGTTTCCTCTATTAATTAATATATCAGTAGGATACCTTTTTCACAACTCATGAGCTGATATTAATATTTTCTTAACTAAAGTCCACACTTTATTCAGATTCCTTTAGTTCTTATCTAATGCTTTTTTTTTTCAGTGCCAGCACCCCATCCAGGACACCGTATTATATCTCCTTAGGTGCCTCTTGGCTATGATGGTTTCTTAGACTTTCCTTGTTTCTGATGGTTTCAACAAGTATTGGTCAGATATTCATAGACTGTCCTTCAATAGGGATTTTTGTTTGATATTTTTCTCATCATTTGGGGCTCTGGGTTTGGGGCAAGGAAACCCACAAAGTGCTATTTTCATCACATTTTATAAAGGGTATATACTATCAGTATGACTTGTCAACGTTGACCTTAACCTTTATCACCTGGCTTGTCAGCTTTCTCTACACTAAAGTTAGGATTTTCTTTCCCTTTTCAGTATTATACTCTTTGGAGTAAAGTCACTATGTGCAGCCCACGCTTAAGGAGTGGGAAGTTATGCTCTATCAGTTTGAGGATAGAGTATCTACATAAATGATTTAGAATTCTTATGCACGGGAGATTTGCCTATTTTCCTCCATTTACTTATTTATTCAATCATTTTTTTCTATCAATATTGACTCATGGATTCTTTTTATACTTCGGGTTATATTTCCTTTTTTTTTTTTAATTTTTTTTTCCACGTTTTAATTTATTTTTGGGACAGAGAGAGAGACAGAGCATGAACGGGGGAGGGGCAGAGAGAGATGGAGACACAGAATCGGAAACAGGCTCCAGGCTCCGAGCCATCAGCCCAGAGCCTGACGCGGGGCTCGAACTCACGGACCGAGAGATCGTGACCTGGCTGAAGTCGGACGCTTAACCGACTGCGCCACCCAGGCGCCCCTCTTTTTATACTTTGGGTTATATTTCAATACTGTTTTTACTTCCTTAATTATTTTGTGGCTCCAAACTACGGTGGGTGAACTTTCAATTCTCCTGTAGACCTTTGACTTACCCTTATTATTTATCATGGTGGGTTTTGCTTGTTTGTCTTTGAATACTTTCTTATTTTCTGGTACTACAAGATGCTCCAATACCATCCTACAACTTTCCTGCCACAGTCTTGGAATCAACCTTTTCTCCAGGGAATCCTGGTTCCTTTTATTGAAGAATGGTGTTGGAAACTAAGATCTGGTCATGAGATATGCTCATTGCCACCAGGGTGTCATTGCTTCTAGACTCTCTCAGCCAATAGAACAAGGACATATGTGTATGCATACCAACTGGTGTGTGTGTGTGTGTATCTGTAAATGTTTCTGTATGTAACCACCTGTACCCATACAAAGCTAAAGATGAGTTCTTACTGATAACCTCCAACTCTAATCCAGTACTACATGGATCACTCGAGACCCTCACTTATCTGTAACCTCCTACTCCAACAGCGATAAACCTGGCTCCTGGAATCTGTCATCCACTTACTTAACTGTTCAATTCCAGTATACGTGTATGGTGGTTTCAGTATTATTAACTAGACCAGCATGGGACTCAACTTCATCAACTAGAGTACCGTTCTTATGTACAGCCCTCTTTGCTTTTAGGCTTACAGAACCACTCATTTCCAGTTACTTAGCTTAGCACCCTCTCCCCACCCCCTTCGGTGAGGCTTCTCATACATTTCTTACCTGGGCCTGCCACAGGTGGGTTATTTCCATAAATAACCCCTGTCTTGAGGTCTCCATCACTGCCATCTTGTTTCCTTGTTTTTTTGGTATCTTGTTTGTGGAGGTCATCCTTCAATATCTTTCCGAGAAGCAGAAGATGGGAATCTACATTTTGAGACAATGTCTAGGTCTGTACTTCACAGCTTGGTAGTAATCCCTCCCAAAAAGTCCACATTCTAATCTCCAGAATCTGTGACTATGTTATGTTACATGGCAAATGGGAATTTGCAGATGTGAGGAAGATTACGTATCTTGAGATGGGGAACATATTTTAGACTACCCAGATGGGCATCGTATAACCACATATGTCCATAAAATCAGAGAACGTTCTCTGGCTAAGAAGGGAGGTGAGCAGAAGTGACATTAGAGAGATTTGAAGTGAGGACTTGGTGGAGTATGGCTGGCTCTAAGACCAAGGAAGGAAGCCATGAACCAAGGAGTCCTGGTAGACTCTTGAAGCTTACAATGACCCCTCTGGTCAACAGCCAGTGAAGAAATGGGAATTTCTCTCCTAAAACAGACAGGAACTTAATTCTGTCAACAATCTGGATGAGACTGGAAGAGAATTCCCAATCTAGAGCCTTCAGAAAGGAATGCAACCTGACCAATACTGTGATTTCAGCCTTGCAAGACCCAAGCCTGAGTAACTAGTCAAGACTTCCATGTTTCTGACCTCCAAAACTGCGAGATAATAAATTTGTGCTGTGTTAGGCTGCTGAGTTTGCGATGATTTGTTACAGCAGCAATAGAGAACTAATCCATCTTGTTTAGATAGAAAACATCTAGGTTGGAAATATTTTTCCCTCCAAACTTCAGAGGCATTTCTCCAGTATCTCCCAGCATCTCGTGTAGCAATTAAGAATTTCAATGCTATTCTTATGTCTGTTCCTTTTTAATTTGATCTGTTTTTCCTTTGGGATTTTCTCCTTATCCCATGGTGATCTAAAACTTCATAATGACTTGTCTTTGTATGAGCCTTAATTCGTTTATTGAGATGGGCCCTTGGTAAAAATCTAGAAACTCGCTGCAGCAGCTTTTGCAGCCTGGATAGCACCCAAAAATTTTATTTTGGAGAGTGATTTGGTCTGGGCTCTGTTGGGAAGTTCTAATAATCTGGTCAGGCTTGGCTGACATAGGCTGGCCTCAGCTGGATTTACCTCTCTATCTCCGTATTACTTCTTACCCTCCCTCAGCAAAGACAGGCTTGCTCAGATGGTTAGCAGGTTTTAGCAGCGGTCTCGAGAGAAGCATGGAAATACACAGAACTTCTCAAGGCCTAGACTCAGAACTTCTGTCATGTTCTATTGGATAAAGCAAGTCACAAACCCAGTATAGACTTCAGGGGGTGGAGAAACAGTTTCCACCTTTTGACAGGAGTATTATGATTAATTTTGCATGTCCATAAGAACTTTTCTCACATTATTCCCTTAATAATTTCCTCTTTCTTCTCTGTTGTCTCTTTTTGGACCTCCTTTCAGCAGACCATTGAACCTCCAGGACTGATAAAATTAGTTCCTTATCTTTTCTCTCTTATTTTCTTAAAAAAATTTTTTTCATGTTTATTTGTTTTTGAGAGAGAGAGAGAGAGAGAGAGAGAAAGAGAGACAGAGCGTGTGGGGGGTGGAGGGGCAGAGAGAGAGGGAGACACAGAATCCGAAGTGGGCTCCAGGCTCTGAGCTGTCAGCACAGAGCCCGGCGCAGGGTTTGAACCCACGAACTGTGAGATTGTGACCTGAGCCGAAGTCATATGTTTAACCGACTGAGTCACCCAGGAACCCCTCTCTTATTTTCTATCTCTTTGACTTTTTTACATGTTCTAGAAGATATCCCTTGACTTTAATTTCCAACCCTTCTATCATTTTTACATTCCAACTATCATAATTTTAATTTCCAAGAGCTCTTTCTATCTTATTTCTCTACGTGTTATTTTTTGTAGTGACTGGTTCTTTTGTCAAAAATGCAATCATTTCTTTGATTTCTCCTAGTGTTTTGGTACGGTATTGTTTTGTTTCAGAATTTCTTTCTGCTCCCTGAACATGAGATTGTTCCACCAAGTTCTTCTTTATTTTTCCTTGTGTTTCTGAATTTCATATTAAAGGACCTTTCTCAAAGGTCTGGATATCCTTATTTGTTCTTATTTAAGAATGAATAAGGAGTATAATTCTGACTGGAAGTACTGCATTCATGACCCAGATTTGATGAATGATCCTGTAGGCTTTATAATATTTAGAGCCAATTTCTGCATTTATAATTTTTTAATGTTTTATTCATTTTTTGAGAGAGAGAGAGACAGAACACGAGTGGGGGAGGGGCAGAAAGAGAGGGAGACACAGAATCTGAAGCAGGCTCCATGCTCTGAGCTGTCAGCATAGAGCCCGATGTGAGCCTTGAACTCACGAACTGTGAGATCATGACCTGAGCCAAAGTTGTAACTGACTGAGCCACCCAGGTGCCCCCAATTTGTGAATTTAATTGAGAGGACTCTCCAACCATCAGCCTATGTAGGTCATTTTTTTTTTTTTTTTTTTTTGTATAGGTTGGTTTTCCCAAAGCTCTTCCTGCCTCAGGGCCTTAGCACATGCTGTTTTCTTTAATTAAAACACCTTCTTCTTCCCTTTGAAAATCTATTCAGTGATTATGTATACTTCAAATTTAAGTCCAAGGGTCACTTCACCAGGGATGCCTTTCCTAATCCTCTAGACTTGACTTTAAGCCCTTGTCATAAGCTCTTACAACATCTTGTACTTCTTGCTACCAGTATTTTTCCAAAATATAACTTAAAATATTTTTTATGTAAATATCTATGTAATCCCTTCCAAACTAGGCTGCGGGCTTCACGGTGCAAAGCCCTTATCTTTATTGTGAACTGCAGTGTCTCAAGCATTGGGCACGGTATCTGGTGTATAATAGCTAGCCAGTAAATATGTGTTGAATAAATACACAAAGGAACACATAGATAAGATGATTTTTCCCAACTTACATAGTTTTTAGTGGCATAACTGAAGAAAAAGGCCTGTGGCATCTTCTTAACGTGACTTCTCTCGCTCTGAGTCTTCCTCCTGCAGTCTCTCGTGAAGCCTCGCAGGGACTCTTGGAAAAACTGTTTTCTCCCAACAACACCCACCACAGAAAATCCTCGTAGGCCAAAAGGCTGCAGACGTTCTGTAAACAGCCCCAGCTCACACAGGCTGCTTTATTTTGGGGAGGAGCCAGGGTTGGGCAGGTCCCCAAGACAGAAACCTTTTAAAAAATATTAAAGCCATATGAGGGGGGCTGTGGCATCTGCTTGGGGAAACTGTCTCCCCGTTTCCAACATTTGTGCCAGGGCCCGGGCGATGTGGCTCCCACTTCAAGTGCCTAGGGGTCTCAAGAGTAACAGAAAACGCAAAACTCCCTGTTGACAGATTTCGCCTTACCCGGCGCCAGTACAACTTTGCCTACGTGCGAGAAATAAAATAAAAATGAGTTTAAAATAAGTGCTTTAATTAATACGGGAAGTTCAAGAAGTAGCCAAGGCTCATGTCTGTCTGCCTCAAAAGCTATGCCTCACCTACGACTAGAGGCACAACAAAGCCAGCGATCTGCAGAGGGAGAAGCTTCTTACCCCGCTTGGGAAAACAAACAGATAAACAAACAACCACATTTTAGCCAAGCAAGACGAGGTACTCTGAAAGTCTGACATTAAAATAAGGCAAAACTAAGAAAAGTTGTCTGTGAATCTGCTCCAGCAGCTTCTTTGAAAATAACGGCTCTGAGAACTGAATGGGACTTGTGTCAAGCTTTCGTTTTGACCTTGAGGAAATCGAGTCTCGGCAGACGCAGGCAACTTGCCCAAGGTCCCAGAGCGAGTGAGTTTTAGAGTCAAATCCAGTCCCCTGAGAAATTGCACTAACTTGTATTTAGGATAAATATTAGTTAAGGAATTCTACTTCTACTTGGGATGACGAAAACCCCAAGAGAACATTGATCCCACCATAACGGGGAAGAAATGCTGGATAATTTAAAAAATCACTTTTCTTGAGACTACTGGAGGGCTGAGTTTGCACAGTTAATAAACTGCGTTCCGACGAGGGGCAAACCCCTCCCGGGAGAGACAGCACACACAACCGTCTCACCTAGGGTGGAACATGGGACAAAGTGGAGGCCACTGTTCCAGTGGGTGGGGATTAATCAGCTGAGATGTTCACAGCCTCTTAAAGGCCAGTGTGGGCTTGCTTGTGAGTTTGGGACAGCGAGGAGCCCAACACAGTGGGGGGATGGCTCTTGCTCTCAAGCTTTACTCCACGGGCCTCTACCATGTGCTCACGAGAAACATGAGAGACAGGCTGGAGGCTGGAGAACCCAGAAGTGGCAGGAGGGACCAGACAAAAAGCCTTGTGGCTTCCCCAGATCCTTCTCCTTAGAAAGCAAAGCCTTAAGCTGCCAAGGGCACAGCAATGAACCTCTTGACCACAGGCCCAGACATAAATCCATTACTCTGGGGCAGAGGTGGAAGCAAAACCCTCTGCCCTTGGGGGAAGAACCAGAAACCCCCTCGGGTCTGAGATGATCAACTGGCATCAAGTTGAAATCTGCCACAACTGGAGAAGAGTGTCTTTGACTCCTAGGGCTGCGGTAACAAAGTACCATAAACTGGGTGGCTTCAGCAACAGAGGTGTATTCATTCACAGTTCTGGAAGCCAGCAGTCTGGAATGGAGATGCCTGCATGGTTGTTTCCTTCTGGAGGCTGGGAGGGAGAATCTGTCCCAAGCTTCTCCCTCAGTTTCTGGTGGTCGCCAACAATCCTTGGAGTTCCTTGGCTTGTAGATACATCCCTCCGAGAACCTGCCTCCTCGGTCATGTGGCTTTCATCCCTCAGTGTGTCCCTTGTCTCTGTAGCCCCCTCTCCTTTCTCTTATAAAGACAGTAGTCATTGGTGGGGCGCCTGGGTGGCTCAGTCAGTTAAGCAACTGACTTCGGCTCAGGTCACGATCTCATGGTTCGTGGGTTTGAGCCCCGCATTGGGCTCTGTGCTGACAGTTCAGAGCCTGGCGCCTGCTTCGGATTCTGTATCTCCCTCTCTGTCTGTTCCTCCCCTGCTCGTTCTCTGTCTCTCTCTGTCTCTAAAAAATAAATAAACGTTAAAAAAATTTTAAAAAAAAGGCACTAATCATTGTTTAGGACCCACTCAAATCCAGTGTAGCCCCATCTTAACTAGCTATGTCTGCGAAGATTCTATATCCAAGTAAGATCCCATCTGGAGGTTCCAGGTAGACATAAATTTTGGGGAACACTACTCTACCCAGTACAGAGGATAGGAAACTCTTCCTGCCCAAGAGCAACAGCAGACCCAAGGCGGGGTTTGCCGCGGAATGGAGGGACAGGGATGCTGAAAGGCCCCTCTCCCGAGGACCAGGCACGTATGATCTGAGAACGGTGGAGGCTTGACCAGAGTGACACAGTGACTCCTGCCTCTACTGGGAGCCTGATAAGAAGTAGCAGCACTGGGAGGGCCCAAGCCATTATGGACCAAATGTCTGTGTATTCCCCAAATTCTTATGTCAAGGCCCTAAACCCAGGTGTGGCTATATTTGGAGATAGGGCCTTTAAGGAAGTAATTAAGGTTAAAGGAGATCGTAAGGGTGGGTCCCTGATCTCATAGGACCAGTTAGTAACCTTAAAGGAGAGACATCAGAACACTGTTGCTCTTTCTCTCTCTCCAGTGCAGTGACCAGGGAAAGGCCTTGTAAACACACAGAGAAGAGGTGGCCATGGGCAAGCCAAGGAAGCAGTCTCACCAGACACCTACCCTGCCAGCACCTTGACCTTGGACTTCCGGCTGCTAGAATAGTGAGAAAATCGATGTCTAGTCTTTAAGCCGCCCTGTCCATGGTCCTTCGTCACAGTGGCCCCAGCCGACGATGCCAAGCCCCCCTGGACACAGGGGTGCAGGCCTGCTGGGAGCAGAGGCAGAGCAGGAACCAGAGGGAATCTTCCAAGTCCATCAGGCCCAGGCCAGCCCTAGGTAGCAGCCCTGCAGGGCCATCCCGGCCTGTGGCAAGGAGAGCAACCATAGCAACAAGAAAACCCAAACCCACTTTAACTCCCAGCTGGGGTGACCCAATACCTGCAAAAGAGAGGAAGAGGTGTGTCCATTTCCAGATATGAATACTAAATCCTAGCTTAGTGCTACCTGATGGCCACCAGGTAAAGAAGAAACAGAGTGACTTTTCTAACAGAGGGGAAGGAGGGGATGAGATGTCCTTCTGTGAAGTTGCACAAGAAGGCCCTTCAGCAGCCACCCCCACCCCTCCATGACTCTCTGCTTCATGTGGGGAGATTTCTCTTTTTCATGGTTTTGTCAGCTCCCTACGAAATTGTCCCTCGAACACATTTTACGGGTCAAATGAAAACCAGGAATCACAGGACCAGGGCAACAGGGGGAAAACGGAGCCAAACACATTTATGTTTGTCTTTTCTCGGCATCGTTGACATACCTCCAGTTTACTCAAATGTCTTCGGACTCACAGGTTTAGAAGTCAGGCTTAACATGAACCCTTCAACACGGCCCTGCATGAATTATGGGTGATTTACTGAGATCTCGGTAAAGCAGGCCCTGATGGGATGGCCAAGGCCTAATGCCACGTGAAAGTTTTCCAAAGAATCCCGACTGCAAAGGGCCCGTTGGCCCAAGGAGTCTCTCTGCTGCATCTCCGTTTCCTGGCGATTTTCTTAGAAAAGGCCTGAGCTCCGCACAGAAGTGGAGCGCCTGCTGTATGCAGTGCAGAGGTGAGCAGAAGACTCCTGCTTTCTGCCCCTCTTCTTTCTTGTGCTTATTCACAAGGAGGCGCAGGTTGCACACGTAGAGCCTTAGCTACTTTTGGATGGTTAACATATATGGACTAGAAGGGCCTGGACGTGCTTGGTTCCAAACGATCTGTGTCCCCTAACTGTGCTAATTCTTCAAAGGCGATACAACAGCATGGACTCTAGGTTCAAACCCCACCCTGCCACCTACTAGCTTTGTGACATTGGATAGGTCACTTAACGTCCTTATGGATTAATCTAATGGATTAATAGGTAGGTAGAGATAGATACACCTCACTCAGAGCAGTGTCTGGCACACAGTAGGTCCTACAAACTTCTTAAAACTACCATTACCACCTACACTTAAAATCTTTCCTAAGTCCTGCTTCATTACACCATAGATCTCTGAATCAGCCTTCAAGAACTGCTACCAAGTGCCCCATAACTCAGGAGCAGTGTTCATCACTCTCCTCTCGGTGTCCTCCAAGATGCCCATAGCCCTGCTGTGTTGATCCACCTGCTTCTTCCTCTAAACTGGGAGCTTCTGAAGGACAATGACTTTGCCTTCATCGATTCGCAGACCCAGTACCTCAATAGCAGAGATAGTGCTTACTGACGTGCTTGGCAGAGATGAAGGAACAATGTTCTTCACGTGCACAGGATGGGAAAGTAGAGAACTAACATTCATCAGATGCCTAAGACGTGCCAGGCATTTAGCTCATTTCCCTTATTCGGAAACATGTGATAATAATGAAAGTGATGTCCTTACTAGAGGTTCACTTCTTAGCCGGTCTTAATAGTAGATCAAAAATGAGTGGTTTGTTTATTATTGCATATAACAAAACACAATGTGTAAGTGGTTAAGAGTCTGGCTCTGGAGGCAGACTGTCTTGGCTCAGAGCCAAGATCTATCCTGAGTATGCCACTTACAGAAAGTTACTTAACCTCTCTGTGTCTCCATTTCCACCTCTGTTGTATAGGGATAATAACAGGTCTGTAAGGATTATATTATGTGTATAGTTAATACACATAAAATACTAGTAATGACTATGACATAGCAAGTGCTCAATAAATGTTAGCCATGCTACTGTATAGTGTTTGAAAATTTTAATGAAGTGATGTATCTCTTGCAGTAAAATTTTAGTAAACAGAATGTATAGCTGACTAAATTTCATAGGCCAGAAATTTCATAGGGTAGAGAAGTAACAGAATAATCTAATGAGAGGTAGAACACTGAACTTGGAATAAGAAAACCGGGTTTCCAGACCCCATCTTGCCATCTACTTTCTGGAATACTCAACCCAGTTTTTTCTTTTTAAGTTTATTTATTGACTTTTGAGAGGGAGAGAGAGAGGGAGAGAGAAAATCCCAAGCAGGGTCTGTGTTGTCAATGCAAAGCCCACTGCAGGGCTTGATCCCACCAACCGTGAGATCATGACCTGAGCTGAAATCAAGTGTCGGGCACTTAACCAACTGAGCCGCCGAGGCGCCCCTCAACCTAGTCTTTCATGGATTGTGTGGGTGACCATAGCTCTTACATTTGGGAAGACAGAACTGTAGACTATATTGGTACATTGCAAACAGTATATGTTATTAAACTACATTAGCAAGAGGAAATCGGAAAATCTCATTGCATTGTGTATCTCAAAATATGGATTTTAAATGTCTTTAGATAAGTACAACTTCAGATTGTGTTCCAAGGCATGCTGGACAAGTGAGCTGCTCTTCATCATTACAGAGCATAACACTGTCCCTAAATTCATAAACAAGACATATTTTTTTCTATTATACTTTAATAGTTTGTAGAATGTTCCACCGAAAATTCGATCCCCTCTTCCAACTGTATCAGTTATCTATGATCACAATAATGCCGTGTAACACTTTTCTCCAAGACACAGCGGTTATATTATTGCTGGTGAGTCTGTGCATCAACTGGGTGGTTCTTCTGGTCTTGGCCGGGATCACTCATGCATTCAGACTCAGCTGTGGATCAGTTCTGCTGATCTTGGCAGGGCTCTCTCACGTTTGGAGGTTGACTGGCTGCAGGCTGGTCTGTGATGGCCTCGGCCAGGAAGAGTGGGCTCTCCGCATGTGTTTCTCAATCTCCTCTGCGAGGCTAACCCAGACTTGTTCACATGCCATAGATGGTTCAAGAGGGTGAGCAAAAGTGTTTAAGCCCTCCCTCGAACTGGGCTTGGAACTGGAACAGCTACCCTCACCCATTCTGTTGGCCAACGCAAGTTCATGGGCATCCCTGATTCAAGGTCCCACCTGCTGGTGGGGGAAGCTGCGAAGCCACACTGCAGACAAGGGGCATGGTTATGGGAAGGACGGGCAATCAGGGCCATTTCTGCAATCAGTCCACCACATCCTCCATTTGACTTGTTCTGTTTTGCAACTTCCTTCCCAGAGCGAGTTTCTCTCTTGAGGCAAAGGTAATGCTCAAGATGGATCCGGCCTCATTATGCATCTGCCTCCCTTCCTCCCGAAGCCACAGTGTGTGAGGATATGTCCTAAGTCTCTCTTAAACTAGAGATAGTTCATCATCTTCAGAGTGAAACAAAGAACAAGTGTTTTCATATTTACAAAAGTGAAATGTTTTTCTTCTTGTGGATCCAGCACTCACAGAAAGGAAAAACGACAATGTGACAGTGTAGAGTCGATATTCTTTGGTGGTGTGGTCATCTATGTCATGAGTGCAGAGAGGGGACTAGGGAAGGGAAAATCAGTCCCACAGATTGCACCCACATCCCATCCCTGTGAGACGCCCCTCCTCTGCTCACTCTCTCACTGCCTTTATCACGTGAGGCCTGCTGACTTGTCTGTCTCCCCATGGGCTTGTCTGCTTGGAAGGCACTTACCCAAAGTAGACACTCATGTGACTGAATAAACGGCTGAATGTATACATGCATGAATGAATAAATGAATGAATGGCAAGTTCTTCAAAACCAGAAGAATGACCAGGCATTGGCCACGGGGATGAGAGAACAGCACTTGAGGTGGCAGAAGGAGCTTGTACAAAGCCGGACTTTTGAAAGCACATGCCATGTTAAGAGGGACACGTGTTAGGGCGCTTACAGCATAAGGGCACGGGGAGAGCAGGAAGGTCTAAGACTGCAAAGATGGGCCACTCTAAGAAATTTGGACTTCATTTTATAGAAAATGATGAATTAACAGAGATTTTATGTAAAGAGAGTAGCATACTAAATAGGATTTTTAGAAGAGCTTTCACAGAACAAGTTCAGATACAGGAAATTCACTTCTCTGAGCCCTAATTGTCCTGTATTTAAAATAGGGATAATAATAAAAGTTGACACATATATGGCCAGGCTCTAGCCTGAGTACCTATACTTCATATGTATAAGCTATTTTTTTAATTTTAATTTTTATTTTTATTTGAGAAAAAGAGGACAAGGAGAGGAGCAGAGAGAGAGAGAGAGAGAGAGAGAGAGAATCTTAAGCAGGCTCCACTGTCAATGTAGAGCTCAATGCAGGGCTCGACCCCACAACCCTGGAATCATGACCTGAGCTGAAATCAAGAGTCAGGTGCTCCACCAACTGAGCCACCCAGGCGCCCCTGTATTAGCTATTTTAAACATCCCATAACCCTACGGAGTAGGAACGATTAACATCATTACCATCATCCTCATTTGACAGATGAGGAAACTGATGCTCAGAGAGGGCCACACAGCAACAAAGTGGCAGAGCTATGATTTGAACCCAGGTATCTGGCTCCAGGGCTTGTGCTCTTAACCACTATGGTGTTTTATCATGCGTCATTCAGTGGTAGGCAAAATCCAAAGCAAAGCATACCAAGCTCTTAAGCAATGTCTGGTGTAGAGAGAGAGCTAGTAACTTGTTTGCTGGTTTTGTTGCTGGTTGTTAGCTGTAATATGGGGGTATTAACTAATATATTTATTTACATAAATTAAACCTTATGTAAGGATATAAACATTAATGGTTATGTGTACATATAATTTACACATGTCACTAATTTGTAAGATTGTTAGGAAGCACAAATGAACTAACATACATAAGGTATCTAGCACAAAGCCCTGAACTTTAGAATGAGCCCAAGGTCACTTCTTTTCTACATCCTGGAATGTATTATTATTATTATTATTATCAACCTCTGTATTCATTTGATAGATTACCAATAGTCCCATTAAGGCAATCTAGGCTTTCTCCAACATGAACCTCAAAATTCTTCCAGACTCCACCCAAGTCCCTGGTTGCAAAGCCACTTCCAAGGTCTGTTGTATTACGGCAGCGCCCTACTTCTCGATACCGACATCCGTGTCAGTTTGCTCCGGCGCCCTGACAACGTGCCACAGACTACGGGCTTAGACGGCAGGCATCTATTTTCTCATAGTTCTGAAGCTAGAAGTCCAAGGTCAAGGTGCTGGCAAGTGGGTATCTCCTGAGGCTCCTCTCCTCTGCTTGCAGACGGCTGACTTCTCCCTGTGTCCTCACATGGTCTTTCCTTTGCGTGGGTCTGTGTCCTAATCTCTTCTCATAAGGTCACCTTATTGGATTGGGGCCACCCATATGACCTCATTTTAATTACCTCTTTACAGGCCCTATCTCCAAATACGTCACATTCTGAGGTCAGGACTTCAACGCATGAATTCAGGGGAAACACAGTTCAGTCCCTCACTATCTCCTATCAAAATTGTCTGGGAGATAGATGACCAGAACCTAAAGCAAGAGATTGGAGGAGATTTATTCATATACACATAATCTTTTTCTAACCACTTCTAGTCACCCCCAGAACATGTCTTCCCCAAATGCCTAAACTATTCCACTCGGTTGAGGGAAAAAATTCTGAGTCAGACCAGTTCTTTGGCTTTGTGTCTAGAAGTGAACGACCCCGGGATTTTCTGAGGGCATTATTCATTTTTCACTGGTAGTGCTTGGCATCATGAGGACAGAAAGTGGAAGAAACATTATGAGTTTGGAGCAAAGTGAAAAATGAAAACAGAGAAGGATAAAAGTAAAAAGTAACCTACTTCTGCGCCCACAAAGCAGCCAATGGACTCGAGAACTTCCAGCCTGGGCCCAGCCCTGCCCCTCCCAAGGAAGGAGGATCCCAGGCCCCTCAGCACAGTGGCAAATCAGGGCACAGAAGATTCTGGAGAAACGTGTGCATCTGCGTGCATGGTGGAGACTGATAGAGAAAGCCTCTTCTAAAGACGTTTTTCATGGGAAAACAGTTCCGTCGCCACAGAGCCACTGGTGCCTCAGGAGGAAGTGGCTTTGCAACCTGAGGGCTGCAGGTGGCAGGCGGCCAGGAAGGGACGTGCACATCCACCTGTCCTGATGGACATCAAGGGTGAGATGGAGGAGGCGAGGACAAGGCTGAGCAAGCTATTCCTCTAAGGAGACCTCTCCGGTGCCCGTCTGGGGCCAGCTGCTCCAGACAGAGGGTGTGGGGAGACACTACTCTCGTGTCAACACTACCTGCGACAGTGGGGCTGACGACGAGCATCTGAGGAGAGGGTGGTGAGATGTCTGCCTTGCGGACATCATCAGCTCAGTCCCTATTCACTCTGGGGGAAATCGCCAGCCCCTCACAAGACACCTCTGATGTCACTGGAAGAACACTAGAATGGGAATCAGAAGACCTAGGACAGGGTCTTGAACCTTCCCTCCACGACCTGAGGGATTCCAGACACGTCTCTTGATTCTTCTGAGCCCCAGCATCCTCATTTGGGAAATGAGAACGGGTTTGCATGGCCTCCCCCACCTCACAGGGTTGTAGAATGAATTCAAATGATGTACATGTAAGCATTTTGTTCAGTTCTAAGATGGCGAGGAAACCAGTTTGGCCTTGTGCTCAGACAGATCTGAGTACAAATGTGGTTTTAGACGATGACCAGCAGGGTGATCCTGAGCCAACTCTTAGGTTTCCTTATTCATTTTTATTCAGTAAATGTTACAGAGGCCCAACTCTATGTCAGGTAGCAAATGACTGAAAAAGACCCAGAGTTCTTACCTTCACAGAACTTTCTCATCTGTAAAAATTAAAAATGAATTGTCTGCCTTACCAGGTTGCTGGAAGATTCAAGTAAGAATAAATATTTGTAGGGGCACCTGGGTGGCTCAGTTGGTTAAACATCTAACTGTTGATTTCGGCTCAGGTCATGATGCCAGAGCTGTGGGATCAAACACCACACCGGGCTCAGCACTGAGCATGGAGCCTGCTTGGGATTCTCTCTCTCTCTCTCTCTCTCTCTCTCCCTCTGCTCCTCTCCCCTGCTCTCTCTCTCTCAAATAAAAATGAATGACTGAATAAATAAATAAATAAATAACTTAAAAGTAAAGAATAAGTATTTGTAATGCTTAGCCTAGCATGGTTTATAAGGGATGCTCTATAAATGCCAATTCCACCTCTTCTCCACCAAAGCATTATCAAAATTAAAATGGGAGATTTCTTTTGATGAAGGTCTTTTAAGGAAAAAAAAATTGAATATGATTATAGAAAAGCCAGTTTCACAAAGTAAAAATTGGTTTGGGCATAAGCACATTCTGCTGTGGCAGACTGTATCTTTTAATGGAATGGGTGATAAATGATCTGGAGGTTTCTTTTCACTGAAGTCAAATCAATCAGAGCAACTAGCCACAGTCTGCTCGACATAATGTAATTCTATTTGGAGATTGAGATGAAATCTTTATTAATGGGCATCTGGAAGCGGGTACCTCAGCACTGAAGCCAAGGACCCATCCTTCTTCCTGCCTTGCTTTTGCTCCTTTCTTAACATCCACCCCCAGGCACGTGAGCCTGTGCACGCACATGTATCATGCATATACGTGTGGGCACACGCACACACACGTATAGGCACAAATATACACATACATACATAATTCCCAGGATGCTAGTGTGTCCTCTACATAAGGTAACATGCCCCATTTTCAGAAATAGTTCTTATTTTTGCTACACCAATAAATGTTTATTGAATTGAAGAAACAGATGAATGAATGAATTAGCCCCTATGGGCCACAAACCAGCTCTGAAACATGCTTTTGGAAAAAAAAAAAAAAAAGAACAAATAAATATGAGCAACACTAGTAAAGAAACTGTTTTTGTTTTTCCTTTCCTGGTGATGTGCTTACCATTTAAGACTGAAAGTGTTGTTTTTTTTTTTTTCTTCATAGCTTTATTGAGGTGTAATTGACATATAGTGTGGTTTCAGTTCAAGGTGTATCCTGTTTGGAGAAACCAGTTTAACTTTGTTAGTCCAGCGATATCCCAACTTACTTGACCAAGGACGGCTCTTCTATGCGTGTGTGTGTGTGTGTGTGTGTGTTTGTCTGTGTCGCAACCCCCATTGAATGCACAAAGCCTATTGTTCTGACGAAGTTTGGGAAAGACTGCACCCGCTGGTTAGGCAGTGGCAGAGCCATACTCCATAGACGCCAGCGGGGACTTGGCAATATGCCATGTTGCTGTGTCTGGAGATAAAGCTTGCCCCTGCCTATCTCTGCAGATAATGGAGGCCAGTTCCAGCCAGGCCAGCACTGGAAACTGCGCTCTCTTTTAAGGACAAAGGAGGTCTCAGGAAACTCAGTGCCAGGGATCCACTGGGACCTCCAGAAAGTACAGGAACCAGGGACTGGAAGGTGGCAGGATCCTCTCAGTTTCTCATCCATTCTTTTCTATCAGCCCTCGTTCCTTCTGCTTCTGTGCTTCCTTTCCCTTTGCCTCCAGCTCACAGAGCAGATGGAAGGCTCGGCCAAATCTACAGCGGCACCTCAGCACCAAAGCTTCAGGCCCGCCCCAGCCCACTCATCTGTAGTCACAGCGCCAGGTCGCATTTTGTAAGGTGGTTGCTGGATCCCTTTCCCCTCGGGAGAGGGACACAGCTAGAGACTGCTGGGCAATCACTTCCCGGGAGCCCACTATACTCCCCCACAGCTTTGCCCACCTATGCTCCCAAACCTTGGCCATGCCTTAGCATCACCAGGAAGCATTTTTAAAATACCTGTCTTGGGCTCTCCGGCAGAGATGCTAACATTGTAGGTCTGGCGAGGGACACAGAAATCTGTATATTGTAAAAGTTCCTCAGATTTTGCCGGCACATTGCTCTAGAGTCACCCATCTACTGTGGTGCCCTGGATATCTACACCCTCCTGAGTTCCTCATCTTCAGTTTTCATTTCAGTGTCTGCTCACCTGTGTGAGATCACATGCCCTCTGTTATTTCTCAACCAATCAAAATATTCCTCATTTCTCAAGGTCCAGTTGAAGTGCCATCCAGGAAGTTTTCCTGATTCTGCCTGCCGTTGGAAATCAATGAGCTATTCCTTTGTTCTTTCACCGTGTTTTACTGAAATTCATTAGAAAGTAATCTTTCTCTCCCACTAGATCATGAGCTGCAGAAGGCAAAAGATCAGCTATTTCGAATAATGTTTTTCTGATTGTAAGTAGTATATACTTATGTAAAATTTGGAAAATTCGGATCACTGGGGAAAAAAAAAAGAAGAAAATCCATCATTCCTCAAATCAGAAATAGCTATAGTTTAAGGGTGGGCACGTTCTCTCTCATCTTTTTTCAATGGGTCATGTGTGTATTTTTTTTCCACAGTTGGAGTCATACGTACTTTTCTACCCTGCTCTTCTCCTGTTAACTTTATATTGAAAACATTTCCCTATGTTGTTGTTTCCTCAAAAGCCTTATCTGAATGGCTATGTAACGTCCCACTGCAAACGTACCACTTCATTGACTCATTTCCTAATTGTTGGACATTTGTATCATCTTCCATTTTTATTTTTGCTCTTAAAAATAGCAAAGTGTGCTGGCTAGTTTTCATTTGTCTCTGCAGAGCCACTGTTCACTCTGGGCCCATATGGACTTCATCAAAGGACCCCTTTGCCTTTGGCTTTGCTTGGACTCAGAATGCGAGGTGCCAGCAAGAGACCGGAAGCTGGGACGAGGGTGGGGGAAGGTATTTGTTCCCCTGGTTGGCCACATGGGGGCCCCCCTCCAAGTAGCTTCTCCTCCTGGGTTCTGGAAACCCCTCACTCTCTGCTTTTTTTTTTTTTTTTTTTTTATGGCCATCAGCTGGCATCCATGAATTTCCACCATACTCCCCCACAGCTTTGCCCACCTATGCTCCCAAACCTTGGCCATGCCTTAGCATCACCAGGAAGCATTTTTAAAATACCTGTCTTGGGCTCTCTCCCTTGTCATCTCTCCACACCCTGCCGAAACTTTGTAAGCAGATGTCTTTTTGTTTTGTTTCACTTTTTAAATTAAACAAATTACTCAGTTTGAGTGTGCCGATTCCTGACAAGATCCTGACAGATAGATACACATGGCAACTGACATTTTATATCTAAATCTTTGACTACATTCAATTTTCCTCCTAGAAGTTCCAGGAAATTCTTAAAAGTGGATCAATGAATAGACACATTTTTATGGCACTTAGTTTACATTGTCACATTGCTTTCCAAAAATCAATTGTGCCAAATTATGCACAATAAGGTGGTGCTTGCGAACATTAAAAATTACCGTTTTTAATCTTCATGTGTTAATTTGCATTTCATTGATTACCAGAGAAGATGAATTTTTTCACACAGTTCAATTCTTCTTCTATGAATGACCATTCCTAATTTCACCCTCTATCCTCCTAATATTTATCTACCTGCCTAGAGTAATAATCGTAAAAACTGTAATTTGTATTATCACTATTGCCAATTTGGGCAACCAGATGAATGGCTGGCCTAGTAGACAAGCCAGAGACTAAAGACAGGCTACAAGACAGAAAAAAATAATAGCATCTGTTAAATGAGATTGCTTAAGGACAACATATACTTCAAGTCAATGGAATAATAATTTGTATTATGAAAAATAGTAGCTAACAGTAATTAATTTCCTATTCTTGGCCAAGTGCTCTGCCAATGTAACAAATTTACATTTGTTAGCTCATCAAACCCTTAACATACATATTCGGATTGATCAGTATGGTCAATAACCATTGAATCATCTCTGGACAAGAGTTCCTAAGCTCAACCCTGCCCCAAGTTTTATAAGCACTAGAAAGCCAGTCTTTCTTTCCAAAATAGTTCTTAAGTAACGAGACATGAGCTTCAGCGTGATGTGGCCTTATGGATGCTGCAACAGCCCTAACCTGTGGTTCCAAAGTTAAGCAAAAATGGAAAGGCTGACATTCCACTAGACAGACAAACTGTTCTTGGATATTCCCGATGCACTTTATAAACACTGGGGGCTTAGAAGGTTTGCATAAACATCCAAAAGCATTTGCGACTTTGCCGCTGAGAGCAAAGTGTTTGAGCTTCGTCTGCTGGAGAGAAGAGACTCTTAGAAAACAGCCACGTAAAAGTTACTTCAAACTTCTCTTTACAAGTTCTATTTTAGAATGAGGAGAAGGAATTTCCGGGGGCAAAATGCAGCCAGTTTGGAGGGCTGGAAGCAAGCCTCTCCCGAGATAAGCCATATACTGCCTGGTGAGCCTGGTGCCACTGTCATTTTGACCGTGTTCTTCCTGTGAGTTCTCCCCTTCTAAGCCAACCCCCCCCCCCCCGCCGCCAAATATCCACACCTTCATATTTCCCATTCTTAGAATATCAGGCTCACTTTCTTTTATGCTCCCTTCCTTTTCCATGTGGAGGGACAGTAGCAAGAATGTAGTCCATTCTCTCTGGGGTTTGATCTGGCAGGGAAAAAAAGTGGTAGTTTCGCAGAAGAACCCAATGCTATTTCTGAGCTCTGTGGCTTCGTGCACATTTTTATTTCTGTAAGAGGCTGTGTTTTATGTATTATAGTCTTGGATTTCTGCTTGTTGCAGCGGATGGCCAAGCCTCAGTTTTAATTTCATATTACTTTGGCTGGTAATGATGAGTCTGGAAGATAAAACAGCACTCAGAGACAATTCTCCCTTCCATCGCTGCTCAAATTGCCCCCTGTGCGTTTTCAGAAAGAGCTAAAAAGTTTAAAGTAAAATGAAAAGGGGAGGGGAAAAAAAAAAAGAAAAGAAATGTCCCGATGCCCCAGTCTCAGCTGATACCAGCATCATTCCACGGGTGTGGTCATCCAGATGTTAGCTCCTCCAGATGTGCAACCTTATCCGCCCCAAGGCAGACCCACCTGTGGCGTATATGAAAATGTGATGTATGTGAGGTCAGGCTGCTCACCTTCAAGTCACATGGTTAAATAAGAGATGCTCTAGTCTCAGCCACTGGGTGTTCTAAGACCAGCTCTCCGTCCCTTTCGGGTCTGCAGATCATTCAAGATCCGGGTTCCCAGAGGAAGGAGAAGAGACCATTTGTCCACACAAACGTCTGTAATACACGTTAAGTGGCCCATGAGAGAGCCCTCTCATGTATTGGCTGAAACATGAAACGGAAAACATGTGCAGCTAGCACAGAGCCCCCACAGACCCTTGCGTCTTCCCAGGAAATGGAATAATGAAGGATGGAGCTAACACGTGAATTCAGGCAGCCCACATGCTCGGGTGTTTCACAATGTAAAAAGCATCTGTTGGGTGGAAATCCTGGGCATTGGGATTGGAATTTATAGAGACAGATTGACTTCTAGACTCTAGCCGGGATTCCACGGCCGCTGCTATGGGAATAGACTTTTCCATGAAGCAAGAAGGAAACATTCCTCATGCAATTATGTGTTTATTGATGTATTTGATGCTCATTTGCCGAATGCCAGTGTCTTTGTCAGGGGCTGGAGATCTAAAGGTGAATAAGGCATGGACCCTACCTTCAAGGAACTCACTCACTAATGGGAAGGGAAAGATGGATAAAGGAATATTCGTACACAAAAGAGTCCGTGTGACTAGAGAAATGCACATCAAGATGCAGGTGGGAACTGAGGGTGTCACCATCTGTAAACCAAGATATTTGCTGCTTTGGGCCATCAAAGATTGATTTTCCCTTCTTCATGATAATCCTAAAAATAAATTTGTATTTGGGTATTCATCTCACTCAGCTGTACCCCTGGTCCAGGAATGGACCCTGATTGGTCGAAGCCAACCACCACATCTGTCTGTCTGACCAGAATCTGGCTGAGGGCATGTTACCCAATTTAAGTGGGTGTGATTCAGTAGGGAGTACTGGAGGCTTCTGGAAGAGAGGTCCAAATGCTTTTTAAGAGAACTTCTGTGAGAGCCAGTCCTCTCTATGCTGGTGGTTATGGTTTCCAAGAACTCACTGTTGATGGGGTTATACAGCCTTGGAATAGAGAAGATCCACATAAGGGAGAGTGAAATGAAGGGTAATGAGGTTTAATGCCACTTATCAGCAGTTGGATGCATTGGTAAGTCCATTTCTTATTTTAACCACTATGGGTAGGGTTTTATTTTTAATACTTACACCCAAAGATAGACAGTGTTTCAAAAAAGGAGGAGGAATTTATATTTTTTTAATTTTTAAAATGTTTATCCATTTGAGAGAGAGGGAGAGAGAGGACATGAGTGGGGGGAAGGGCAGAGAGAGAGGGACACAGAATTCAAAGCAGGCCCCAGGCTCTGAGCTGTCAGCACAGAGCCCAACATGGGGCTGGAACCCATGAAGTGTGAGATCATGACCTGAGCTGAAGTAGGACGCTTAACTGACTGAGCCAGCCAGGCGCCCCAGTATATTAATAACAATAGCTAACAGTCGTTGAGCACTTACCGGAGTGCCAGATAACCTGCTAAACATTTTGTAGGTATGATTTTATCTAATCCTCACAGCGATTCTAGGGAATAGATTATTTTTACCCCCATTTCACAGACTAGTAAATCAAGGCTTAGAAAAGTGAAATGACTGACTTCACTCATATGAGGACTTTAAGACACAGGACAGATGAACACAAGGGGAGGGAAGCAAAAATAATATAAAAACAGGGAGGGGGACCAAACATAAGAGCCTCTTAAATATGGAGAACAAACAGAGCGTTACTGGAGGGGTTGTGGCGGCGGGGGGGGGGGGGGGGGGGGGGGTGGGTTAAATGGATAAGGGCCATTGAGGAATCTACTCCTGAAATCATTGCTGCACTATAAACTGACTAACTTGGATGTAAATTTAAAAAATAAAATAAAATAAAAAAGATGGTAAGTCTTGTACCTTGCACATTAAAAAAAAAAAAAAAAAAAAGTTAAATGACTTGCCCAAGGGCAGGTACAGCAAGTATTGAATATTGTGAATCCCAGTAGGAGGTCAAATAAAATGAGGACTGAAAAGTGTCCATTGGACTGAGCCATGTGAAAGGCACTGGAGGCCTTAGGAAAAACATTTGGGGCAAATCCTGAGAGAAAAAGCTGGGGTGGGGTGGATAAAGGTATGAATAAGAGCTAATGAAAGGGAGACACTGGAGTGGGCAACATTTTGAAGCAGTCGGACTCTGGTCATGGCCTCTACATCAGAACGCTTTTGGGTACAAACAACAGAAAATGATAATTCAGATGTCCTTCAACAACAAGAACATTTAGTTTTTCACATATCAGGAAGCTCAGAGGTAGGGCAGACTAGAATATTGCTAGTTTTGATAGCTCAACAATGTCATTAAGGGCCTGGGTCTTCTAAGGTCTTGGTCTTTGGTATTTCATAGTTTCACTATGATGTGCTTAAGTGTGGATTTCTCCATGTGTATGTGTCATGATTTGGATCCTTCACATTTAATGAATCTAAATCTTTATGTCTGTTTTTAAATCTGAAAAGTTATCAACCAATATCATGGGAAATCACTTGTATACTGTGAGTACGACAGTGAGTACGACAATGCAGTGTTATATGAACAAGGCTAGCCCATCAAGGCCTTGCTTTCCTTATGTGAAAAATAAAAAGCTATTATGAAAGGCAGATGAACGTTAAGTTCAAATATCCAGCTCTCCAAAGCCCAATATCACCATCTGTATCACAGAAGGTAGAAATACAGCCCCAACCTCATTAGGATGGTGATGATGCAATCAGTAATAAATAGCCAAAGAACCTAAAAGAGACAGTGATCTCGTTGTTCATATTTTCTGCATCTAGTTAGAAGCTGACCACAGGGTTACAGCAAAAGGCAGGCCGAAGTGAAGAGGCTGGACCAAGTTTCATTCCATCCAATCTGTGTATATGCTGCATGACTTAGGGCCAAGTAGGCCTGATTGGATTAATTTGGGCTTTGAGATAGAAATGCCCTAGTAACACACGCAGGAGGCTGCCTTATCTCCTATCTAGAAATAGGGTGGGTTGAAGAGACTGATCTGGTGCTTTACAGGGAGTTGCATTCTTAAGCAGCAGAAAGCAGAGGTCAACAACGAGGACCTTCTAGGTGCCAGACAGCCTGCTGCATTGAGACATGAAAAAGACCTGGTCCTGCCCCCAACTGGGTTGCAGTCTAGTAAAATAAGCAGACACAAAAACAGCCTTTTATGGAATGTAGTAAAGTGAAAAGATGATGGGATTCATACAGTGTACCACAAGGGAATAGTGGAGGGGCACTCTACCCAATTAGGGGCTTTGACAAAATCTTGGGAGGAGAAGGTGCCAAAGCCAGGGCTTCAAGGCTGGCTAAAAATTAGCCAGCTGCATTTTAAAAATGAAAACATTGAGAACATCATTCTAGAAAAGGAGGGCTACGTGGGCTAAGGCACAGAGGTGCAGAAGTTACACGATACGCGCATAGAACTACAAGGAGTCTGGTATCGCCAGAGAACGCAGCACGCATCAGGAAGGTGAGGGTAAGTCTGCATGCACCAGAAGTCATGTCTCTAAGGCTCTGGTGTGGCACATTTGCAATCTTCCCCTTTATTCCTCAGCACAGTGGTTCCCAAGATTTAACATGTATCGAAATCACCAGAAGAGCACAGATTTCTGATTCAGCAGGTCTGGGGAGAAGCCTGAGAATCTTCATTTTTCTAACAGTTTCCGGGAGGTGCTGAGATGAGTGGCCCAGGAACCCTACTTTGAGAACCGCTGCTCTAGAAGGACTTCAGACAGGAAGTGAAACAGCCGATTTTGCTTCTCTGTCGAAGGAGCCAGGACCAAGGGAACTCTATCTCATGTGGTAGCACAAAGGGGCATTTGCTCAGCCTGCTTTTTGGAGGCATCAATGCCCTAAATAAGGCATTCTAGTCTTTTTGAAGTTTTAATGGAGGAAGGGTCCTACTCACTATGAATGTTCCTAACCTCCTGCCTATGAAAAATTATATCTAACACCATAAAGTCTGTGCAGACTAACAAAAGGCCAACAAGAACTTGGAAAAGTGACTGCCTTTAGTGACTGGTTTTTACCACAGTCACCTCATTCCTCATGGTTTCCTTCTCTGTTCATGCTCAAGAGCATTTTCAAAGTGTCTTTGAGTCTCTGACAAAGGGACAGAGCTTCTTGAATGAGATGCCTCACCTTGCTGAGCCTTGGTTTTCTCGTTTGTAAAAGGAACACGAAGGTCCCATCTAGCTCAGCATGTCTGGGGTGACAACCCAACGAGAAGACAGGCGTGACAGCTCTCTGGAAACCTTAAGTAGGATGAGAGTGTCATTCTCTGTTCTTAAGGATACATTTCTGGAAGGAGGTTGGAAGACGCAAGCATCCTGTGTGCTAAGTGCTACTGGGGCTTCCAAACATTGTTTCAAAATCTGTCCTCGATTGCTGGCTTTTGATGGGTCTCAGCTAGTTTAATAAGCACACCGAAAAAACACCAAAGACAAAAAGAAATTTTAAAGGCATTCTTCTTAAAATCCTGACTCCCCCCATTGAAAAGAACCACAAAGCTCATTCAGCCCCGCTTCCTGCCCGATGTGGGAATCTTCTCTGGACACCTCCCACAGTGTCACTTTTATGCAGTGCCTCTGGAGTGTAAGTGCCACCTACCCGTTGTACGTGTCGCTCAACATGTCCAGAATCCAACTGACAATGTTCTCCTGGAAACCTGTTCTCTCCCCCACCATTTTCTATCTCAAAGAATGGGCAGGAACATAACAATTCTCTTTTATTCACTCACTCAATATTATTAAGCATCTATAATGTGGCACATCCCTCTCCATCACCTCACATCCGGTTTAGCTCCCAACTGTTTATTGAGTCCATTCAGTTCTTTCTAAAGTCACTGCCACCACCATAATCCAGGCTACCAGCCCCTCTCACCTGGAGCACTGCAATGGCATCCCCACCGGCTCCTTCAGATAGGCTTTCCCCCGTTCGCGATCTGCAGCCAGAGAGGCTTTTCAGACTGGAAACCTAAAAAAAAAAAAAAACTCTCACTTTCTGGCAGCCTGGGTGGCTCAGTAGTTAAGCAACTGACTCTTGTTATTGGCTCAGGTCATGATCTCATGGTTCATGAAATCGAGCCCCGAGTTGGGCTCTGAGCTGACAGCATGGAGCCTGCTTAGGATTCTCTCTCTCCCTCTCTCTCTCTCTGCCTCTCTCTCTCTCTCTTTCTGATGGAAGTGTTTCAATATCTCGCCATTGCACTTAAAATAAAACCAAAATTACTCAGCCTCACCTACAAGGCCTGTATGATCTGACCCTTACGTATGTCTCCAACTTTGTATTGTATCATGCTTCCCTTTGTTTTTTGCATCACAGCTCTGTTCTCTCTGACTAGAGCCATCAGAACCTCCATATCTCTCTCTCCTCTTCCTCTTCTTCTCCTCTCTCCTTTTTCCTTTTCCCCATCTTGCTCTCTCTCACCCTCAGGTGCACTCAGCCAGGCAATCATATTCCTCAGTTCATCATGTTTCCCGTATTTGGTATCATCTAGATGATCATCTTGCCCATGTGACTGATATAAAATAAATATTGTGTTTGTTTTAGTTTGCCTTATTTAATACCTAGTAAGCTTAAGTATCTCTTTGTATTATTATTCACCTTTTTGATTTCTTCTTTTGTTTCCTATTTGTATCCTTTGCCCATTTAAAAAATTTGGAGCTTCCAACCTTTTCTTGTTGATTTCTAAGACATATACAGACATCCTTGTACATTCTAGACATTAACCCATGTCAGATTTTTATAATGCAAGCACTTTCTCCCAATTTTTGTGATTATTTAATGTTTGTTACTCCACCGTCTGTGGGAGAATGAGCACTGGGAGGTGAGTCTAGAGACCTGGGTAGCAGCCAGCTACTAGAAAAGTCACATCGATTCTGAGTAGCAGTGCTTATACTCATGGGATTTCTAATATAAGATGGGGTCTAGCTAAAGGAGCTTGACATAGCCCCACATAGCTCCCACTAAAATACAGATGAAGTAAAGAAAACGAAAAAAGATCAGAGTTCATACACCACGAATGGGCAAAAATTTCATCAACTATGAGACCAATGGAAGTGGATTAAAACATCAACAAATTAGTACCATCAAAAACACGATGTCTACCTGAAAGTGTACATGAAGACCATGTTTCCATCCCAAACTTTTGTATTCCCGGCCAAGAGATGTAAGGTCTGAGTCACAGATGGCAAATATATGGCATGAGAGCCATTACTTCTCCCTCCCAAGCCCCTGGCAGGCATCACTAAACCATTAGAGCATTCCTTCCTACTGAATTCGGATATAACCCCTGAGTCCTTGTCAGCAGTGTTTCAGTTGACACAACCAATCAACTGGCTGTCATATAAGCCAAAATCTCTGTGTCATCTGTAGTCATTCTAACCAGAAACTAAAGCTGGGGTCCCTCCTCCTCTTGCATGCTTTTAGGAGATACCTAGTCACTGTCTTCTTGCTCATTCCCTTCCCTGTCTCTAAATTAGAACCACTGTTTGTAATCCATCATATACCGAAATTCTCATCAAACAAGTGGTCAAAGAGCACAAAGGGCATGACACTTGCCTCTTGGAAGGCATATAAACCACAAGCAAAGCAGATGGATACAAGGCAGGCATGCTAGGAACAGTGGTAAGGGTTGCAATACAGAAGTGATCACAAAGAAGAAAGATGAGTAGTATACATAAGAGAATATGAGACAGAAGCATAAACGCATGTTTAATTGAAGTCCCACAAGGGAAAAAAGAATGCAATAAGACAGACTCAATATTTAAAGAATTTATGGCTGAGAATTTTCCAAAATGATGATATTAACATGCAGATTCAAGAGGCTCAAACAAATTCAATGTATGATTTAAAAAAAAATTTTTTTAACGTTTATTTATTTTTTGAGACAGAAAGAGACAGAGCATGAACAGGGGAGGGGCAGAGAGGGAGACACAGAATCTGAAACAGGCTCCAAGCTCAGAGCCGTCAGCATAGAGTCCGACGCGGGGCTCGAACTCACAGACCGTGAGATCATGACCTGAGCCGAAGTCGGACGCTTAACCGACTGAGCCACCCAGGCGCCCCAATGTATGATTTTAAAAAGAAGTCTAGACACATCATAGTAAAAGGTCAGAAACACAACTGGAAAAAAAAAAAAAGATTTCCTCCAAAGAATCAACAGACGAGCAGCCAACTCCTTGATAGCAACGATGAAAACCAGAGCACAGTGGGTGATGATAACCTTAAAAGAACTGGAGAAGCTCAAATGCAACTGAAAGAAAATACCGGTCAGCCAAGCATTCTCAACATTGCAGGATCATCCATAAAGCCATTTCGCACCTAAACGGAGAGTTTGGACCAACAAACTTGCACTACTTAAAATACTCTGAAGTGTGTTATTCAGATAGGAGAATAATCCCATAAGGAAAGTTAAAGATGCAAGAAAAATGAAGAGCCCCCAAAGTAATAAAAATGTGAGTAAATCTAAATGAATATTTATATTCATGACTAAATGAATATAAAGTAAAAATAACATCTCATGAGGCTTAAAATATATTTTAGAGATAATTAAAATACAGCACAATAGGGGCGCCTGGGTGGCTCAGCCGGTTAAGCGTCCGACTTCAGCTCAGGTCACGATCTCGCGGTCTGTGAGTTCGAGCCCCGCGTCGGGCTCTGGGCTGATGGCTCAGAGCCTGGAGCCTGTTTCCGATTCTGTGTCTCCCTCTCTCTCTGCCCCTACCCCTTTCATGCTCTGTCTCTGTCTCAAAAATAAATAAACGTTAAAAAAATTTTTTTTAAATAAAATACAGCACAATAGCAGATAGGTTGAGAAGAAGTAAACGGAGTTAAAAATTCTAAGTTCTTTGCATTGTTCAGGAGAAAGCTTAACAGTAGTTTTTAGGCATTAAGGACACAACGTGCATGAAGAAAAAATGCCATTGAAAAGGCAAAGTTTATTTGTGAAGTTTTTAGTGGTGGTTGACTCTGGATTGTGGGACTGTATGCACAGTCGTTTTTGTTCTGCTTCTTTAGAATCTTTTAGAGTTTCCAAATTTCTACAGTGAGTGTATAATACTTTTATAACTAGAAAGAAGTAAAATATTGAAAATACAAAATGTCATCTACACTGTAAGAAAATAATATAATTCTGTCACTTGCTAAGGACATAGTAAAATACTTGCCCACACTGGGAGGCATGTTAGACTCAATGACTAAGGAGAGCTTGTCTCAAGCTAAAACTCCAAGTCTTTGGGATGTTCCCTCTTCTGGCATTCAAATTTCACTCTGAGGAGTGAAAAGAGTGGCACATGTGATTTGTTGACACGATCAGATCATCATTTCAACTCCCGTCCCAAAACTGAACCTGCACTCTGACTCCGTTTCACATTCTTTCCCAACTTAGCACAGCCAAGGGGACCAGAAGCTTCAATTCTGCAAGAGCAAGAAATGTCCTGACCTGAGGATGGAGATCCCAGGAAGTGGGAACCATCTGTCACCGGAAGCAGGCCCCCCCTGTGTTGGGGAATGGAAGTGAGTGCTGCTGGGGGGGGCGAATATGGGGCCAAAATGTCTGTGAGTAGAGTGTGTTTCACCCCAGTGCTTGTGTTTAGTTCCAGCATTTCAAACATGGCAGAAAACTAGAAGAACTCCTGATGTCACAGATTTGTTCCTTCAGTGCTTGCCACCAGGTTCCATGGTGGAAATCAGCCATCCTGTTTTAAGCCATGACATTAAGTTGTATTTGACAGGATGTTGTCAACCAAACTAGGAACTTCAAACAACATCACTCTAAAATTACTCCTTGTGATGAAGACTGGGGAAAGATTTGTGGGACAGATGCACCTCATATGATATTTGGGGCAGAGCCAACTGCTGCGACAACAACAGCCCTGCCAGCAATAGTTATGCAAGAGGAGAGAACCTTGGCTTTAGGAATGCGCATTCTCAAGTCTCTGCCATTTATATTCCACTGTGGAAAAATAATGGAAATTCACCATAACTGCATATCTATCTCATCAGATGCCCGACAGTAGAAGACTCTTGCTTCTTCCGCTACCGGCGGGAAGCACTTCATTTCTTTTCCAGTCTAATTATAGAAAGATAAACTAGACTTTCAAAGAAAAGAAGACGTGTCCCAGTTTGGGGATTTGCAGTTTTCTTCTGCCCCTCTGGATCTACCTGGAAAGATGTGTGGCACTGCGGTCAGCCTTCCCCCCACCCCGCCCCCAGATATCTTGGGTTTGGATCCTGGTCCCCGCAGCCAATGCTCTGTGTGATCTTGGGGAAATTCACATAGGCCAGTGCCTTAGTTTCTGACTATGTAAGGGAATAGGGAGTAGGGCAGGGCTGAAAGTGATAACTCTCTTGAAGAATGTTGGGGAACTCCCTAACACTTTGCACAGTTCTGAGATACTCAGTGTGAGCAGGGGTCAAACTCCACCAAAGGTCAAATGGACATTTGCCTAGTGACCTGGGGGTAGAAGGGGTGGAGAGCAGAGTGGTGGCCTAAACCTCACACACTTTTCACAAAGATGGATGGGAGCAGATGTGGCTCTGGCTCCCAGAAAAGGAAGCCCATCTAGTGCACTCACATCCTGAGGATTTGCCCAGCCTGTTCAGCAGAGGCCACTGGAGCTTGGGTGTGATGTTAAGAGCCAAATCCTAAATACCTTGAGCCTTCTCCAATTCTACAGTACTGGGAAAACATCTTGTAGTTGCTAACCATGGGATGGCCTTCCACCCAAGAGGGACAGGCTCTGCTGTTCCCAGTTTCTTTCCATGTGGATGTGGGTGTGACATGTGCTCCTATCACAGCTCAGGCACCACAGATTCTGCTGTTCTCTGACATTTAAGTCAGAAGGGACCTTCGAGGTCATTCACTGATGCTTGACCTCCTTTCCATCATCCTCAACAAATGGCCACAAGCCTTCTGTTTTAACACCTCTAGGAACAGGAAACTCACTCCCTAACTTGGCAGCATGATTGCATATTTTGGGGGACTTGGGGGTTTTGTTTTATTTTTCATGTCTCGTGAGATTCTTTCCTTGTAATGAACACAAACTTATCTTCTTATAGTTATTTTCTTTCTGGTATTAAGTAGAATAACCATATTATTTACTGTCCAAACCCAGATTTATGTCTGAGACCAAATAGGGGCACTATTAATAATTATACCAGGGAAATAGAGGTAAATTGGAACTCTCCTAGCAAAACAAGACTTAAGACTGCCCCAGTCTTTGGTTTATCCTAGGGGTAACTAGAACAATTCAAGTTCTCCTTCCTTGCTTCCTTCGTATTTAAAAAGACTTGAATTGCCCCCTGATCTTTCTCTTCTATAGTGAACAAGGGAGGCTGATTTCTTTAGTGGAAAGATCATTGGACTGAGAATAAGAAATAGCTATGACTTTCTCGGGGCTACATTGGGAAGGGTAATGATCTTGCAAGATCCAATGTTATGTCCTGATATCCCAGAAAAGAAAGCAATTTGTAACATTCTGAAATGTGAAAGGTCTGTCAGAAGGACATGAGATCAGCCACATGAATTGTGAAACATAAATTGTGGTTTTATTTGTTCTGCAGAAGTATTAAAAAATTGCACATTTGTCATGAGGCAGTATAGCGTGGCAGAGGCAGATGCCAAATTTTGTCTGCAGCCTGGGGCTGAGCTGGCTACATCAGAATCTGGGGGGAGATGTATTAAAAATCAGATTCCTGGGCCTGATCTCAGAGCCTCCAGATGTGCATTCAGAAAAGCTCTGGAAGTAACTCTAATGGGGAGCCAAATTTGAGACCCACCAGCAGAATGGTCAAAGAGCACCACCTTTGGTTCCATACATTCATTCCGCCCACAAATATTTATCGGGCACCTACTAGTGCCAGACACAATCTAGGCACAAGAAAGACAGCAGTAGACAATAATAATAATAATAATAAGGCATAAAAGTCAAACAGATTTGTGGTCAAGGGCTAGTCTGATATTACTGTGTGACTCAACTTTTCAATTCCCCAGTTTCCATCTCCCTAAAATAAGGATGATAATATCTACCCCATAGAGTTGTGACGTTTAAATAAGGTAAGATGTGTAAAGTGCTTACCCCAGTGGCTAGTTTACAGCGAGCACTCCATAAATGTAAATTATGAAGGTCATACCATGTTGAGGGTGATGATGATGTCAAAGACAATGATGATAAAGCTAGAGGAGGAAAACAAAGAAACCTTATTCATTTCATCCCATAGTGACATGGAAAGACTGTCATCACATCAAACTTCTCAGTGGACCATGTAGTCACTCTTTTTACTATGACTTTGGGTGGCCTTTCTTTACATCCCTTGGTCTCAAGTATAAAATGAAGGACCTATATAGGGTGATAAATAAAGATTCATTCCATCCAACATCCATGTTCTATAAACCCCAGTTCACTCAAACATGACTCAAAAAACAATGTCCAGGCACCACACTCTGGCTTCCTTCTAGACCATTCTAGTGGCTGGTGGTCACCTTGTCATGAGGCCCCAGGGTTAAATGCATCATTTCAGGCATGATCTGAACTCAAAAATACACAGTAAAAGAAATAACAGGGAAAGAAAAATGGGGCTGAGCTATAATCGCCATCATTCTTGTCCTTGTATAATAGGTAAGCTTAAGATTGGGCCCATGTCTCCAATAATTGAGGTAAGTAGTGGCTCAGGAAGAAGATGAACAGAGAGACAGAGGGGATGTGAAGAATAAGGCCACCAGGGAGTGAGGCAGGACCAGGGAGGCAGAGGAGGCTAAGAAGCTATTTTTGTAGGCAACAGCTTTCACTCCTCCAAGGAGGTCAGCAGAGATTGTAATGAGAACATCTTGGCCAAGGCCATGATTCACTGTCCAAAACTGGGCTGGGCCCCTCACACTGGGGGAATTTCACAGTTTTTCACATTATTCCCAAACCCCACTCCTCTGTTTAAGGGTGTCACTCAGGGTTTATTACAGAAAGGGTCCAAAGGCCTCCATTCATATATCCTAGGGGGCCAGAGTCTTGGGAAGAGTAGCAGTGGCAATGGGGGCAGCCAGGAGCGGGGATAAAGGGTAGTTCTGGGAGAGATTAACAGGAAAGCTCCTACCAGGGAAAGCTCAGCTCTGTCTGTTCACATAAGCTTGGTTCAGAGCCCTGAAGAGAAGCAAACACTGAAATGCAATGGAAGAATAAGAAGTTGGAAGGAAGTGCAGCTGCCAAGAGGCCACAGGCTGGCCACAGTACCACCACATGCAGCTGCACAGTCTGGGCGCTGCATAATTCCAGAGAGTTCCATTCATGCTGATCAGAGATGGCCAGACATTTTCTGCCAAAATAATAAATAATTTGGCCTTGTGAGCCATTTGACCTCTGTCACAACTCCTCAGTTTTGCTGTTATAGCTAGGATAGTTTGAGAAAACGCAGGACATCATGCATTTTTATGGAGTGTGAAAGCAGCCGTAGACAAAACATAAATGAATGGGCATGACTATGCGCCGGTGAAACTTTCTTTATAAAAGCAGGCAGTGGGACGATTTGATGATAATATCAATGGCAGCCCCTGGGGTTTCGCAACGCAACAGTCCTTGCTCACGGTAGTACCAACAGGATAGCTGAGTTTTCAAAGAGCTCGGCCAAGCCGAGCAGTAGCTCTCAAACGCACTTGATAATCCCCATTGTGAGATACACATTTCGTGTCACGGTCAAGCTTCACAAAGCCATACTTAGCCTCACTTAGTGTGACGTATGCTAAGGTAGTCTACACTCTGTTGTATTCCATTTAATTTTTTTAAATGTTGGCGGCAGCCAATACAATTAATTCATTGCACAGTCTTCTGATGGACCTTACTTAGCTCCTGGATGGCTGGGCTGGGAGCCAGGAGATCGGCGTTTCAGTCTTAGATCTGACCCTTACCCGAAGTTTGTCCTTGGGTTAATCACCTCACTGGGAGTTTGCATCTGCAAACGGGTCTCATAATTATTGCAGAGTGACTTTATCAGACAAACGTGAAATAATCCCGTTCCTCAGTGTGGTGTAGTGGCCAGCGGTGGTTCCTGGGATGGTTTTAGGCAGCACACGTTGTAGGCACTCATTTTAATTCTTTGTGAAAATACACAAGGATCAAATGCATAATGTTACCAGGGATACAGAGCTTCCTTTCAAAGTACATTTATTCCAAATAAATTATTTAAATTTATGTATTTCTAGGATTTATATTGAAATACATTTCTTTAGGTCAGGTTATTTGTATGTGTGGGTGTGGGTGTGTGTGCACGTGTGGGTGTGTGTGGAGGGGTCTCGGAGAAAGGAGCTGTCTGGGTAGTCAGCCTGAAGGCCTAAAGTGCCCCAGTGAGGGAGAGCAAAGCAAGGCGGGATCATTCAGGGGGCAGATCCTGACAGGATCTGAATTTTATTCGGAGTGTCTGTGGAAGTCAACCTGGGCATCTGTCTTTGTACCTGATAGGGCTTTCTTCTCAGTGATGTGCAAGCTACACGTTTTGAAAGCTTTAGCTTAAGGTAATATCTTTGCGTTGTCTACCCTGTCCCCAAGCTCTCACGACCAGACAGCAGATTTGGGGGATGGCTGGGGATCAGGGGTCCTGCTAAGCACAAACATTTTTCTCTTAAGAGAGGCTCACTGCCTCTGCTGTCATCAAAGCCACTGGGGAGCTTTGTAAACATATGGATGGATGCCAGGGGTCCACCCCAGGCCTCCCGCATCAGAATCCCCGGGTGGGGGTATCAGGGCCCAGATGATCTTGCTGCCTGGCCAGGGTGGAACACTCCTGCCTTACAGAGTTCCAACTTACAACCTCCCCCCTCGGAAAACTGATCACACCAAAGACTACATCTAAGATGATGCCCAAAGAGAATGGTTTTCCCTCTGTTGCTAATGACTCAAAGCATGTCTCCCCTGCCCCATTTACCTGCCTTGGGGCTCTTAGGAAAGTCAACCCATCCATCTGTCAATATTTACTCTGTCTGCTGCCCTCAGTAGAAGAAGGGAAAACTGTTTTCACTGTCAAACTAGTGTTTATACAAAGGATTTGTAAGCTTTCTCAGACCTATGGAAAATCAATCACCCTCAGCTAACTTGTACCCTTAACGAGGTGGTAGCCATTCTGTCACCATCCTATCCATCAGAGGTGACAGTGCATAGCTTGTCACCCGGTGAGAATTCAGGTTGAAAAGGATGGTGCCCAGAACCCTGGGGAGACAGATGCTTGAAGTAGAGCCCAATCTGAGAAGGTTAAGCCTGCCCTGCCGATTCCGGGGGACAGCGTTGGTGGGGCTCCATCTGGGACCCATTCAGAAGAGACCAGTGAATTCTCGGACTCTCATAAGATGCCACTATTCTTTGGCACTCAGCTCACCAGCCCATTACATTTGCTCTGGTCGATGGTACGCCCACTGTAATCTCCAGGGCAGGGTTCTGCTACTGTTGAGTCCAAACTAGCATTGCTGGGAAGGCATGTGTTTCTGACAGGTGGCTGGGCTGGGCTACCGGGGGAGAGCGGCGTTTGCACCTGGAACAGCAGCCAGCTTCGATCAGGCTTCAGGGGTCTGTCACAGCCACGTGGTTTTAGACACCCCGACCACCTGGGACAGACACCCTGAAAAGCCATTTGCTGGGCTCAGAAGGAAAAACAAATCTGACCACTGCCTTTGTCATTCAGAGGAGCCGTTGGGTTTCATGGGTCAGTCGAGGGGCAAAAAGCAAGCACATCTGAGAAACAGCTTCATGGACCACATGCCCGTCACCAAAGTGCAGCCCAGACACAATGCTCTGGCTCTTACTATGTGCCCAGCCCCTGAGCTGGACACCAAGAAGTAGACCAAGGCTGTAAAACATCAGGCCACTCACAGTCCATTTGTTGCAACCTTTGGAGGGGTTCTAACTCCTTGTAAGAAGAATCGAAGAATCTGAATGAAGCCAGCTTTCAGTGGGACAGAAGGAGAAATGTCTTTTAAGGTGTACCTGACCATGGGCCCGCTAGAGCATTACAAATTTGAACTCACTGAATGCTCCCAACTCAACACTCAGTGAATTCCTATCATCTTTAAAATGGGGACGATACTAGGATTCAGCCGGAGGATTGGCCTTCCGTGGAATCCCAATAAAACAATACCCGGAATGTGCTTAGCATAGTCCTCGCATGCAGTAAGCGCTCAATAAGTGCGACATACTTATTATTATTGTTATTGCTACTTCTAGGAGTCCCATTTTACAGATGAGCAAACTAAGGCTTAGAGAGATTATGGGATGAGCCTGAGGACACACTGGCAGTCAACAACTGCCAGCATCAAAAGCTAGATCTTCCCGGCTCCAGGAGCTGAGGTCTCCTCCGCCCGTCTATAAAAGGCCCGCCCTGTACAAACTGTGTGGGGTGGGGACCTTGCTTCCTCCCTGGAGGAAGAGTCTGTGGGCCCGTGTGAAAGCTACTCTTGGCAAATCGGCTGTGCACTGGTGCCGTCCTGACACTGTTCCCATCTGCCGCCCCCATAGAGTTGGCCATGCTCCAAAAGGCGTCCCAACCCATCCTGATCCCTGGAGACAGCGTATCTCATTCCCTGTTCTCCAGGCCACTCTCGGGGTGTCTGTGGTGGGAGAGGCTACATGTCCTCCCCTGGAGGCCCTATGCTTGCAGGTGCAAAGGAGCAGGGACCCTCCACTCCTGAAACATGGGCTGTCTCCCTTCCTAAGCCTATGGAGGTGCACCTGGCCCGGCCTCCCAGGGAGGCATAGCAGCCCTTATTCTGAGAAGTCCCTGTGAGGGAACCTACTTCAGCCGCTTAGCACTCAGTCCCCTCACGGTGTGAAGCCGCCGTATCAGATCTCTTGTTGCTGCTATAACAAATTGCCATGCACTTAGTGGCTTCAAGCAACGCAAATTGCTCTTGACAGTTCTGGAGGCCAGAAGTCCAAAATCAGTCTTACAGGGCAGGGCTGGTTCCTCTGGCGACTCCAGGGGAGAATCCACTTCTGGTCTCTCCCAGCTTCTGGAGGCTGCCTGGGTCCCTTGGCTCGTGGCCGCATCACTCCCATCTGTCCACATCCCCTCTGACTGCCCCTCCTGACTGCGTCTTACAAGGATACCTGTGATTGCATTAGTCATGCAGATAACCTACAATAATCCCCCCATTTCAAGGTCCTTGATTTTGCTTCATCTGCAGAGTCCCTCTTACCACGCAAAGTAACATCCACAGCTTCTGAGGAGTAGAATGTGGACATTGCCGCGGGCCGTTATTCGGCCCCTCACAACTGGGCTCCTGGGCCTCCTTCACTTATTCATTCAGCAAGCTGGCTCTGCACTCCAGCCAGGCCCAGGCACTGCTGCTGTGACTCAGGAACTGCTGGACCTCTCTCCTGAGTGAACCCATGTTCATTAGCTTTCTGGGGGGGTACAAATCACAACGTATTTGGCTCCCTCCCCAGTGCCCAGCACATAACAGTTGCTAACATCTACATTATGCCAGGCTCTATCTTGAACACCATAAAAATATGATTAGCACTAATGCTGGCAACAACTGTATGAGGTACCCTTGTCCTACCACCGCTGGGGAAGCCGAGAGCTTTCTTGCCTTGCCCAAGTCACACAGCTAGGGAGGAAGGGTTGTGATATGGGCAGCCTGCAGCCTGACTCCCAAATCTGCTCATAAGTGTTGTCCCACGTGGTCTCCCAAATAGCAGCTTTCAACAAACACCTACTGAATGGTGGAAGAGGCAGACAGAGAGGCACCTAGAGCTGCACATTCAGGGGACTAAGGTCTTGAGTGTCATGTGTGAGTGGTCCTTTCATTAAAAAGAGGCTGGAGGGAAGGGATCATAGGTCTTAGGGATGACTCTGCCAGGCACATGCTCCATGGGCTTGGGGGAGGCTGGAGCGTCAGGGGCCGCCATGACTGGGTCAGACATATTTGACCAAAGGTCTGTTCCCCAAATTCTGGGCTGTCCATGAGGAAAGGTGCTTGTCTGCTTTTGCTGACTGTGGTTATCTCAGGTTTAACACAGTCCCTGCCCAGAGTAGGTGCTTGACTGATAAATGTTGAATCACAAAATGACTTAGAGGTACACTAACTACACATTTCTTCCGAATCCCAAATGGCCAGACGTTAAAAGGCAATGTTCAGCCAGAGCCAAGGGTCAGGGCAGACTGACATCCCCCTCCCCCCCAAGAATGAAACTTTGTAGTGTCTTAGTCTGTTCCCCCAGCAAGCAGGACCTGAGGCAGAGGGTCCATGTGAATTATGCTATTGCATAGGGCCACCTCTGCCACAGGGGTGAAGAGAAAGGCAATGACTCAGGGAAGAAGGGGACATCAATTTTCTATTGCTGGGTTACAAGTTGCCCCAAACTCAGTGGCTTGAAACTATTGTTTCACATGGCTTCTGTGAGTTGGGAATCTGGGAGCGGCTTAGCTGGGTAGTTCTGGTGCAGGATCTCTCAGAGCTTTTGTCATTCTTTCAGCTGGGGCTCCAAGATTTCCAGACTCACCCATGGGTCTCCTGTCAGGAGACCTCAGTTCCTGGCTACATGGGCTTCTCTGTGAGGCTGCTCACATGACATGGCCACTGGCTTCCCCCAGAGTCAGTGAGCTGAAAGAGAAAGAGAAAGTGTATTAGTCTGCTCAGGCTGCCGTAACAATAAGCCACAGACTGGGTGGTTTTGAAAATTCATTTTTCGCAGCTCTGGAGGCTGGAAGTCCAAGATGAAGGTATCTCGGGGCTGGTTTCTCCTGAAGCCTCTTCTTGGCTCGCAGGTGACCACCTTCTAGCTGTGTCTTCACATGGCTCTCTCTGTGCACACATCCCTGGTGTCTCTTCCTCCTCTTGTAAGGACACCCATCCTATTGGATGAGAGCCCTCCCTAATGGCCTCATTTTCATGTAATAGTTTCTTCAAAGACCTTATCTCCAAATACAGTCACATTCTGAGTTACTGGGGGTCAAGGCTTTAACATATGAACTTTCAAGGGGGGAGCAGGGATACAGTTCCACCAATGACAGACAGAACCCAAGAAGGAAGCCATAGTTTTTTGGTAACCTAATCTTGAGAGTGACATTCCATGACTTATACTAAATTCTGTTCTCTAGAATCAGCTCAGATAGAGGAGAATGAAACTCTATCTGTTGAGGGATACTAGAGAATTTGTTGGCCTATCTCTAAAATCAACACAGAGGGAGAGCCAAGGGCAGAATGTGTTATTGAATTAGCCCAAACTAAGTGTAACTGGTTATTGGCTCCTGTGGGACCATCCCTAAGAACCACATGAACTGAGGTTCTCTGTGGCAAGAGAAAAGAAGAATTTATTCACCAGCTTCCATTGTCAGTTGGTTAGTGACCCTCACAGGTGGCATCATCTGTCCTGGACTCCAGAATGCTTAACCAAGTCTTCCAGTGGGCCCCCTTAGTGGCAACAGGGAATCCCAGGCTGGAGGTGAGAGGCTGGTGCACGGGTGGGCCTGTGGCTGGCCACCACCAGGCTGCACCTACAGGAAGTAGGTCAGGACATACTGGTCACGACCTCGCAGAGCCGACAGCCACGGCGGTACTGGAACAAGATAGGTGAGGCCGGGAGGACCCGAAGTGGTACATAACAGGTCATAACATGAGTCTGCAATCTAGTCAACAAATGACTGACGATTACATTTTATTATGAAAAGTATTTGCCATTGGATTTTAAATTTTAATTGTAAATCTGAATTTTCAGTGTGGGCCAGTAAATTCTCAGCGATGCGCTCTCCAGCCATCACCATGGTGACCCTTTCAAATGTGGTAGTGGAGGAACACAGCTCTTCCTGGCTGGTGGTGCCACTGGAGAGGCTGCTGGCACCGACATGGGTGTCACATTTGGGAGGTGTCCTTCTCTGCGAGGGACTAACCAAAGCAAAGCCCCCTCCACTGCCTGAGGGCTCCAATGGGCTTCCAAAAAGCCCTTTTTTGTTAACAGCTCAACCCAGCAGAACAAAACATGGTTTGACTATCACACTGTTCTCCTGCGTGCTCTTTCTTCCCATTTTGTATAGTCTTCACATCTGGGTTGGAGAGGATTTATCATCGATGTTGCTTCACATGATTTTGGAGCATTTTTCCCCTTTGAGGAGGCAAAATTGGCACTGGCATTTTTTGGTAACTCATCCTCGCAAGAAGTGAAGCATTCTAAATAAAACTTCTTCTCAAAAGGCTCATGGCCTAAATGGGAAATAAATTTCAAAACATGAAATCTGACTCTTAAAGGCTATTGAAGCAGTGTGACAAATACTAGTATACCAAGTAATTCTACAGACGTCTGCATTCCCATCTAATCTCTGTTATCTTGATTATTCTGTCGTGTGTGATCATTCAAGCATTATAAACATTTGTTGGCTCAAAAAGGCTATTAACTTGTTTTTAAACTTATCTAGTTGACCCCTTCCCTTTAAAATATCTATATTAGCATCACACTGTCTCTTTACTGTTTGAAAGGTCTGATAAGTGTTTCGTATTTAAAATTAATAGCTTTCATTGCTGTCATTAATTATTATAGCATCTTGCAACAACAAGTACTCAGCTGCTCCAGCAGACTGATGGAATTTCAATGTATGAAGCATATGAGAAGAATCTTCACTCTGGGATATGCTTAGCTTGAGGTCCTCTATTTAAAAATACATATTTGGGAATGAACAGTAATTCCAAGTGACATGGCTTGTTTGCGGGACTGACTATTGCCCTGGGTAGATATGTTGTAACCCGCAGGGTCACAAGAGCATAGATCACACAGACACAACCCGATGCCAGAGACCAGGGCAAAGCAGGCACTGAGAAATTGGTGATTTTCCAAAGACAAAATCAAACCTATGGAGGCTGAATACAGAGGCTGGCTGGCTGGAAGGACAGTAGTACATGTGCTAAAGAAATGATCTCTTTGCCCATCTATGCAAACCAAACTGTGAGCCTGATGAGGGCCAGATTTGTGTCTGATTCACTTTGGTATCTCCACCTCCTAACACAGGGCCTGCCTGTCATATAGTTGGTGGACTTAAACTTGACGGTGCCCACCAGAGGCTTGAAGAGGTTGCTGCATCCTCTGGGCAACACCAGCTTCACATTTTCCTAGAACTACACCCTCAGGCTCAGGCCTCTGCTTCTAGGCCCTGCCTCTGTCTTCTGCTGGGCACAGCTAACCAACCCATACCATGGCCCTGTCCAGTATGTTTGGCCTTTGGGGCCCAGACCTCTGACCTGTCATGTTAGAGGCCCTGGCAATCTCCAAGGGCCAGAATTTGTGCCTCGTCAAAAGCAGAGTATCTTTGCCATGAGATCAGAAACGAGTGTAGTAATCTAGAGATAGAACCAATGGGATGGATGATAGATGACAGAGAGAGAGACAGAGAGAGAGAGAGAGAGAATAAAGATCTGGCTCACTCACCTGACTGTGGAGGCCAAGAAGTCCCATGGAAAGCTGAAGGCTTACTTCCAGTCCAAGTCCAAAAGCCTGAGAAGGAAAAGAGTTGATGGTGTATATTTCAACCTGTGTCCAGGGGCAGGAGAAGACTGATGTCCCAGCTCAAAGACAGGCAGCAAGAATGAATTCTCATCCTTTCTGTGCTATCTCAGCCTTCAACAGACGGGATAAGGCACCCATATTGAGAGGGCAATCTGCTTGACTCAGCCTACTTGTTCAAATGTTAATCTCAGTCGGAAATACCCTCAGAAACACTCTCTGAATAATAGTTAACCAAATATCCGAGCATCTCATGGTCCAGTCAGGTTGACACATAAAATTAACCATCGCAGGAGCCAAGCTGCCTGTGTAGATCTTTGCTCCCAGGGAAGCTGGAAATCCTATAAAATCCTAACAGTGTGGGAAAAGCATGTGTTTTGGCACCCAGTCAAGAGTGAGTTTGAACCCCACTCTACCACTTAAGAGCTGTATGACCAAAACCAACTTATTTGACCTGAGTCTCCATTTCCTCATCTGTAAAGTAGAGGCAACCCCATCCATCTTACAGGGCTAATTTGAGGAGTCATTGAGATAATATATATTGAGTGCCTAGCTAAGCATCTGGCACATACAGAAGTTCTCAGGAAGTGCCAATTCCTCTCCCCCTTTCACCAAGGACATCTCTGCACTGGCCTGCTTTTCAACCTTTTTGTCCATGCCCGGTGAGTCTTGCTGTTCATACTCAGATTCCACATGATCTTTAAGGTTCTCATGCCCCAAACCTGTTTGGGGCCTCTCGCACCCCTTTTGTGAGCCCCTATAGCAGTCAGCTCAGTGCACACCTGTGTCTCAGTGTTATTTTTATTTGTTCAGTCATATCATGAGTTCTATGAAGGAAGCAGTTATATCTTAGAAGAATTCTCTCTCCTCTCTCTGACCACCAAACCCACCAGCCACACAGGGCTGGGCACACAGAAGTGTCTTAGTGAGGACTGAACTGGATCCAAACATAAACTATTCATAAGATAATGATTTCTTTTAATGAAAGAGACCTCCTTCATCCTTACTCCCAACACGCTCAAGGAATCCAGCCATCTCATGGGTCTGAGCACTGGAGTGAGGGCCCAAGTGAGTCATACATCACCCGGCCAACCCATGTGGACTGTCCAAAGGCCACACAGTGGCCAGCTGGAACCAGGATGTCTCACAGGCATCATGAGAGTGTACTGGAAAATTTTGGAGACAAAAATTCCAGACTTAAATCTGTATAATTTTAGCAAATGAATTAAACTCGGTTGCTCATTTATGACATGAGGGTAATAATGCCCACGCCATAGGGTTGTGTGAAGATTCAATGAAAGAATATACAAATATAACAGGAGCAGCATAGTATAGCATAGCCAAGACTCAGGAGTTAGGTTCAAATCTCAGTTTTTCTCCTTACCTACTGTGTGACAGCAGGCAAGTTGCTTATTTTCTTGTGCCTCAGTTTCCTAATCTGTAAAACGGAAATTATAATAGCACCTACCTTATGGGTTGTTGTAACATTGAATGAGGTAATAAATGTAAAGCACTTAAAACATATGAGCATGTAAGAGTCAAGCTCAATAAATATCACAGAAGGGGCCAGCTTGGTCCCTGGCATTTTGTGGGCACTCAGTAAATGGCAGCTACTGTTAGTTAAATGGGTGGTCAGTTGAAGAGAACAGGAAACCCATTAAAAACAGCAGCAAGAGGGTCTGTATCCTGAGCAGAAACTGAACTTTGCAATGAGGAAATGTCATGGAAGCAAAGCTGTCATCTCGGCCCATCACCATTATTGATAAGCATGCACAACATATTCCGCAGTCAGGGGGAAACATACACACCAACTCTGCACCCTGATGGTAATAAAAAACTATGTGTGGCTCTGGTCCCCCAAATATATGAAGCCTTGAGCCTTTCCACATTAGCCGGCACCCCTAGCGAAAACAACTATGTTCCTGATTTCTGCAATGTTGATGCTGAAGCGATGTCACAACCTTTCTGCATATGATAATCATGAAAGAATGCTGCTTTTTCCCCACCATGAACAGACTGACGCACACTGGGTGACCTTGGTGGTCTTGTGGTTTTGTTCTTTAAATACCTTTGTATTTCATCTTTGGAGATCCAGTCCTAGTGAAGGCTGACTCCCTTCCTTGTTGCAAGTCAACTTTTTTTCTTTATGAAACTTTGGTCTCTGAGTCTCCCATTGACAGTTATGAAGCCAGTGGTAGCCAGTTTATGGTTCGCCTTTCCTAGTTCTGAGGTTGCTGACCACAATTCCTCCCATGGATGAAGCTTTCATTAAAGAGTTGATGGCCAAGGTGTGAGTGTTGGAAGGAGCATAGAGGGGAAAGGTAAGAAGACCCGAGCTGATACCTCTGTCCCTAGATGAAATGGATTATCTGGCACACCTGTTAAGTAACGTAGATGCACTTGCTGGTTATCTCAAGGAGCTACACAACAGTTGTGTTAATTAAGACTACAGATAACCCCACCTGAACTTCAAATCATGGAACATGATTTATTTATTCGTAAATAAATTCGGAGTGGTGGCACCAGTTGCATCCCCACCAACAGTGTAAGAGGGTGCCCCTTTCTCCATGGCCTCACCAACACCTATTTCTTATGCTGTTGGTTTTAGCCATTCTGACAGGTGTGAGGTGATTGTCCCATTGTAGTTTTGATTTTCATTGCCCTGTTGATAAGTGATGTTGAGCATCTTTTCATGTGTCTATTGGCCATCTGTATGTCTTCTTTGGAAAAATGTCTATTTTTTTCAAAGTAAAAAAATAGAACTACCCCCCATGATCCGGCAGTTGCACTTTGGTATTTACCCAAAGAATACAAAAATACTAATTCAAAGGGATACATGCACCCCTATGTTTATAGCAGTATTATTTGCAGTAGCCAAATTATGGAAACAGCCCAAGTGTCCATCGATTGATGAATGCATAAAGAAGATATGGTGTATATACATACAGTGGAATATTACTCAGCCATAAAAAGAATGAAGCCTTGCCATTTGCAATGATGTGGATGGAGCTGGAGAATATCATGCTAAGTGAAATAAGTCAGCAGAGAAAGACAAATACCATATGATTTCACTTCTGTGTGGAACTGAAGAAACAAAACAAACAAGCAAAGGGAAAAAATAAGAGCATAAATAAATTCAAATATTTATAAATTAAGATATATAGATTAGCTATATTAAATACTAACATTTATATTGATTTAAGGTGATATATAAGAATATCTTATTAAAATGTATTATAAGGTTTATATATTATAATATTGATGTGGTCTAATATCAATATTAATACAATTAATAGAACACATTAAATATTAATGTTAAATATACTAATATATAAGCTTATATATTTGCAAATACAGTATAAGAAATATATTTTTATAATTTTTAACCTAAGCTGTCAACAAAGCTCATTTGAGGCATTTCCTATTGTGGTTTGCAGCAATCCTTAGCCGTTCTACTTTCATGGTTACATAGAATGATTTTCACTAAGTACAGATATATTTGAACACCAACCAGATACTCTGAAAGTACTTGAGAGTATTTGAAAATAGTTTCTTCTCTTGGTAGCTTAAATATAACCCAAAGATTTTGTATTAGTTTGTCCAGGCTGCCATAACAGAATACTGTAGACTGGCTTGCTTATAAACAACAGAAGTGTATTTCTCACAGTTCTAGAGGCTGGAAGCCCAAGATTACAGTGCTGGAAAACTTGGGTCTGGTGAGAGCCTGCTTCCTGGTTCATTGGTCTTCTTTTGTCTGTGTTCTCACATGATGGAAGGGAGAACTCTGGTCTCTTCAGCCCCTATAAATGCACTAACCCCATTCAAAAGGGTTCCACCCTCATGAATTAATCACCTCCCCAAAACCAAACTTCCTAATGCCATCACCTTGGAGATTAACTCTCAACATATGAATTGGCAGGAAATGGGGGGCACGAATGTCAGCCTACAGTGGGATTATTCACTTTTCACCAACTCTGAAGAAGTGGTTTCCCATACAAAACTGGCTTTTAACCAAGGCCCTGCTTGAATTATCACAAACACCAAATTTGTAGACATTTATTGAGAGATTACTCTGTGCCCAGCCCTGTGCTAAGTGACTTATCGATGTTATTGCATTGAATTTTCAGTTCCCTATGAGATAGTGTAACTGGGACTCCTTTCAGTTTTTGTAGAGGAAAGTACTTTCCCAAGATGAAACAAATTGTATGAGGCTGAGTAGGTGTTTGAGTCCAAATCTTGAGACTCTTCACTCTGAACCCTTACACATGCTACCATGCCATTCCTCATGGGCTGTTTTCTTCCATCCTCCCTTTCATTAATATAGTAAACATATGGTCTTTGAGCTAATACCAGGATGGGGCACTATTCTAAATACTGAAGAGAATGATACATAGAAGTTACCCTCATGGAGCTTACATTTTTGGGTGGAGATGATGAGAGACAGAAAAATATACAAATAGAATACATCATGATTCACATGGTGGTGAGTGCTGTGGAGAAAAAAAGGAAGGAGCCAAAATGGACAGGGGAATAGTGGAGGGAGGAATAGGGTGGCCATTTTAAATTGGGTAAGCAGGCTTCCCTGTTAAATGGACACCTGGAGGAGGTGAGGGAGTGTACTTTACAAACTCTGTTCTGAAGGGAGTTGCATTTCAGGCAGAGAGAAAGGCAGGTGCAGGTGCCCCAGGGTGGAGCCTGCGAGGCTGTTCTAGGAAGACCACAGAGGTCATCATGGCTGGAGCTGAGTGATCTGGGACACTGGTTCTACAAGTTCTGCCCTTGGACCAGCAGTATCGGCACCACCTGGAGACCAGCTGGAGCAGTGCAGATTCTCAGACCCATTTCACACCTGAGGAAATAGAAACTCTGGGGTGGAACCAGCAGTGTGTTGTGGTATATGTGTATGTGGAGGGTTAACTTTTTATTTTGAAATAATTTAATGTTTATAGAAGGATTGTAAAGCTAGTATGGAGATTTTCCTTATACTCCGTTTCCCCTAACGTTAAGACTTACACAATCATGGTACTTTTTTCCCCCGAAAACCAAGACTAACATCGGTACAAAACTACTAACAAAACGGCAAACTTTATTTGGATTTCACTAGTATTTGCAGTGTAGGTTTAACAAGCCCACAAGGTGATGACCACCAAAGTCTGAGGATCACTGATCTAAAGGGACAGTAAAAGGAGAGGAGGCCAGGGAAATTGGGGATAGTCTAGACCTTGTAGGATCTTACAGGCAATTGTAAGGCCTTTGGCTTTTCCGTTTTGAGTTCAAATGACATTCTCGCAATGTGGTCTAACCACCCTACTTTAAAATTGGAAAGGCTCTTTCCCACCCTATCCTCAACCCTTGCACTAAGATTCCCCTTTCCCTTGCTTTATTTCCTTAAAACCTTTGCTTCTTTCCTCTTATGTATTATGCTTACTTTTTTTCTCTGTCTTCCCTATTAGGGCTGGAATCTTTTGTCTTATTCACTGGTACATTCCCAGCACCTAGAACAGCTCCTGGCACCCAGTAAGGGCTCCGCAAACATTTGTTGAATGAAGAAATGACTTAGAAAGAAAAAATAAAACAGGGAAAGGGTGTAATGTTCTGATATTCATTGGATGAATAGGTACTGAATAAAGAAAAGACCAGTAAAAGGTGGGGACAGAGAGGCAGAATGGGCAGGGCAGAAATAGGACGACCAGTTAAGAGACTCCTCCAATGATCTGAGAGAAAGAAGATGATGGGTTGTGTGTCTTACTCATGCAGGTTGAGACATTAACTTTACAGCCATCTGAAAAATACACTGTTTAAGAAGAGTTCTGGGGAGTAACTTTTGAAGATAAATCAACTTCATATTTTAAGAATAAAAAATAAACTCATAATATTTGGTTATTTTAAAAGAATTTCCTGTGCACGTGCAAAATGCCCAGCTTTTATTCTCTATTAAGACATGCAAAGTCTATTATTACAGCCTTGATGTTTAACTTACCATCAAAGGGAGCAAGCCAAGATGGCCAGATCTCAAGTTCAAGAATGTTAAACACTATTCACAATGTGCCCAGACTTAAAATGCTTTGTTTAATACTAAATAGGTTGGTTCACAAAGGACATACATACTCTTTCTTCCAGAAATAGGGTGAGTTTATGGGGGTCATTGAGACAATATCCAAAGGTAGTATGACACTCTAGAGGCAAAGAAACCACATGGGATGTGAAGTCCAGAGCCTGACTTCCAAACTTAGTTCTGTCTTCTACTAGTTGTGGGACCTTGGACAAGTTACTCAACTGCCCTGGGACTGAATGTATTCACCTAATTGTCACTGATAATAGTGCCTGGCACTTTGCATGTGGATCAGGGTGGAGAACTTTACGATTTTCATTTTAGCAAGGGAGGCTGCTATTAAGTTGCCAAATGCCTGCATCTCTAATTGGGAAGATAACAAGTCATTTTCCAGGAAATCATTTTGTTCTTGGAAGACTCCTTCAAAGGCCCCTTTTGGTTATGTGGATGTAGGATGAGAAGAGCCCCTTTGCTCTAGAGGAAACACTCAAGAGGACACTTTCTTGGCTTAGAAAGAGCTACTCCTCCCCAGTCTCTTCCAATTTTGCATGAGGGCAAAGGGGACCACTGGGAGAGGACTGAAGGGCTGACTCCTTCCCTTTGTAGGCTACACCGCTAGAACCTCTCTGATGGGCGGAGGTGGACTTGACTGAGTTCAGCTGGCAGGAAAGGATCCTCCCAGGGGCCTGGGAAGGGGAAACAATACACATGTTTGTTATTATCACAGAGTAAACATCAAAAATCACTACCATTCAGACTGCTTAACAGTTTACAAGGCATTGTCACATGTATGAACATCATCTTCACAATATCATGGTTTGGCCTGACTTCCCAGAACAAAGAGGCCATGTCCCCACTCCCAGTACACCTAGGAAAAATTCCCCTGGGATCCCATCCAAGCAATGCTCTAGCAGATACCCAGCATCTGTGGATTAAGATACTTGAGTACCAGCCTCTCCACCCTACATCTTGCCATTAAATCCATTCTGAAACCCCTTCTATCCCCGTTTTCATCACCAACCACTCATTTTCTCTCCCCAGCTGTAATTCTTGAGGCCCATCAGTTCAACCCGTGTCTCATTTTTTCTCTAGCTTTTGGTGTCCTGGTCTACCTCCTGGCTTCTACTTTTATCTTTCCTCTTTAGCTCAATCATTGCATATTTTCATCCTTCTAGGTCCCTGTCTGCCAACTCAACCTGGCCCTCAACACCTTCCCTTGGTATATTGCCCCATAAGTAGCTCCCCACACTTCCAGGGATGGAACGTGGGCAGAAAACTCCATCTGACAGATGATGAACCTTCACAGATCCATACAACCAACCCAACTGTGTCATCCCAATGTCACCCCAACTCTCAGAACCCTTCCACACCTGAACCTTCACTCTTTGCCCCACACCAGTTCACCTTTCATTAGCAGCAGCCTAGCCATGTAATGCATTTATCAAAACATGGGATATTTCATTCAGTAGAATAGGGTTTCATCACATTTCTATCCCCTGGGGTGACACCCTACCCCACCCCACAATCATGGCTAGAGTGGTTCTTTTTAAGGTGGTTGGGGAGCAGCAGCATTAAGGCCATTCATTCTAACCCAAGTCAGAACTGCTGGACCAAGGAGACGTGGCCGCAAAAAGGCCAGTGAGTAGCCTGAGCAAAAGAAATGGCCTCAGGGGGCTGAAATCTGCCAAACAGCTGACCAGTGAAATCTAAATTGGCAACAAGGCCCAGTCCCCATTTCAAAGGGGAAATTAAAACCAGGCTTTCTGGGAGGGCAGGCCCTAATCAGAAGGGAGGTGATACCTGTAACCAAGGCAACGTGCAAACACCAACTTTTCCTTTCTCCTCTTCTCGTCCCCAGTGGCCAAATTCCAAGCAGGCCTCCTACACTCATATATCTCAGGGAGAGGTGTCAAGAGAGGATGAAGACATCTTATCATTCCCTGAGAAAATCCAAAAGGTTTAGGATGTTCCCACCAAAGAAAAGAAAATAAGATCAAGGAAAATCACTAGAGTTGCTTATGTTAGCAAAGAGACTTATATAATAAATATAGAAACCATTTATGTCTTCCCAGACTGAGGTCATGAAGGCCCTTCTAGAAGGATTAGAAATGCAAAATGAAGTTATATAAAAATAGTCAAGAATATCGTACATTTATGTGGACTGCTGCAGCGTCCAGAGTCATTTTACATACATTACTATCTTATGAGGTACATCTCACTGCCTCCATTTTCAGGGGGAGACAATAAGGCCTAGGCATTTTAAATGACTTGTCCAAGGTCTGGCGTATGGCCCAGAGCTTCCGACAGGGTCAGTCCTCAGTAAATACTTGTTACATGAATGAACAGAGCTCATGTCAGAATTGATGTTGGATTGAAAGTGTCTGAACCCAAGTTCAATTTTTTTGCTGTCCTGCTCCATCCTTGCTGTACTGAATTCTGATAGGAGTTTTGTTGTTCTGTCCATCAATGCGATGAATCCTCAGCGAGGCCCTACTTTGTGCCAGGCCCTGTGTGAAGCACTCAATCCAGCAGTGAGGGAGGCTCAGGCCCTCACAGAGCCCACACCCAAGAGGTAGAGCTAAGGGCAGGAAGTAGACTGTGAGAAGAAAGAGGTAAACAGGATAATTTCAGATTGTGACAAAGGTTCTGAAGAAAACAAACAGGGTGATATGTTAGGGTGTAACTAATCAAAGGCGTGTGCGGGGCGGGGAGTATTTAAGGGACCTCTGAAGAATTGCTATTGAGCATCACGACTCTACATATACGTACAGTAATGTCCTATTAACCTACTTTTCTGCTATCTGTGAGTTTCAATTTAAGCGTACTTTCAGAGAGCTTAGATTACTGTTAAAATGCTAACCATTTGGGTGGAAATTTTTAATAAATATTGCCTACCTCACTGCTTTATTAAGCCCTCAAGTGAAGTCAAGAGGGCTATCAGCTCTGCACCCAGTGGTCACACTGAATGACGATTTGTTTCCTTCTATCTGGTCAACCTTCGTCTCTTAGTGAAGTAGCTCAGGAGAGCCAGCCTCAAACGTCTACCCAGTTCTGAGTTGTAGCCTAGAAGGAACTGAATGCTGATGCGTTAAAGTCAACAGTCTTTGGTAAAACTGTGTTTAATTACTTCTGAGAAGGGGACAGGACAAACAGGAGAAGCAGCAGGAGTAAATCCTCTATTTCTCAAGCAAATTATGTAAGAGCACACAACTAGTTAATAACAGAACAAAGACGATAACACAGCATCCCAACCAAGTTCAGGGCTCCTTCTAATCTAGACCACAGGAATCTGTTTAGCCTCAGCACATGCATCCATAAAAAGAATTGTCCTAAATGATCTAAGCTTCTTTCTGGCTTTACAACTCTGTGTTGGAGGACTTTCACTTCCAGCCAAGATGGAGTAACAGGAACTGATTCACCCCCACTGTCAGAAAGAACCAAACTCACCGGACAAAAAAATGAAACAATGCTTTACAAGACAACAGGCATTAGGCAATGCACACTAGATAGAAAACAAACAAGGTGAGCCACTGATTCTCTTAACTTACTGTCTTAAAAGAGCTCCCAGGCCTTGGGGCAAGGAGGGGAAACCCAGGAAGTTCCCAGTGAATTTCCTGAGTTGAAGACACAGAGTTAAGAATCCAGAGAGACCAAGGGAGCCAGGACAGGGAAGAGTCCTGGAGAGGAAAGAGAACTCCAGAGATCTATAGAGGGCTCTCCTTAAGTATTCAGCAGATACCTGAGCAGTATAGGCATGTGAGAAAACTGTCTGAGGGTAGGGAAAGAACCACTCAAAAATATTAGAGGGAATAGCATAGAGGATTCACACAAAGCAGAGAAGAGTGTCTATTTCCATAAGTCAAACTGGGTAACTTGATGGATGGGGTGTTTAGAAGCTTGTTAGAATAGTTAGCTCTAGACTAAATGTCACCCTTATCCCATCTAATAAGCTTTAAAGAAATATCTGAAAGGGCAAGACTATTTTCAAGTAACCTAATTGTGTCCCAAAAGAAAGCTTAAGAATATTCATAAGAATATAAAAATATTGAGCAAACAAGAAGTCGCAATGTCTGGCATTCAATCAAAGATTGTCAGGCATGTAGAGGCAGGAAAATTTGATGCCTACTGAGGAGAATGATCAATCAATTGATAAAAATCTAGAACTGACACTGATGCTAGAGTTGGCAAATAAATTCAAGTGACCTAATATGCATATAATTGAAGACCTGAAGGAAGCTAGGTGGGAGAAGTTAGTTAGGACAAAAAAAATTTTCGAAAAAATAATAGCTCAAATGCTTGGATTTGATGAAAATTTTAAATCCACATATCCAAGAAGATCAATGAATCTTAAATACAAGATATATGGAAAAGAATAGATCAAGATACATCATAATGAAATTGCTCAACACCCATGAAACATAGAAAATATGAATACCATAAAATATGAAATAAATGTGAATATGAAAAATGGCCAGAGGCAACATATGAAAAGTGGCCATGGAAAAAGGTACTTATATACAGAGGAACAAAGAAAAGATTTATCAGATTTACAGATTTATCTTCAGAAACAGTTAAGTGAGAAGTGAGAAGAAAATAGAGCAACATACTTAAAATGTTAAAAGGGCCAAAAGGGGCACCTGAGGGGCTCGGTCAGTTGAGCATCTGACTCTTGATTTTGGCTCAGGTCATGATCTCAATAGTCATGAGATTGAGCCTTGTGTCTCTCTTCATGTCCCTTTCAGGAGAAGAAGAAGAAGAAGAAGAAGAAGAAGAAGAAGAAGAAGAAGAAGAAGGAAGTAAAAGGGGAAAAAAGTATCAACCTAGAATCCTTTCCCCACCACAAATATCTTTCAGAAACAAAGATGAATATAGTGGAATATTATTTGACAATAAAGAGGGATAAAGTACTGGATGTATGAATCTTGAAATCTTGAAAATATGCTAAGTGAAAGCCCATTACAAAAGACCATGTATCGTATGATGCATTTCTGTGAAATGTCTGCTAACAGGCGAGTATACAGAGGCAAAATGTAGATGAGTGGCTGCCAAGAGCTGGGAGGGTCAAGGGGAGGGTGGAATTGAGAGTGGCTGCTAATAGGGACAGGCTATTTTTCAGGGTGATGACAATGTGCTCTAAAATTAGGTTATGGTGACAGCTATGGCATCACTCTGTGAATACAGTAACCATCCTTGCATTGTATGCTCTAAATCAGTGAAGTGTGTGGTATGTGAATAATACGTCAATAAAGATGGTTTTTTAAAGGCAAAATAGGGGCACCTGGGTGGCTTAGTTGGTTAAGTTTCCGACTCTTGGTTTCAGCGCAGGTCATGATCTTACAGTGCATGGGTTCAAGCCCTGCTGTCAGCACAGAGCCTGCTTGGGATTCTCTCTCTCCCTCTCTCTCTACCCCTCCCCTGCTTGCGCAGTCTCTATCTCTCTCAAAATAAATAAATAAACATTTTTTAAAAGGCAAAATAAAAACTTCTGAAGATATATAAAAGAGGAAAGAATTCATCACCAACAGAATTGCACTCCAACAAATGTTAAAGGAAGACCTTTCTCAGACGAAAGGAAAATGGTACCGGGGGAAATAAAAATATTCACCCAGGCATGAACTATATTGTGAACAGTTTCTCACACCAATAATCTTCTGTGATTAAATACTTACCACAGCACTGTTTCCATCCTAAGAATCCACCATCATTACTTAAAACCTGATGAGATGAGAGGGGCTGGGATCCAACACACATTGGATCCATTGGTCCATAGGAGCCATTGGTCCTACGTAGAAGAAAGACACTTCTGGCCCAGTAACAGGAAGAAAGGATATGTGCGAATACCAGTATGTTACAAAGGAAATTTTTTCTTCCTTTTTTTTTCTTGGATCATCGGGTAACAGGAAGCATGAGATGACAAAAACAAACAAATAAAAGTAGTTATACTTTCCTTTCTAGAGTCAAGTTAAAAAACAACACAGTAACAGCTTGCAAGGATTTTTGTGGATAAATCTAACCTGGAGATTAGAATCATGAATAAATGAGAAAGACAAACGTCCTGCTCAAGACTGCAGATGGAATTGGATTTGATGTAAGCAGTTATCTAGAAGAGTTCAAGCAGGTAAAACATCTCATTGTATCTAGATGTTCCCATATCTGTAAGTGGAGGAGCCTGGCGGGCCTCACCTTAAGCAAGTGATCAAGGTTAGCATCACCAGTCATAAGGCCAGCAACATCACAAACTCCCTGAGAAAGGCACATTACTTCTGTGGTATCCTCAACGAAATGAATCACTTTAACCTAATTATGTGAAAACATCAGAGAATCAAATTGAGAGACAGTCTTTTGAAAATTATTATTTATTTTAATTTTATTTTTTTACTTGAGAGAGAGAGAGAGAGAGAGAGCAACGCAGAGGGGCAGAGGGAGAGAGAGAAAATCTTCAGCAGGCTCCACACTTAGCACAGAGCCCGATGCATCTCACAACCCCGGGATCATGACCTGAGCCAACTCAAGAGTTGTATGCTCAACTGACTGAGCCTCCCAGGGGCCCCAAATTGAGAGATAGTCTTAAAAAATAACTGATAAGTATGCTTCAAAATTGTCAAGGTCGTGAAAGACAAGGAAAAACAGAATCTGCCACAGACCAGAGGAGATTAAGGAGACAGGACAACTAAATGTTGTATGGGATCCTGGATTTAATGTTAAAAGAGAATTCTGGGAAAATTGGTCAAATTTATGCTAGATCTATATTTTAAGTTAATAGTTTTGTTTCAGTGCTAATTTCTTGGTTGTGAGCATTGTACTCTGGAAGCAAGATGTTTATATTAGGGAGAGTTGAATGAAGGATATACTGGAACTCTGTGCAGTTTTGTATAAATAAATTTTTGTATAAAAAATTTTTGTATAAAATTTTTGTATAAATAAATATGTATAAATTTTGCAGTTTTGTATAAATAAAAAATGATGGCCCACTTAAAAAAAGTATTTTAAAAACTGTATTATTTATGAGCTAATCCAGATGGTCAGCAAGCTCACTCATCTGGAACAGATCTGGAGTCCTATGATGAACTAAATAAGGCTCTGGGCACAAGAAAATTAGCCATCACCAAAACCATGCAGTGATAATACAACCTTCCAGGTTGTTGTGGGACCTAAACTAGATCACGGATGTAACACGCTTAAGATGTTCAAAGTAGGTTCTCAATAAATAGCAGATCATCTTCCGTAAGGCAGGCAGCCCTTGCCCAAAAGTTACCAAGGTCACAGTGCATCAGAAGTAAAAACCTAGGCTTTGCATTTCTTCTCCCTGATTCATTTTTTTTCCACAAATATTTCGTGAGCACTTACTAACAATTTCAGTCCACTCTGAAAACTTTATGTGAGTTTTTCTTTTTCTTTTTTTAATTTTTTTTTTTAACGTTTATTTATTTTTGAGACAGAGAGAGACAGAGCATGAACGGGGGAGGGTCAGAGAGAGGGAGACACAGAATCTGAAACAGGCTCCAGGCTCTGAGCTGTCAGCACAGAGCCCGATGTGGGGCTTGAACTCAACGGACCACGAGATCATGACCTGAGCTGAAGTCAGCGGCTTAACCGACTGAGCCACCCAGGTGCCCCTATGTGAGTTTTTCAAGAAGTTTTAATCCTAGATCCTTTTCTACACCAAGACTCAGTAAATTTTTCTGTAAAGGGCCAGAGAGTAAATATTTTAGGCTTTGTAAGCCATATAGTCTCTGTCTTAACTGCTGTAGGGGCACAAAAACTACCATAGAGAAGACTTGAGTAGATATGATTGTGTTCCAATAAAACTTTATTTGTTAAAAAAAAAAACAAAGAATCCATGGAGCAAGTTGGCCTATGGATTATACTTTGCCAACCTCTGTCTTAAAAATTCAAGAAATACGTGAATATTTCCACCAGCCTAATACTGAAGAAAAAAAGCTCATCCAAGATTCCAAAATGAACTCCCCCAAAATAAAATAAAACTAGAAAACAATTTAGTTCGCAAACTAGGTCATATATAATGGACATATGATTCAGAATTTCACATTTTCAGTTGAACATTTGCTTTGGAAGGTTTTTTTTTTTTTTATTTTTTTCATGCGAAGATATTCACCATGACTCAAGCTTTTAAACTGTCAAGCAAAGGCATGCATGCAACCAGAAGTTAGCGTCCAGAGGCCTCCCTGACCCTTGACCCTTTTTTGGATTGCAGTCGGCATCTGCGACTGGTCTTTGTTCTTAGACATTATGCTTGAAATGCAGTTCAGTAAAGCCACAATTACAGATTCCAAATGAGCATTATCATCATTGCTTTTGAAAGGGGTTGTTTTACAGACTGTGGAGTGGCCCTGGAAAAGAAGAGAGAAGGCAGCAAATAGCCATCTGGCATCCAAGTTGCCTTTGCAGTGGGGAGGAGAACCATTTCCAAAATCTGCCTGGATGACACAAGTTAGCCTGAGTTATCTGTCCAGAAAGAGTCCGAAATGTCCCTGCCTCGGGAAACAACGGGACCACCTCCCTGCTGTTCACGCCACGATGCTCACGGTGGAAGCTTGACCCTGTTACCCCCGCTTCAGGTAGTCACCAGTCCTCTGGACCTCAGCTTCCTCCAAGCAAGTAATTGACCATGATATTAAATTTTTAGCTCACTTTGGATGCTATATACGTAATAGAAGAATCAGCTTTCACTGCCACGTGGAAATGTAATACAATTTTCTTAAGTATCTACTCCCAGGGTATATGCTAAATATTAAGGCCCCATCCCACTTGCATATTTATGACTAAAACCTTCCCATATTGAAGGGAAGCTTTATTTGGAGGTACAACATTAAGTAGACATCCATTTCAGAGTATTCAAAAACAAAAAATTCCAACCCTTCCAGTGCATATCAAGACATCTGGACATCACACATGATGACTGTAGACCAGCGTTTCCCAATATAAGCTATTTTGCAAGATTTTGGTAATTCCATGGTGTATCAGTTAGGGATGCATTTGGCTGCATTTCACAAAAAGCCAACTATTGGTAGCTTAAACAAAGAGACTATTATTTTTATTTCACATGACAAGAATTCCAAGGTGGCAGGCAACACAAGAAAATAAGTCTTAATTTAGTGATGTCACTGTAAACCCAGGATCCTTCTTTCTTTCTTCTCAGAAGGACTTAGTCTTTTGGCTTCTCACCTCAAGGTGACTATTTGGCTGCTATAGCTCCAGACATCACATCCATATTCCAAGTGGGAAGAATAAGGAAACTAAGGAAAATTTCCAGAAATGGCTTTCTCCTTTTATCAGTGAATGAAAAACTATTCTAGAGGCTTCCCAACACTCCTGACACCCCACACAGATTTCTCTTTGTGTTCCACTGGACATTTATGAGTCACACAGCTATCTCTAGAAGTAGAAAAGCCAGGACAGTGAATGAGTTGGCTCTCCGACCACTATAATAGAGGGTAGCAAGGAAGAAGGGGGTGGATGGGTGTCAGATTAGCCAACCCGATTTGTTTATCACAACACGTTATATGTATACATATTTTTGTGTTTCTATTTTTTGTGTTTTCCTACTTGTCAATAATAAAAGCATTTCTTTTATTATTAAAAAAGTAACTTTAAAAAATTGTTTTAAGTTTATTTATTTTTGACAGAAACAGACTGCGAGTATGAGCTGGGGAGGGGCAGAGAGAGAGAGGGAGAGACACAGAATCCAAAGCAGGCTCCAGGCTCCAAGCTGTCAGCACAGAGCCCAACTTGGGGCTCGAACTCACAAACTGCAAGATCATGACCTGGGCCGAAGTTGGACACCCAACCGACTGAGCCACCCAGGCGCCTCTAAAAAAGTAACTTTTTAAAATGTATTGCTATGATAACTTGATTGTTATTGGAGTCATTGCTTCTAACCCAATAAAAACGTTGGTGCTTAAATAAATGTAATTAGTTTCTAATTGCCTTTCCAATATACCCTCTATAGCAGGAGTTGACAAACAATGATATGAGCCAAATCTGTTGTAAATAAAGTTGTACTGGAACACAGTTTATTCGTGTATTATTTATGACAACTTTTGGGCCTCTACAACAGAATCGAGAAGTTATAGTAAAGACTATGTGACCTACACACCTCAAATACTGTCTGGCCCTCTACAGAAGAAGTCTGCCAACCCTTGATTGATAGGATATGCCCTAGGAGATACTAGCTCATCCTGTAGAATTTCAGACTCCTCTTCAGAGTCTTCAGGACTGAGTGGATTTTTTTGTTAATGAAAACAACATTCCTCTATGGTCTTGCTGATACCAGCATTGCAGGCTACGGAGGCTGATCTGGTCCCCATATGAACACTGGGCCACAGGTTTGTCTTTGTTTTAAATGCACTCTTTCTAGTTTCCCATGAAAAATACGATATTATAGGGGCACCTGGGTGGCTCAGTCAGTTAAGCGTCTGACTTCAGCTCAGCTCATGATCTTACGGTTCATGAGTTCGAGCCCTGTGTCGGGCTCTGTGCTGACAGCTCGGAGTCTGGAGCCTGCTTCAGATTCTGTGTCTCCCTCTCTCTCTACCCCTCCCCTACTGATGCTCTGTCTCTGTCTCTTAAAAATAAATAAATAAATAAACAAACAAAACAAACATTAAAAAAAGATATTATATAAAAGTCACCTGCTTGGAGAGGAAAACCATTTAACAAATTTCTAGTTCTTTTGTATTTGATTTTTTAAAATACCAAGCAATGAACTCACTGGCCCAGGGATCATCACCATAGCTGAACCAATAATAAAGTCATCTTGCTTTCTATACGTTGCAAACAAGATCATTTTGAGAAAAAATAAATCTCTTCTAAGTCAGGGGAAATAGAACATGTCCAGGGAAGCTACACAAAGCTCACTGGAGGTTGATTCCATCTCCCTCCCTCTCCTCGGAGAGCAGGATGCATCCATTCCCCCTTGCAGGGCCATAATTCATCCCGACAGCCTCTGGGGCTGAGTTAATGGCCACCCTTCCCTAATGGAACAGTTAATCTCTCCAATATAACTGTGGCTGATCTCAAGTTCTGGCTTTGGACAAAAATCCAACAAACTTGGATATGAATCTTCAAATGCTAAGTTGCCTTTGCCAACCACACAAGGTAAAAGCCCAGGAAAGGGCTTCTCCAGTGCCTCTGCCTGCCCTAGTTTCTGAGCTGCTGACCACACGGCAGGCTTTGCAATGGGTCAGCAGTTGTGGCCGGCTTGGCCTGCCGTCTGCTAATTACATAAACTATACTTACCTAGGAAGGATGGGTGGTTTCTTATAAATCTGGCTACTATGATTACAAATTTAATTCCTAAAAGTAACCCAAAATGTGGGTTCCTCTCTTTTTTTTTTTTTTTTTACCCTAGCCCCTGCCCTCCACCCAAAACAATGCAAATGCGTGTAGAACAACAGCAACAAAAACGGATTAAAGAGGAAAGCAAATCCAGTTTTTTCTTTTATTCTCTACTTTGGGCTTAACAGACCTTAGCTCCTGTCATGTCAGCTGCCCAGCAGCCCAGGTGAGGCCATGCCTTATTTGGCTGATGAAGAAGCTGAGAGGTCAAGTGCCTTGTGCAATATTCCGGAGAGAAGCGGCTGAGCCAGGCTTGAGTCTGTCCCACTCGAAGGGCCACCCTGGAACCATTAGATGACAAACACAAGGAGAAAGAGCAAGCCTACTCAAGGATGGAGGAGCAGAAAGATGGAAAGAACCTTGTTGGGAAATCGAACAGTGAAGATTTGCGCACCTTCATGCTTCTTGTTAGACAAGGAAAACAGTGCCTGAGCGTGAAACCACGTTTTGTTAGATGTTCTACTGTTGTGGCTGAGCGCATCCCTAACTGATGTACTATGTCTGTGCAGGAGCAAATAGTTCCCTCCACTACACTGCCCTGCACCTCACCCCTTCCGTAACAGCCCTGGCAAGTTTCTAGACAATTCCACACATCCTTAAGATGCAGCTTAAAGGTCACCTTGTGCCTCAACTTTCCTCGCAGCCTCTCACTCAGGTAGGGTCCTCTGTCTTGTGCTTCTGCAGAACCTGGTATTTTGTCTGCTGAGCTGCACTTTTCACATTGAATTGCAAGGACTAATTTCTGTGTCCGCCTTCCTGCAGAATATAAACTCGCTGAGGACACGGACCACCCTCTATCCCTAATGGCAGACACTGTGGTAGGTGCTCAATAAATGTGGAAGGAAAGAAGGAAGGAAAAGAGGGAGGGAAAGAGACAGGCAGGGAAGGAGGGAAATAAGAAGGAAGGAGTGAAGGAAGGGAGAGAGAGAAGAAAATAAAAACCCTTTGAAATGGATGTGGCCAATATTACATCATCTGATGAATAAAAGTAGAGGTCCTGGGGGCACCTGGGTGGTTCAGTCAGTTGAGCGTCTGGCTCTTGATTTGAGCTCAGGTCAGGATCCCAGGGTTGTGGGACTGAGCCCCATGTTGGAATCCGTGCTGAGTGTGCTTGAGATTCTCTTTCTCTCTCCCTCTGCCCTTCTCCCCAGCTTGTGTTCTCTCTCTCTCCAAAAAAAAAAAAAAAAAAAGAGTAGAGACCCTGGAATCTGACTTCCCAAGTTTAGATATCTGCTATGATTTTGACAAGTTATTCAATCTAAGTGACCATATAATTTAATATCCACACTTGTGAGCATGGAAGGTGATAGAAGTTTAAGCCCAATGAGAAGCTGGGATGACACGTGTAAGTGGGGACAGTCTCAGGCAGTCCAGGACAAGTGGTCTCCTATTTAAGCTCCTTGGACCTTGATTTCCTCGTCTATAAAATGATGACAATCGTACCTGTTTTATAGGATTGTCTTAAGGATTGAGTTAAATACTGAAGGTAAAACTTTCAGAGCAATGCTTGGGTCTTAGTAGGTACTGCATAAATGTCAGCTACCCTATCATCGAAGATGTGAAAGCTGAGGATCAGAAAGGTTAAGTGACTTTCCCAAGGGCACTCAGCTGGCAAGTGACAAGTCAGCATATCACCCCAAGTCACCAGATTCTAAACCTAGTGATTTGCCCATGACCCCTTGGCCACTTCTAGACCAATCCAGGCACTGTCTGTCTGTTTAGCCCCTGCCCACACCAACTAAGGCCAAGGATGGGGGACTGTCCATGCTCTGGCTGCAGAGGGAGGCTGCCTTTCCCATTCAGCATCTCCAGTAGAGGTCCTGAGCCTCTTCTGGAGGCCTCTTCTTTTATCCCAGGCCAGACGTTCTTTGTCCCCCAAGAGATCAACACAAGAAGAAGAATGAGTCCTCAAATTCCCTGCCAGCCCAGGTTGCTGTCTCGAATCCTCCTCTGCTTCTGACCCCTTCCACCCTCATGCCCCCCCTCACATCACTGCTGAGGCTTTTGGCTTGTACGAGCTTTGCTGCTGCAAGTTGCTGATAAGACACAACCTAATAAGCTTCTAGGCATCCAACACCATTATCCAGGTCTGATGCTATGTGCCTGGACCCTTCACTGCACAAACCTGTTGGCTCTCGTGTAATCCAAGCTTACTTATCCCCTCCCTCTCCTGGATCACAAACCCTGCAAGAAACAGGAGTATCGTGAGTCTCAATAAATGCATAGTGATGACTGGAGGGTGTTTGTCCCCTGGTCAAGAGCCCCGGAATGCATGGCTATGATGGCCTGAAGCCGGAGCAGATCAGAAATAGTTTAAGAGGATTTGGGACCCAGGTCTGGCCACCTGCAAAGCTCTGTACCTCAATCCTGCCTTCGCAATCAGCCCTGATTTATCCAATTCTCTTGTTCTCAACAGCTTCACAATCATTTATAAGGCTATTCATTATTTGGATCAAGGAGCAACTTAATTTAACCCTCAACACCTGGAGCGGACACTTTCAGCTACGCCCAGATCCATTCACTTCTGTTTCATACTGGTTTTTAATCCCCAGCTTCGTATGCTTTACCTCTAATTGCTTTTATTTACAACTTTCTTGAGAGAAATATTCCTGAGCCAGTGAGCCAAATTGCCTACATGTGCAGAGAGCCGGAAGCTCTCAAGGCAGCCTAGAGCCAATGGTGACTGGTTGGAGCAGGAAAGCCCAGCTCCCTGGCCTTGAGGTGGGAGGAACTCTCAAGATGTCATTTACACTCCAGAGCTCCCCACAGGAGCAAGCTGAGCCTGGAACTCTGCCTGAAATTTCACCCTTGATCAACTTCCTTCTCTTCTCTGACCTGCTTTCCTTGCCCCTTTTCTAGTTTCTCCTGGAAGCACACTCCTAATAAGTTACTTGTTCCCCCGCTTCTGGGGAACCCATTCTGAGACAGCCAGATGAAGGTTACTCCTTGAGACCGTGTGTCTTTCAGCAGCCTAGTGCACTTGCCTTCCTACCTTGGTAGTATCATAACGGCAGCCATTCTGGATCTCTTCTTCTCTTCCTGACTTGCTCCAATTCCGCCTTCTTCTCTTCTGATCAACTACCTGTGGATCTATCTTTACTTCACGACTAGAAAAAGAGTGATGATCACATACCAAACAATCAAACCAGGTCTGATTTCACATTCACGCTCTTTAACCATAAGATGTCTACCCCTTCAGTTTTGTCTTTGTAGCTGATCTCTGAGATCCTGATTTGAGAATATCTTCCAAAGACTCTTAATTTGAATTCCCCCTGATGGAACTTCCCCCATTCAAATTCTTTTAAGCCTTCCTAGTTCCACTTTCTGATCCATTAGAGCATAATGCTTGGCCCTGCCCATCCAATGTCCCCAAATGGAAGACACAATACCTTTGAACTTCATTCATGCACACAGTCTAAAAAATACTTATTGAATGCATTCTCTATATCAGGCTCTACATGGAACACCAAGGATACATGATTATTGGATTAGGGAAGGAAGGGATGGATGTTTAAAGGCTCTTTCTGGTTTTAATTTCTTTCATGCCTTTTCCCAAACTCCACCAAGAGTTAAAAAGAGTATAACATTAAAAAAATAGGCTTTGGGGATCGGGGGATGGAGAATCTGAGCTTAAAAATACTCCAAGCAAAATACTGGCCATGCGATATTGGATAGATTCATGTAAGGTGACTCTTCAACAGTGGTTCTCAAACTGGATGCATCCAGGATTTACTTGGCAACATCTGCAGACATTTTTTGGTTGTCACCACTGGGGTATGGGCAAAGGCCAGAGGTGCAGTGAAACATCCTGCAATGCACAGGACAGTCCCCCACAGCAGAAAATTCCCTGGCCCCAAATATCAATAGTGCTGACGTTGAGAAAGCCTGCTTTATAGTGGTTCCAAACCCACAAGGCTGATGTAGAAACAAATGAACAACTTGCTCCCACTAAGTGTGAATCCCTCCCCACCCCACCCCACCCCCAACCCCCGCCTCTTCCCTTCCTCCTTCTGTAGCACAGAATCCTAACATATTTCCTCAGATCTGGGATTTTGCTGGGAAGCATGAGGCCTGGCCTAACTCTCTACCTCCCTCACTCCCACCTCACCCCAAGGGAATTGGCCTAAATTCACAAAACAACTTTTCTCACTTCAAAGGAGATATTCTGTTCTCTTTGCAGTGACAGAGATTAAATAGGTGCTTATCATTCTAGCATAGTTGGGAGGCTACGGCCTTTTTTCTTGCTCTGAGGAAATGGAAGCCACGAGAAGATCGTATAGCAGGCATAATGGCAACCAGATTTCATCCTGTGTTTTACTGTGAAAACCAAGCTGCAGGCGCTCGCCTACATGAAAACACCCGTGGGATCGAACCCAGGTATGCTGGACTGAGAGCCTCTGGGGCCAATTCCGTTTCACCCCTTCCCAAAGCGATGACATTCTTAGCAAATTTCACTTCCTGTTGCAGAATTAATTAGAATTTGCCCAGACTAGGAAATAATGGGCATGGAATGAGCCATTCTTGATTAGAGTCCCTGTTGCGTCTACTTGCTACTAACACGGTAGCCATTAGCCACAAATCTGTTAAATCTGTTTAAATCTGTTAGTTCAAATGTTTAAAAAATTAAAAATTCAGTCCCTTCATCACACTAGCCACGTGTCAAGTGCTCAATAGCCCCTGTGGCTAGTGACTACCATACCAGACAACGTAACTATAGAATATTCCAGAATATCACAGAGCACAGGGCAGCACTGCACAAAGGATGTTGGGCAACAAACACTATTTGCTTGAGTCCTTGTTTCTTCAATGGCAAAATGGGGGACCGTATTTCTTGTCCCTTTTCCAGAACTATTGAGAAGGTAAACCAGTGGCATTGGCATGCTCTCTAAAATATAAAACACTTTGCAAAGGTAAGGACTATGATAAGAGCCCACTCATTTCCTTTACCAAAGATGGTCAGCCTTGCTTTATTGCCAAGAAACCAGAAGTCTTCTGTCCAGACCTTTTTTTCCTACAGTTGATAAATCACAGCCCGGGTGAATAACTTTAAGGTGAGGGAGCTTTGTGGGTATATTGCCCCCTCATTCACAGCTAGAGTCTCTGCTGTGTATAAAGCAAATCCACTGGTCCATTCAAAGATTTTTTGCAGGTCACAGACTTTCCCTTTGCCTACTTAGGAAGTTTTCACTAGTGGTTTTTTTGTTTCGTTTTGCTTTTTTGTTTTTGTTTTTGTTTTTTTCCCCTTCCAAAAACTCAGCCCAGCTCCTCCATCCGTAATGGGGCATTCAAGCAAACTCAGTCTCTGGGCATGAGGGAGTCTTTGAATTTTTCTTACTTGGGATCAACAAAGCCTTCCAAATCAAATAGGAGGAATAATTCCGTTAAGCCCTGAGTAGTCTTTGGTGTTTGCTCTGCCGTCAGCTTGGACCCACTCCACCAGAAGAGCAATTCTCTGTTTTTACTTAGGCTTGCCCTGATCTGTTGTAAGTTGTAACTCGATGAAAACATTATAAGGCAATAAGAGTGTGCATGTCAAGTAATTGGCTAAATTGTGTCTGAGAGAGCCCAGAGCATGCCAACGGGGCAGCTCAGGCAATCTGGAAGGTGCCATGGGAGTCTGGAAGGTCGGGCTACTCCCAGGCCTACCAGAGGTCCTTGTGTTTTTCTAGTGGTAATAATAAGCTTTGGCATTGGACTGGCATTCTTCATGCTCTTCAGGGTGAACATGCTTTTTCAACATCCACCATCAATTACTCCTTATGCACGGAAACACCCCAGATCTGAAAAGTGGAGTCCTAGGACCAGGCAGGCTGAGGGGAACACTTAGGTGTTGCTTTGACATTCTCTGAGTATCAGGACTATTCCTGTGAACAAAGCAGACAAAAATCCTGCTCCCGTGGAGGCTGTATTCTAATGGGGAGAGGAAGATGGGGAGGGAAAAAATGCAATAATGAATGAACAAATAAAAGTATGAAATGAGAAATATATGAAGGGAAAGGGATGCTAAAGATAAAAGAAGGAGTTGAAATTTCACAAAGGAAAGGCCTCACAACGTGGCCTTTCAGCAGAAACCTGAAGGAAATGAGGATGTAAGCCCGAAGGATATCAGTAGGTAGTGATCCTCAGGCAGAGGAAGCTGGAAAGTGCAAAGGCCCTGGGGCAGAGGAGTGCCTGGCCCCTTTGAGAAAGAGTAGCAGATTAGAGTAGCTAAAGTATTGTGCCTGGCAGATGAGGATAGTTGGAGAAGAGGCCACAGAGGCGGCATGGGGCCAGATAATATATTATCCTTCTGTATTCTACCCTGGAAGACATGAGAACTTTACGGAGAATTTTGGGCAGAAAAGTGAAACAATCTGACGGAAGTTACTGAAGAATCTTTCTGGACACTGCTGAGAATAAACCAGGTTGGGGGAGGCAATGCAAGGATGAAAGCATTTCCTGATCCACCTACCTCACAGAGTTTTCTCTGACCCTTATTGTAGGTCAGCGGTTCACCACCCTTATCGCTAGGACCTGCAAACACTCACACCATATCAGTGCTCTCCTCGCCAGGGCGATCTCATCGAATTCATTCTTCACATCCAATTCCACTCATAGCCTGACAGAATCAGAGCTCATCGTTGTTGGAAGGAACCTGGACAATTACTCGGCTTAACTGTTCATTTTTCAAAATTATGAAATGGATCATACATACAGCACAGCTTAAAGTACTCTTGCATGACTATTCAGTTAATGACAGGAACCTTGCTAGTCCCTTAGATACCTACTGTGTCTCTTCCCAGTCACATGCCTCTCCCTTCACCCTTCACCCCCCGACAGAAGTAACTACCATCCCACCTTCTGTGTTAATCATTCCCCAGCTTTTATTTGTGGATCTCCACTTACCATGAAGATCCAAATAATGGGTTTCAATTTGGAAAATGGGATAGCAGCACAAACCTACTTGTGTCCCTGCTAGATAGGGATCCACAGGAGAAAACAGGCTGAGCTGAGTGAATCTCTAAGCCATGGTCTAGCTTCAGCTCCCCTGACTTCTGGGGAAGTCACTGGGCAAGGTCACAAGCAAGTCCTCAAAAACACAGATCTCACTTCAGAAACCCTGGAGCTTGTCTGGCAAGGTGGTAGTGTGGGTCAAGAACCAGAGGTAAAGAAGGAACATAGTGGGGGTGAGTGGGCTACTCTGAATTTACATGAGCCGAGTCCAGCTCTCAAGGTCAGGTCAGAGCAGAATATTCCTTAAATAAGTGAATGTTCTCAGCTTATCTAAGCAGCAGGGTATGAAGCAGAGAGCAAGAACTTCATCAGCATACGGTCAGGAGAAGCAAGGTATAGTTCAGAGTCCAGACAAGACTTTCCAGGGTATTCTACACTCAGGTTACTGAGAACTTGGTATTGACAACACTCATTGGCTCTGTCTCTGCTCAGATCTGCTGGGTTGCCCAACACGTGTGGACACAGTTGCTATCCTGGGATATCTCTTCACCATCCTCCTGGGAATTCTCCCCATTTCTCTCCTCTTTGGGCCCTGCTCCATGCTATTTCCATGTCTCTCTTGTTCTTAATTTATTCTTTCATTTTGTTGAAGTATATCCTCCAGTGGATTTTTGAGAGCATTTTGAGATCCTAAATATTAGAAAATATCACTATTCTACCCTCAGTTATAATTAATTATTTGGCTACATATATAAATGTTAGTTGGATATTATTTGCTTTTAGAATTTTTGGAAATGCTGCTGTTGAAAAAGCTGAAGCTGTTCTGATACCTGAGCCTTTGTAGGTAATCCATTTTGTTTTTTCTTTCCAGAAACCCACAGAATCCTTTTTTTGTCTCCAATACTCAGAGACTTCATGATAAGCCTTCATACAGAGCATTTTTCCCCCAGGCACCAGGTGACAACTCTTCTGATCAGTCAACCCCCACATCCTTTAGTGTTGGGACATTTTCTTAAATCATTTCATGGATTGTTTCCAGCCTTCCCTGTGGCTTCCTCAGATCTCTTTTTCTGGAATTTCTTTTGGACCTCTTGTATTGTCACAATTTCATTTCTATTTTTATTTCTTTGTCCTTTTGCTCAACTTTTTGTGATATTTCTTCAAATTTATCTTCCAGTTCTTCTGTGGAGATTTTTATTTCTGTCCTCATGTTTTTAATTACCCAAAACTGGTTTTCTTCTCTTTCTTTACTTTAGAGCATCTTTTTCTCACGTCACTCGTGGACTATCTTATCTCTCTTAAGAACATTAATGAAAGACGGTTTGACATTCCCTCATGTCCATGTTCCCTCTGTGTTGTATTTCCTTTGTTTACTCATGATGGTCCCTGTATTTCATGTTAGTGCCTCTCTTCATGTCTGGTAATCCTGCTTCCTTGTCATGAATGGCAGTGAGGAGCCAAAGAACTGATGGGCAGCTCTCAGCTGAGCAGTGGGGCTGGTCACCATTGACTTTACCAGACTGTGTGTTAGGAAACCCCCCTTCTCAGTACCTTTTAGTCTTTCTTCTTGACTGGTGGTTAGAGACCCCAGAGAGCACTCTACTCATCTGTGGCCTGAAGGGGAAATCTCTGGACAGCATTCTGTGGTCAAGGTGGGGGTAGATGGAGGGACATCTCAGCATATAATATGTGTTGTGTGGAGGGTCACTTAAATCCCTTATCTTTCATGTGGTGTCTACAACTTTATGCCTGCTCTCCCCAATCCCAGTGACCTCTAGTCTTGTCCCTCCATTAAATAAGCTTTCAGACTTGCAAGCTGTATAACCATTTAAGGTAACTAATACTAACTGTAGTCATGAATTCCCGAATCATAAGGCCTCACAAAATAAATTTACTTCTTACACTTGCAAATGTCCATGGTCCTCCTTGACAGACAATCCCATAGTCATTCGTTGACCCCATTTCCTTCCATCCTGTGGCTGCACCAGGTCCCAGAGTTTGCTCTATGTAGCTCCTGTATACAGAAAGAAAGACAAGATTATTCATATAAGGTTGTGATGGACCAAGACCGAAAGTGGTACATATCATTGTGCCCAAAGTGCATTGTGGACTCAGTCACATGGCCATCCCTAACTACAAAGGAGACTGGGAAACGTCTGCTCTTCTGTGTGCCCGGAAGAAAAATAAAATGAACTTGGGTGAACACACAGCAAGCACTACTCTAAAGACCCTGGCATATTGCTTAACTGCTATGAGTCTCAATTTTTTAGCCTATAAAATGGTAAAATTGGAAGAATACTGTCTGCCTTACAATGTTATTGTGGAGATTACATTTATGAAATGCTTGGTCTAGTGATAGGTATGCAATAAGTCCTCAGAAAATAATTGTGATAGGTACGCAATAAGTCCTCAGAAAAATAATATGTTTTTCTTCTTTCATTAGTTCATTTTATCAAAGATGGAGATCCATGAAAGACTGAATCTTTCATCTTTTGAGAAAGACATTGAAAAAGCAGATGACAGTATAAAGAAGAAAAATAAGGAAGTGAAGGAGGAGAAAGAGGAGACTTGCATGCTAAGTATCACATCCATTTCATTTATATGTCAAATATTTTAGGAACATCTACTATGTACCAAGCATTATATTAGAGGGAAGTAAGATAAGAGCCCTACTTTGAGTTTGCTACAGTCTGAGTGAGAATCTAAAAGCTAAATATTACCACTTTTTGGAAACTTTGGACCATTTTTCAAAGTAAAGTTGGGAGATAACCCAGAAAATAAAATGATCTAAAATATTTTTTTTTTTTATTTTAGTGGTGAAAACTTGGGTTTATCAAAGTTATCAGTCACCTCCATGTTGCTAATTCTCAGTCTTTATCTTACTTGACTCGCTGGCGATCGTGACCTCATTATTGAAACAGTGTCTTCTTGTGGACTCCAGAACAACACATACCCCTAGTTTTGCTTTTACTTAATTGGATGCTCTTGCTTAGTCTCTTGTACTCATTCTTCTTGATCCGTCAGAGCTTGGTCATTGTACCTCTTCTCCACGTACCTCTACCTTAGTGATCTCATACAGAGTTATAGCTTTCAATACCATCCATAAATGGAAGCCTCCCCCAAATTATACATCCTTGTCAGGCCTCTCCAGAACTCCAGATTCATATGTCCAATTGACGACTCAACTTCTGTACTTGTGTGCCTATTAGCCGAACTTCTGATCTTCCTCCCATTCTCAAACCTGCTCCTCCCACAACATTTCCCAGCTCATTATTTGGCAACATCCTTCCACTGCTTAGACCATCCTTAGTCATCCTTCACTCTTCTCCGTTACACTTCATTCAACCCTTCAGTAAGTCCTGTTGGCTCCACTTTCAAAATACATCCAGAACCCAAATATTTCTTACTGTATCCACTACCAGTGTCCTAATCCAAACCACCATCATCTCCTACCTGGATTATTTCATTAGGCTCCGAATTTGTCTTTCTGCTTTTTACCAGATCATTCATCACCATGTGTCATAATTATTGCCTATCTTTGTCACTAGGATATAAGCTGCAAGAAGATAAGGGGATTTTTGTCCATTGTCTGGCACTTAGTAGGTACTCGATATTTTTGAGTCAATGAAGAAAGGAATGTGGACACTATTTTTAATATACCTGCTGCAATTTAGAACAGCCCCTTCCATCCTGAAATAAATGGGTAGATTTAACATGATGTGAGCACTTCTTCAGCCTCCATTTCTTTTAGAGTATGATCATATTTGCTGGAACAAGAGCTAGGGCTGGCCCCTGGGGCACTGGTTGCATTCTCTGGGCCCAGAGAAATGGTAGAGCCTAGTGGTTTTAGAAAAGCACAAGTCAGTACAATGCCTCTTCCTCCTCTATGACTTCTCCATAGGCAAAGTCCGCAGCCATGTTCTCTGGGAATCCCTGGCACGTTATTCGTTGAACTTAGAAGACGCTGTTTTCTTGCAGTGGACAATCGTTATTACTCCACCTTATATTCCCAGCACCTAGCTAGAGTGACTAACTCATCCTGGTTTTCCCGGGACTGTCCCAGTTTTAAAACTGAGAGGCTTGCATTTGAAGAGCCCTCTCAGCCATGGATAAATCAAGATGGTTAGTCACCTTACCTTTAGCACAGCACCTGTCACCTAGTGAGGAATAATAAATAAATGTTAGATAGAGGAGATCATGTTACTATTATTTGTTCATGCATTGCTTCTCCCTCCAGTGCCTGGCATATGGCATAATATTTCCTAAAATGTGTTTCAGAGAACCCTGGTTCCATGTGATATTAACAAAGTTCATTGCTATGGTAGATTCTATTGGGTGCACCACCCACATCTCCTTTCTTGAGATGGTGTAGCTATCCCCTGGACGATCTGTTAGCTACCAACAACTCATAGCTATGCCCTTAAAAAAAAAAAAAAAAAAAAAAAAAAAAGATTGCCCTTAGCCTATTAGCCTATTAGCCTATAGGAAGTTTCTTGCCTAGGGATTTCAGACAGGTTCTTCCCTCCTTCCTAAAGGGTCACTTTAAGGTGACAACTGTCAAACACTGGCATACAAAGCTCATCCCACTTCAAGATGACATAAGTCTGTAGCATCATTCATGCTCTGTAGCTCCCCATGGGATGTAATTGAGGCTAGACTTCAGCTGAACCCCTATCTTTGCAAAGCTTTTTCTCTCACTTCCTTACAGATTTCTCCTGAAAGCTCCCTTAACAAATCACTTGCAAAATAATCCCCATCTTAGACTCTGCTTCTAATAAACCAAACATAAAACAGTTATTACTTAGAGTTATCCCAGAAAACTACCTCTAAGGATTCTGGAGTTGGATAACCTACCTCATTGCAGCCAGCAGCGAGGACCTCCCCTCTACTGGTCATTACAGATTGATGGTCCTTGGCATGCTGTAGCACAGTAAATGCTTTCCCCTGAACTTGGATAGAGTACAGTTTTAAGGAGATGCACTAGATAGTGTAATATATCTTTACAAGGGAAAGAATGAGGGAAAAATAGTCATTATAAAGATAGTGAAATTGGGGGCTTAGTTGGTTAAGGGTCTGACTCTTGATTTTGACTCAGGTCATGATCTCACAATTTGTGGGATGGAGACCTAAGTCAGGCTCTGTACGGACGGTATGGAGCCTCCTTGGGATACTCTCTTTCCCTCTCTCTCCCCTCCCCTGCACATACTTTCTTTCTCTCTCTCTCTCTCTCTCTCTCTCTCTCAAAATAAATAAATAAATTTGAAAAAAAAAAACAGATAGTGAAACTGGGTAGTTGTTGTTGAGTGCCTTCAATACGCTAAAGAATGAGAACATCATAGGTTCACATTGATAAATTCACACTCATAAATTCAGAGTGTGAAATTCAATGGGCTTCTTGATAGTGTTTAAAGACACTTTCTTATCCTATAGCCAGAGGGCCAGTTGAACCAAAGCCAGACTCATACCCAATTGTAAGAGTAGTAGAACTTTAGAGAAGGTTGGATTCTAATTCTAACAAAGTTTTCTAATACCAAAGTTAGGCTCTGATGAAGTGGGACCCAGATGCTTGAGATGAGAATATCTGGGTAGGTGTACCTAAGAATCTTGAACTACCAGTTTTCCTTGAATACTCTGGGTCTGCAGAACTGAGCCACTCCTCCTTATTAGAAGACAGAGCCTCCAACCCCCACCCACTCTTACTTGAAGGTTGCACAAAAGCCTCAAAGGAGACAGCTATATTAAAAGACAAAGCCTTCCCTTCTCAGGATCTGACTCTGGTCCCCTTCCTGGCCACCCGTCCCATAATCAGGCTCAAATTTCAGCCCAACCTGACTGAGGAAGTTGTTGGCCAGATACACCAACTGACTCTACACCAACTGAACAACAGATGTAGGTAAATGTACCAGTCAGGAATTGGGAGAGAGTGTCAGAGATGGATCATGAAGGTATTAGATTTGGTAGAACAATAAATAACATTGGATAAGGGAGAGTTTTGCGGTATTAGAGTACTCTCTGTAACACAGATCCCCAACAAATGTTGGAATACACTGTTTGTTGTTAAAACACTGACCTGGGCACCAGTCTGATATGGACTGCCAAAATGGATATTGGAAACTTGGAAGAAATAACTGTCAATAGCAAATAAAGATACCAGATCTACTGGACAGATTGTGGAGGAAGAGACCAAAAAGCCCATGAAAGTGGGCATTTAAGAAAGGGTCTACTGAAGAGAATTTATTAGCGGTCCATGTTCCTTAGGGGGGGCCCAGAGAACATTCCATTTACCAAGGTGATTAGGAAAAGGTTGGTCAACAGGACACCAGCATCATTCAGAAACTCAGCAATGACTGTCCTCTATAGGCTGAGTTAATGGTATGAGTTTCCTAGCAGCAATTGGAGTGGAAGAGGTCAGGAGACAGTGGTTAACTTCAGAAACCAGGTAAACAGAACTAGAAGAATGATCAGCAAGATTGGAATGGTAACCAGGGAGGCCTGACATTCAAGGATACATAGAAATAGCTAACATAACAGTGTTTCTAAGGGCAATATAGACAGAGAGCAACAAGAAATTAATTACTGTGAGACTGCTCAACTCTTAAAATAGGTTCAGGCGTGTTTGTGATCCTCTAAGACAGGTGTCTCAAATGTATTTGATCAGGGAGTACTTTTTTTTTTTTTTTTAAGAACACTTCATGGGATTGGTATGTTGCAGAATAACAATGCTACATAGTTCATTGTTCAAAATATTTATGAAGTGAATGCATATACAAATGTATACATGGTTCCTTAGTACAACTTCATATAGACATTGGACATAATCTAGATCCAAAGCACAATTCCAATACCTACATCCTAGGAGGGAAAAAAAAATGAAGAAAATATTGATCTAGTAATGAAAGAATCAAGTTGCTAACAGACTGGTTAAACCACAAACCCAAACCGCTCAGGAGCAGTCTGCATTTGATATTTCAGCAACTCATTTACCCTTCCCCACCCCAACAAAGCTTAGAAAGGCAGGACATCAAGAAAAGCGACTGTAGGGAAATTAATGGAACAATGTATAGTGAAGGGAAAAAAGTCAATAATGAAATTGGTCCAATTTAAACAGCCAGGCCAAGACCACAAGGTAAAAAACTTAAGTTACATTCAACACTGAAAATGAGTCCCTATGATTTATTTAGCATTCCAGAAGATAAAGAGCAATAAACAAATGCATCAAACATATTAAGTTATTTTTAGAGTTACGTGCTTCAGTGATTCAAAGCTGGGCACAATGAAATCCAGCAGTGCACTGTAAGCTTTGTTCCCTCTGTCTGACTGGCTATATAATTCCACCAGTGGATCAACAGAAAGACTCCAACCACCATGGGATTTCTTTCTTTTTTTTTTTTTTTTTTTAAGTAGGCTCCATGCCCAATGTGAGGCTTGAACTCACGACCCTGAGATTTAGAGTCACATGCTCTACAGGCTGAGACAGCTAGGTGCCCCTCCGACCATCATAAAAGGTAATTTCCCTTCAGGTGGTAGGTAAATTATAAGAGGGAATAAATCCAACACTAGCATTAGTTCCAAAAGAAAGACATCCATTTTTCAATAGCATATGTTTTCTGCCTCAGGCTTATGCTGTTCAAACCCTTCAGGAACAATCTCTACTCTGTTCCTTTGGAAGATGTCTCTTTCACTGTGCTCCAAATCTTGCTCATAGGACATCTTGACTCAACACTTGAAAGTGCCAGTTGCTTCCTCTTCAGTCCCACTGTTACCCACATGCAGATTTCATCTCATGTTCAGACTCTGCAATAGGCTTAGTCACCCAACTTAACTCACTTGTTATTGAACATTCAGAAGGCATACCTCTCCCGACATTTCCCATTTAAAAAGCACCAGCAACATAGTGTGCCTACGACTATAGATAGCCCCAAGTCCTTGGCGTCCTGGATGGGATCCTGGAACAGGAAGAAGACATTCGGTAAAAACTAAGGGAATCTTAACAAAGCACAAGCTTTAGTTAATAATAATAAAGTCATCTGAAGAATTTAAAATAAAAACAGCTCTTTGTCTTTTCATGATTGTTGTCCTCATTTGTAGGTGGACAGCTGTGTCCCTTGTTGAGAGTTGGCTGCCCTATTGGTGGACACCAATGCAGCTGTTTGCACCTTTTAATCATGTGCCCTTTAGTCAAATTATCAGGAACCCAAACATGTTATACATCCTGTTGAAGCTAGAAGCATGGTTTCAAAGGTCCCTTCCAGTTCTAACATTCTGTTTTTTGTTGGAATATGAGATTATTCTTTTCCATAAGACCCACAAAGTCACAGACTGCAGAATTATAAGTAGAAGTGTCCCCCCAAATGAAAGAAAGGATTTCAGGTGAGTTTAAAGGTGAGCACTAAAACGGGATAAAGCTCTCAAGACAAGGTAATTTTTTTAGTTCTCAGAATGGGTATTCCATTGGATTCAACTGAAGACTCAACTCTATTGATTCCAGAATTTTTTACTGGGCATCCACCATAAGCCAAACCCTATGCTCAGTCCTGTAGATATATGGGCAGCATTTAAAGGCTTAAAGCAAGGGACTTACAAGATCTTATTTGCATTTTAGAAGGAACACAGCAGGGAGTAGATTTGAGTGGGGAAAGAGCGAAGGCAAGGAGACTGATGGAAAGGTCTAGGAGGTTATTGGAAAAGTCCAGGCAAAATTCTGTGGTACTCTGGACTGGGGTGTGGAGGTTGAAATGGACAGTTCTGAGAGATACTCAGGAGGAAGAAAACCCCAAACTTGGTGACTGATTAAAAGATGCATGTTCAATGGGTTTACTTTTGTCTGTGTGTTCACGGGCATCCATTATGGGCAGGGCCGGGGTCGGACTGGAATTCGAACCACGAGATTGCCTCTTAGAAACAAGTTCTAGCCCTAGGACCAGCTGAGGATCAGAGTTTTTCTTAAATCCTCCTCATAAATCAGCATAGGAGAAAAACAAGAGTCCAGACAAGAAGATGCATGTCTAAGGTAAAAGGAAAAACATGTTTGGTCCTAATAGGTTTGTGGTGGGGGGAGGAAAGGGGAGGAATGTTCTGGAGCAGTCTGCCCTAAGGTGAGGACTGGTTTGGGAGGCTGCCAGCATCTGTAAGCAAGATGTTAATGGGGTTATCAGCTGTTGCTGAAACAAAGGCAGGGTGTATCCTGGCAGCCAAGGAGCCTGAACCAGCCAAAATGTGTGTGTCTGTGCGCGTGTGTGTGTACGTGTCCCAGAAGAAACATCAGGCTCACTGTCTACAGATGTCGCAGAGAACAAATGGTCTTGGCAATTCGACCTGTGAACACCGATCACACAAGACAGACACCTTTAACGGAGGGTTGGCATTTCTCAGTGGGGCCACTCACATCAACAGCTTCATTTTTCTTTTGCCTCTGGAAGAAAGGGGGTCTCTTTTATCCCAAAGAGAAGCTCCCTATGCAAATGAAGTCACCTCACCCCAACTAAACACACATAGTCACACACGATGCCAGAGGTCTCTGCACCAAAGACCCGTCCATTTGTTCTTTCCTTGTCAATTCACATGTACACACCAGGGCTTATATTTAATCACATTCCCCTTGAATGAACCATTCCCATACATGGTGCTCCTAGAATATCATCTGTAAAGTGTCTAGAGCCAGATATCAAATGATGGAGGCCAACGGCATCTCTCAAGAGGTGCTTTGGCCTTTTACCCTGTTTGACACCATTATCAGGGGGTCCAAGAACCAATTTAATGTTCTGGGTCACCTAGAAAATATCTGACTTATTTCAGAGGTCTTGGGCGAAAAGATAGTAAAAGCATTAACTTTGCAACAGGGTAGACTTGAGCCGAGTCCTGGCTTTTCCATTGACCTTGAGCCCATGACTTGATACCTCTGCTTCAGGTCCCTCAACAGCAACATGGGAATAATACTAACCATGAGTAGGCACTACTAGTATCCCCATTTCACAGGTGAGGGAAGCTGAGACACAGCGAGACTTAGTGACAACTAATAAATAGCACAGCTTGAATTTGAACCCAGGCAATCGGGCCCCTCGCTTGCATCGCCTGCCAGACTTAGACAAAATTTCTTCTTTAACCTTCAGAACAACTCTGCTAATGGGAACTTGGGCAAGTAAGCTAACTCCCTAAGCCTCTGTCACCTCGAGAGAAAATAGGGTTTTGTGATTTCAGACCTCGTAAAGAGCTTATAGGGAATATCTGAGCAATGCCAGTAATGGGATTAACAGAGTGCCTGAGCAGTTGTGAGCATGGTAATGGAGGCAGTAGTCATTGCATCGCTCACCCTAACCATGCTGTTAGCATCATAACACCCATAATACTTGGAATTATTTGTTTCAATGTTTATGATTTCCTGGAACAACAAGTTCCACGAGGGCAGAAATGGTTTCTTTCTTATTTGCTTCTGTACTCACAACGTTTGGCAACCTGACACAGGCCGGATCGTACTGCCCTTTTGATGTTATTCACCGATGAACCAACAGATGACTTCAGTGCTGCGTCCTCAGTCTCTCTTGAAGGGTCTTAGGATTAAATGAGATAATGTATATCGAATGGCTCGTACCATGTTTGGCTTGAGTATTCCACCCAATTAATGTTAGATCTCTCCTCTTTGCAACCAGAACACATGATCTGAGACCTACTCTGGAATTACGTGGTCCAGAGAGTAACAAAAGAATGCCCGGGCTCCTGTGAAGAATGCTAACGTGTGCCACTCAACTTGGGCACAAGAGCCGAGACGGCACACGAGCTGGGACTGAGCTGGGACCCACCTCAGTGGGTGACACCACCATGCATCACAGCAACTGTGCTGTGGGCACATTTGGAAGTCTCAGGAACAGAAACAGGAAGGCACCTGATGTACTGATTGATAAAAGCTACTAATGAGGTCCGTGCATGGTACAAACACAGGCAGCTCTTGCTTAGTGGGCACCAGGGAAGGGTTTGGCAGAGATGAGCGAGACCACAGCCAATCCATCCATGAGCCAGTGTGCTGCATCCATAAAAGGATGATTCAACTGAGTACACTTGGAAACAGAAATTGCCGATGATGTTCAAAAACTAAATAGAAATAGTAGTTAAGAAACTAAACAGAAATATAATGGACAGTTGGGAAAAAAAAAAAAAAAGTCTCCTCGTGCTGAAAACCACTCAGAAAATAGCTAAAGTCAAGGCAACAGGCAGTGCGAAAAACAGGGACTTACGCGTCAGACTTCCCTTCCAGTCTTGTCTCTGCCAACTGGGGCCCGAGGCAAGTCAACTCACACCTCTGAGTTTCCGTTTCCTCATCTGCAAAATAGAGAACATCCACTTCGTAGAGGTCAGAGAGGCTTAAATAAATCTTCTGAACAAGGGGACTGGCAAATAGTAGACCCACAACCATCACCACCTCGAGGCAGCCATGCTGATTAGATGATTAGATGATCTGCACCACCCGGAATCAGGGCATGGCTATCTTCCTTCTTAAGTGGTTTCTAGTGGCTGTATCTCTGTGTTGGGCTGTGAGTCGCTATCTATTAATATGACTTACCCAGGGCTTATCAAAGGACAAGTGGCAAATAAGGACTCCGAGATGATGGAAGGGACCCACATCATCCTCAAATAAGATAAGATATCAATGACAGAGGGGCGCCTGGGTGACTCAGGTGGTGAAGCATCTGACTTCATCTCAGGTCATGATGTCACAGTTCATGAGTTCAAGCCCCACATAGAGCTCTGTGCTGACAGCTCAGAACCTGGAGCCTGCTTTGAATTCTGTCTCCCTCTCTTTCTGCCCTTCCCCTGCTGGCATTCTGTTTCTCTCTCTCTCAAAAATAAATAAACATTAAAAATTAAAAAAAAAAAAAAGGAAAGAAATGGCAGGGCACTGGCTAGGTTGGGGAGTAGGGGTGGGGACATGGGGTTGGCATGGCCAGAGGAAGCTGGGAGAAGGCCACGAGAGAAAAGGGAAAAGACAAAGAGCTCCGAACAGCTCTGGGAAAGAGCTGAAGGCTGGCACTGGCCCAAAGGAGGGGGAGGGAGCCGAGCGATGGTGCCTGACTCGGTTAAGTGCTTCCCTACTGGGGGGCTGCCTGCCCACACTGAACTGTGGATGGCCAAGCAGAGGCAGAAGCAGCAGCCAGTGGAAGGCAGGCTAATTCATGACTGACAGCCCTGGGATGTCTCAGGAAGCGGAAAAGCAAATCGAGCAGGAGGTGAGAAATAGACCTAGGTTGGAGACAGGGCTGGTTGAACACCCACATAACAGGGGCCTGAGACCCTGGGGCCTTGCCTCACTCACTCAGATACTCTGAGCAGGAGACCAAGAGTGGGTCTCCGGTGAGACTGAACCAACCAGTCTCCAGACTCCCCTTTCTCTAACCCTTGAAATAATTTCCAAGGTCCCTTAAAAGTTATATGTACAACTTGTGACATATTAGCATAGTCAGTGACTTGCAGGTATCATAATCCAATAATAATTTGCCAGTGGTCTTTTAAGCAATTGTTTCTGTGGCTCTGTTTTTGTCTACTGATTAGCCTGATCTTTTCCATGGTTTCTCACTCTCCATAAAGAGTATCGATTCTGATGCAGGTTGGGAGTGGGGGTAGAAGAAACTTTAGTTCTTTTTCCTTCTTTTTAAACTTTATGGGACACCTGGGTGGTTCAGTCGACTGGTTAAGCGCTGGACTTCCGCTCAGGTCATGATCACCCAGTTTGTGAGTTCAAGCCCAGTGCGGGGCTCTGTGCTGACAGCTTGGAGCCTGGAGCCTGCTTCAGATTCTGTGTCTCCCCCTCTCTGTCCCTCCCCTGCTCGTGCTCTGTCTCTGTCTCTCTCTCTCTCTCTCTCTCAAAAATAAACATTAAAAAAACCTTCTATTTAACATTTATTTATTTAAATTCAAGTTAGTTAACATACAGTGTATTAGTAGTTTCAGGAGTAGAACCCAGTGATTCATCACTTAACATATAATACCCAGTGCTCAAGCCAACAAGTGCCCTCCTTCCTGTCCTTCACCCATTTAGCCCATCCTCCCACCTACCCCCCCCCACCCTCCAGCAGCCCTCAGTTTGTTCTCTGTACTTAAGAGCCTTTTATGGTTTGCCTCCCTCTTTGTTTTCTCCTTCCCTCCCCCTACTTAACTTTTTAAATGTATTGCAGGTAAGACTAAAAATCTTACAATAAATTTCTACTATATAAGATGTTGATGGATCTGGCATATGGCATGTGCAAGAGTGGATTTTTCTCCCTTATTTAAAACCAAAAATTACTTTTTAAACCAAACTTTATTGGGGGAAAAAAGGTAATTATACTTAACTTACATTTCATAAAATTAATCTTTCTTTTATTTTTTTTAATGCTTATCTATTTTTGAGAGACAGAGTGTGAGCAGGGGAGGGGTATAGAGAGGGAGACACAGAATCTGAAACAGGCTCCAGGTTCTGAGCTGTCAGCACAGAGCCCAACGCGGGGCTCGAACTCACGGACCGCGAGATCATGACCTGAGCTGGTCGGCCGCTTAACCGACTGAGCCACCCAGGCGCCCCATCTTTCTTTTCTTTTTATAAATTTTTAAAACTGGTAAGGAGAACACAATATATTTTTGTTAAATAATCGGCTTAAGGCAAAATGGAATTTAGTTTTTCTATAGGTAGCTTGACATATTTCACCTACAGTTTTTTTAATGTTTATTTATTTTTGAGAGACAGAACATGAGCAGGGGAGGGGAAGAGAGAGAGGAAGACACAGAATCTGAAGCAGGCTCCAGGCTCTGAGCTGTCAGAACAGAGCCCGACGTGGAGCTCGAACTCACAAACTGGGAGATCATGACCCGAGCTGAAGTCGGATGCTTAACCCACCAAGCCACTCAGGCGCCCCTACGTATTTAATCTAAATAAGGGTTGTAAATTAGTTGGATAAGTACCATTTAAAACATGAAAATACATTGATACTGTTGAGTAGGAAAGGTATGGAAATTATGAACCAAAGTAATATGAATAAAAATATAGCCTAAGACAAAGTATACAAGAATTTGAAAACACATTTTTTTTTTTTACCAACACAAAACAGACTTAACTATAGACCTAGCTGTTCCAAAATAATTATACACATGTTTGTTTCTTGATTTCTTTCAGGCCTCTGTGTGCATAATAAATTTTATGTTGGAAATTAAAAATAAAATTCACCTTTGAAATGTGATCTGTGTGTTATTGTTCTTAGTGCAAAAATACTCAGTTCTTGGTCAAACTTGTGATAAGCACACAGATTTTATTCTCAGCTGAAGTGAGACCATTTCTGTCCCTGCTTTTGATGAATGTTAAATGAGGAAAAACTCGGTCACACTTGTAGGCAGCTGAAAATTGCAGCAAAGGGGCCCTTGCTTTTCCACGCAAGGCCAGACACTTCTTGTCCCAGAAGCCAGAACTCAGGAGGGGCAGATCAGGAAACCTCATCTTGAGTGTACGATCTGCCCCTCACAGAGTTCTTCCTCTTTTCTCAAAGCCAAGTGCTTGGGCTGAGCAGAAGATCAGAAAAAAAGGGTCTCTCGCCCTCTCATACACATGCGTTGAAAGAGAGGAAATACTGTTCAGTTTGGTCCCGCAGGTCTTGAGGTGGTTTATGCTAAGATTTGAGGGGTGCTGATATCTTTCCTCTCGCACAAGCCCAAGCAGCACTGGAAATGTGTCCAGATTTCCTTTTGCAAAGGATTCTTCCTAAGAATCTTGCCACTTGAAGTCAAAACAGCCCTTCTCAGGCCTTCCTGAGACTTCTTCCCATGGCCCACGTAATGACAGCTATCTTCTAGGTAGTCTCATTTCTGACCATTCGTCACCTCCAAATTCCCAACGAATCCGACCGACCGCTTTCTTGAGAGTCCCCCTGACTCTCCCTTTTCAGCTCAAACACGTGTTGTGAACTCTCTCTCTGCCAAGCCACCAAATTTCTGTGTGTTGAAACCTGCCACGAAGACAACCAATGATGGGCCACCATCGGTACAGCCACCGACACCATCCCTCCGAGACAGACTTTCTGTTTCTAGATACAAAGACAAAATATGAAACATAGATGGGTTTTGCTTGTTTCAGGTAATTTTTTCTGGTAGCAAAAAAAATTTCCTTGAATTTCATCATCATTTACAAATCTTGCAAATGCTGCATCATGACATTTACGGGTGAAATCTGTTGACTCATGAGCTTGGATAGAGAAGCTATTGTTTTTCAGTTTATTACACTAACCTCTTCATCATCACATGACAGGCTATAGGTGCACTGACTAATTAAATGGGTTTAAAGTAGAGCCTTTTCCTTTTCTCCTCCTACACCTTACCTTACCATTTTGCTCGTCTGAATCTGACTAGCATTATTAGGTGTTCACCAATTGTGTGACTTTTTCTGGGGGAGAAGGAGGCAGTAAGTTCTGCTACTAAGTAACTTGCTCGCTGAACCTGAATGTGACTTTTTGGCGAAAGGCTTACCCCATTTGTTTTGAGATTGCAATAGCCATTTAAAGTTATCGGCACCTCTGCTTGCCAAAGAGCTGTAATTTACAGTTAAAAGTCTTATTTTCCCCAAGCTAGCATTGCCTTTGTGAGTTGTTTGCCACAGACCCCCGCACAGTGGGATAGGACAGCTAGACCACCAGTCATGTAAATCCACTGATGAGTAGCTTTCATGATAAAGTGAGGCTTCTGTTGTGTGCTTCTGGTTGGAATAGTGCAGTGAACTCGCTCAGGAAGTTGTCATTCTTCATTGCTGACCTTATCAGAATCACCCACACCTGTAGGACTAGAAAAGTTCCCATGGGAAAACGAGCATGGAAGAAGAGCCAGGAAACACTAGAAAAGGAAAACGTCAGGGGGAACTAGCCCTACCAAATGTGAAACACACTTTAAAGCCAGGATAATGAAAACAACACAGGACCGACACATGAATCAACAAATGGAATACAGTTGGAAACCCAGAAATAGACCCAAGGACATTTGGCAATCTAGTGTGTGATAAAGGTGGCCTCTCAAATCATGAGTACAAAAATGGTTGGTCCTACAGAAGCAAGAAGATCAGAAGAAGCCCTCCACAGAGCTGGGCCAAGAGGGTGGGCTGGCTGGTGCTGTCCTTCCCTTACCAGCTGGAAAGGGAGACAATGTGCTTTGCAAAGTCCCAGGGCCAGCATCGCGCAGCAGAGTATCCAAAGGCGGGTTGGGAGCTGAGTTTCATGGCTGCCAAACATCTAAACACTGATTATTTATTTCGTTAGCATGCATTATCCTGTAACTGTATTGAGAGGAAGGAGTAAGGACAAATGAAAGCATATGATGCTGTAGGAATGCTGAATCTTCACCTCCTTGCCATAAAGTCAAGATGATATCCAAAAATGACATCCGAAAAAGTCAAGGATAGCAGCATAAACATAAATTTGGAAAAACAATATGAAATGATCAGGGGGAGGGGGGAGTGTAAGGAAGGGGTTTCAGGTGGAGGAGTGAGACAGGGTATCAGTTTGTTTTGTTTTGTTTTGTTTTTAATTATAGACCTACATTTGACTTAGGTTTGTAAAAACTGAAATTAAACAAGAGCACGTGAGTGAAGAAGGAAAGCGTACAGCTCTAGGGTGGCATCTATAGTTTGGAAAAATAAATTCAATATTGTAAGGCAGTTTCATGTTTGGAAAGCGAAAAGGGAAACTATCATTCTGATAATACAGACTCCCAGAAGCAGAAATGGAAAATCCTTTTTGTTTTGAATCACCTGAGAGATGGACAAGAAATCAGATTGTGGGTCCCATGAAGGCAGATTGTGTGTCTGTTTTAGTTGCCAATATAGCTAAATTTTATGAGCTCCCAGATGAAAGATTGAACAGAAGTGCCCTCAACAGAAAGCATCTGTATACACCTGCATTGATCGCAAAAAATCTCAAGGGCTTACCAAGCGAAAATACCATCCATCTTGCAGGAATGTTGCCAGTTTCAGAAAGGCAACCAGGTCATTACAAACCATGTGGTTAGGGCTATTTCAATAATGAGGACAAAGAGTTTTGAAGTGGAGAATATCACATTGCCTAGGAGTGGATGAAGGTGACCTTGAGATTTGAGGGGCCATAGTTGGTCTGAGTCTCTAAGGATGTCTAGGAGTGACCAGGGAAGGGAAACAGAGGAGAGTAGGAAAGGACACGGGGAGGTGACAAAGCTTGATGTAATCATGGGAGAGTCAAATGTCTTATGGGGATGGAGCAGAGGGTCTCAGGAGATGCCCAGCAGTGGGTGATGAGGTTAGAGAAGGAGGGGGATGACCACCCTGAGTTCATTGGATCTTATTCCTTAGGTACTGGAAAACAAACACAGAAAAAACCAATCCTTTAGACTGAGTTTTAAGGAAGATCTTTCTGGTAGCAGTGTGAAAACAGTACCCAGAGCAACAAGAACAGACTGGAAGCACCAGAAATAACAATAAAGAAAGCAAATGTGCATTCAACACTTACAGCGTGCCCAGCTCTGTGCTTGGGTTTTGCCCGCATCGTCTCATTTAATCCTGCCTATTACTCTGTGTGGTGGAGATTTTTATCCCAATTATATAGACAGGGATGCTGAGAAATGAGAGATTGGGCTTTTTTTTTTTTTTTAAGAAAAAAAAAAAGTGTTCCCTAACCAGGAAGCTTCTGATGCATTTTCTGCCTGGGCAGGAACAAATCAACACGTGGGGCTGGCCTGATTCCAGCAGGTGTGATCACCTGGCAGAACAGGAAGCATTTGGGCAGGATTGAGGGCAGTTCCTGACAAGTGTAGAATGACAGCTGTTGGAAGGAAGTAAGACTAATGCCTAAATATGGTTATTAAACAGAAGTTCAGGGACATGATGTCAGAAGACATCCAACCAGTCTCCTGACATCCATTCCTCCCCCAAGCCTGTCCACTCCAGTTCCGGGTGATTTCACATTGCCATTAAGAGTTATTAATCACGCCTTCCCTTGTTAAGTTACTATTTGTTATCCCAGAATCATAGGTGCCATACTACATGTTCAGTAAATGTTCTGTTCTTTTGCCCACAGCCCTTTTCATTGGATTTCCTTCTCTTGTCTCCATATAACCACACTCCTGTTTAAGGGACGCATTATATTTTCCAAACAAGTGTCTGCTCCCAATTTTAATAAACACTTCATCTATTCAACCACTGGTCAAGTAAGAAGTCTCAATGTCATTGTCAACTCCTCTTCCCCTCCATAGTCACCAAGTTCTATCTTGCCCCTAATTCCTGATGCTTTTCCAATCCTTGTCACCTTCTCATCTGACCACCTCTGACTTACTTGGTCATCTAAAGAGCCTTCTTATGGTTGTCCTGCCATCACTTTTGCCCATACCAAAACAGCCCCTCTGTAATGGGTTGAATTGTGTCCCCCCAAAAGGTCTTGGAGTCCTAACCCCCATTACTTGTGAACATGACCTTATTTAGAAATAGGGTCTTTGCAGATGATAAAGTTTAAGATGAGGTCCCTGAGATGGGTCCTAATCCACTATGACTGCATCCTTATGAAAAGAAGCAAACTGGACAGAGTCAGACATGCACACAGGGAGAATGCCACACGAAGAAGGTGGCAAAGAGAGGGGTGATGTGTCTACAAGTCAGGGAACACCAAAGGTTGCCAGCAAACTACCTACATCTAGGGGAGAGGCATAGAACAGATTCTCCCCCCATAGTCCTCAGAAGCAACCAACCCTGCAGACACCTGGATCCCAGCCTCCGCAATTGTGAGATAGCTTTCTTTTGTTTAAGGCACCCAGTTTGTGGTACAGTAAGACCTTGGTTTGCGAGCATAATTTGTTCCAGAAACATGCTTGCAATCCAAAGCACTTCTATATCAAACCTAATTTCCCCCATAAGAAATCATAGAAGCTCAGATGGCTCATTCCACAACCCAAAAATATAAAATATATAAAAATGATTACAATGTTGTAATATAATACAAAATAATAAAGAAAATACAAAATCTAAAGAAAAATAAATTAACCTGCACTTGCCTTTGAATATCTTCATGGCTGCTATGAGGGAGACAAGAGAGAGGAGGGTTTTTTTGTAGGATCACTTTCACTATCACTAATGGAATCACTGCTGTCTATCAGCTCAGAGAAATCTTTTTCTTTTCGTGCAACTTTAACAAGGAACCTATCCAATGACACTTGCTTTTGCCTCCTTTTGAGGATTTCACAGAAATATGACATTGCATTGACAATCACCCACAGTCCCGCAGTAAGAGAGAGAGAAAGAGAGAGAGAGAGAGAGAAGACCCATTGACGCAGCTGTGATCACGTGATGTTTGACATCACATACTACTCGTATTGCAAGACGTCGCTCGTTTATCAAGACAACATTTATTAGAAATGTTTGCTTGCCTTGCGGAACACTCGCAGAACAAGTTATTTGCAATCCAGGGTTTTACTATACCTATCCTAGCAAACTCATACAGCCTCAAAAGCTTTTTGTCTAAATGCACATCTGATTACACCAATCTCTGCTTGAAATCCTTCCACAAAAATGAAAATAAGGTTCTATTTATTAAGCACCAACTGAAAACCAGGTACTCCTCTCTGTTGCACCGAATCTTAAGGTATCCTCTGAGAGAAGACATTTCCATTCCTGATTTTGTAGCTGAAGAAACTAAAAAAGTTCTTCTAAAAAGCTGTTACTTGCTCAAGTGTATACAGATAGTAAGCAGAAAAAAAGGAATTTTGACTCTTGGTCTTTTTGAGTTCCCAAAGTTAAAGTGGCACTGCATGTTTCACTATAATAGGGCTTAGCAAGCTTCTTTTGTAAAGAGCCAGAAACTAAATATTTTAGGCTTTGCAGGGCCTAAGGTCTCATTTGCAACTACTCGTTTCTGCCATTATGGCATGAAAACAGCCTTAGACAACATGTAAATGGATGGGCACAAATGTGTTCCAATAAATCTTTATTTACAAAAACAAGTTGTTGGCCCTCTGGCCATAGTGTGCCAACCCCTGCCTTACAATATTGTCTGTAGGATATAATCCATGCTCCCCGACAAGATAATTACTAATATTAATAGTGCGCTCTCTTATGTCAGGATCTGTTCATGTAGCAATTTATTTAAATCCCCATTCCTATTGTCTGTTAGAAACATGCCAAGACCATACAAAGAGTACAGAGCCAGGATTGGAAGTTGGGCAGCCAACCTCTAAAGCCCGTGATCTTACCTGTACTTTCTCCAGCCACACCACCGCAGAGAAGGAGAAAGGGAGGAAAGGGCCAGGGCTAGCCCCACCCACCTGCTCTGGACCAAAGGTCTGGCCTTCCTAGAGTCCTCACTGTCAGCGGGGTGGGAAATGCACAGAAGGGAGAGCGTACATATCTCCTCCACCTGGTTGTTGTGAGAATCTAGGGAGATTAAATCCAGTAACCTAAGTAAAAGCACCAACTGTGCTTGGCAAGTTGCCTAGGCTTGCTCGCTTGCTTTAAAGGCACTTTTATCATTCAATAGCATCTCAGCTGGGGTTGCAACTACTTGCCTCCCACCAACTGTGCTCCCCTCTTCTTGACTAGTAGAACCCCAACTTCGTTTGGGATGGCAGCCAGTGGTGACTATGGGATACAATTCTGGCCAATGACATATGAACAGAAGTCTGTTGGGGACCGCCAGAAAAGTTGTTGTTTTTCTGATACAAGTTACATGTGTCTTCTTCTTCCTAGGATGTGGCCAAAGAACCCTACCAGAGCTGGTGGAGGAAAATGTCACAGGGATTCTGGGGCCCTGATGGAACCGTGTGACTTCTGCACCCTCCTTCACACTCCCCACCTCCAAACGTCTGGTTAGGGGAGGGAAATCACGCCTTCTTTCGTGAAACCACTGTAGGTGGGTTTAACCCAACTTAATGTGGACTTAAGCCTTCCTAACCAAAAGACCTGGTCAGCACATGGAACATATCTTCCGCAAAGAACGTGCTTCCTATAACGTAAGGGGTGCTCGATAAATGCTTGATGAATGAATCGACAGGTAAATGACTGCATTAATGATCAAAGACAGAAGCACTAGATCACAGAGGTCAATGTCCTAGGGAAAAAAAAGATCATATTTCTAGCTACCACTCACTCCGTGTTCACTCAGGAATCTGCACAAGTGTCAGAGATTGGTACTGGCATTCCCATCCCACGGATCTGGAACCGAAGCTCAAGGAGCAGAAGGTAACATGTCCAAGGAGTCACAGCCAGCATGGGGTGAGGCTAGGATCTGAATCCAGATCTGGGTGGTGGTGAAGCTTGTGTGCCTTCTCTTAGCCAAGTCACTGGCACAATTAACTGCCCACTGGATCCTTGGGCCAAGGTTAGTGGAAGATGGGAGAAATTTGGGGTGGAAGCCAGCCACACACCCACCAAGCTATACAAGCACGGTGTCTGTTTCCTCCTTAGTAAGAAGGGTGGCATTATCACTTCCTCACACGTTTGTTGTAGCAGATGTGATGTGCGCATATACAGCATTCAGCAGGGCACTAGTAAAGGCTCAAAGTACTGCCCCTCAGCATTATTATCATCAGCATGCCCCCCAGACACCCTGCAAGGATCTGTGACTCGACTGGGGCTGGCCCTGAACGGAAGGTGCCGAGGAGGGGTCTGGGTGAGTGGGACCTTGCAGTTGTTTGAAGCCTGAGTGTTTTTTGGCTTGGGAGACCTGGCTCCGGCTTCTCGCTGCTCCCACCAGCATCTGTTTTTGCGCACAGACCCCCGCGGACTTCAGAAACACCTGTGAGATTTCTCTCCCTCGCTTGAAGTTCTGATAATTCGCTGACTTCATTGTCATTTCCAGCTGAGGGAGCGTCCCCTGGAGCCCAAAGGCTCACCCCTTAATCCCACTCAGGTGTCAGACAATACCCGATGGGCGGCGAACACCGCGCTCCTGTCTGGCTCCCTGCCGGCCCCACCTCGGCCCCGGGAGCAGCCGGGAGTTGGGCGCGAGAGGCGGGGGCGGATTCGAGTCTGAGATGCGTATCTGCCCAACTGAAGGTTTCACATCTGTCTTGGCACATACATACACACACACATACACACACACACACACACACACACACACACACAGGCACACGGAATCTACAGAGTCAGTTGCAGCCCTGAGCAGGTGGGGTCGTTCCCAGGGTGTGGCACACAGGTGGGGTGAGGTGTCTCCCTGGCCAAGCCAGCTTGGTAAACCTCACCGATGCCCTGGGCCTCTCAACAGACTCGGCGCCGGAAGGAACGGGCCAGAAAGCTTCTGTACAGAGCAAGGTGTTTGTGCGATCAGTGTTCGGTTTCGGTGCCAGACCTTATGCTTATTAATTAGGTGACTTCAACTGCATTGTCTACTCTCTCTTGCAGGCCATTTTCTCATCTGCAAAGTGAGAAAAATAGAAGGACCCACAATTGTTACAAATATTTTTTAAAAGGCAATTTAATAAAGCTTTCATTACAGTCCTTGGGAACTTGTTAGTCCTCGATAAATATTAGCTACGATAATCATTAGCATCTAGTTTCTGTACTGTAAAAAGCTTCTGTATAACCCATTAAAAACTGGTATGTGCTCCAGGAGGCTTCCTAGATGGTGGTTGGGTTGCATTTCTTCTCTTGTTGTTTATCTGTATCCTGTAAAAGTGTAAGATGGATGGGCATGGTAATGTTCTGTGATAAGCACATACCTAGTTTTTAAAGTATGACTTTTGTCAGAGACGACTATCTACTGAGTGCTGTTTGTAGTTCTGAATAAACAACGTTATGTGACGTAGCCCCTGCTTCCAAAGGGCTTTCAATCTGATTGGAGAGACAGCATAAACAGAGATAAAAGTGATATAAAAAAAACACAACGAGCCTGAATAAGGTGTATAAGCTTATGCTAAATAAGCTAATATGCTAATAAACTAAACATGCTAATAAGCTAAATATGCTATTTAGCTAAATGCTAATGTGGGTGGCAGTGACCATAATCCCTAGGATTATTCAGGAAAGAGCTGTCCAGGAGCAATGGAATGGATACCAGGGGTCTGGCTGCCCCCCTTCCAATAGGCCTGAGATCACGAAAACTTGAGGTCGATGAGGAAAAATGATGGGTGATCCTTACACTGAGCCTGCTGTATGCCAGATATGAATCCAAGCACCGAATGTTTTCACTTTAATCTACACAGTAACTACATGCAGTTGGTGCTATTTTAAGAATGAACAAGCAGGGTACAGAGAAGTGAAGTAACTTACCTCCGGTCACACAGTGAGTAAGTGACAGAGCTGGTTTTCAAACTCAGATGGTCTCGTTAAAAAAACTGCTCTTAACCACCATGATAAACTTCTTTCACAAGGAAAGAAATTGCATTCGTTACACGTAAGTAACAGCAGATGCTTAACAAACAACCCTGAATATTTAGAAACAGAACACAACGGAAGTTTATCACCTGTCACTTAGCAGTTCAGTGCAGGTGTTCAATGGACATCCTTCCACACAGTGATTCAGGGACCCAAGCTCCCTCATCCTATGACTCCACAATTCCTCAGGGCCACAGAGTCCTCCTCTAATTCCACACAGAGGGACTTATGGCCAGGCCGGGAAGTGACATCCTTCATTCCTGCTAACACTCAGTATTCAGCCACACAGCCATTCCTAGCTACAAGGGAGTCTGGGAAGTATAGTCTGGCCAAGTGTCCAGGAAGAGCATGGGTATGAGTGAGCACTCACAGTCTCTGTCACATAAGGCAAGACCCAAACTCTCATCCAGGTGCAAAAAGAATAGAGAGACAGCTCCAAAGACCAACTCCAAATGCACAGTTGTAGGGTCCCAGTATCCAAATTGCTGCAAAATACCCTTGGTCCTAATTTTGGAAGTCCAGAGGTACCTGAATGACCAGTTGCACAGACGGGACACAGCAGTCTGACACAGAGGACTTCAGGCAATGACTAAGTGCTTAGGACATCACGAGCAGAGGCTCCTCTTCTCCCATGCTCCCCTGCAAAGACAAAAACAAAAACAAAAATCGACCAGATGTGGCAAGATCTCTGCCAGTGAGTCACTGAGTTGAAGGGCCCTGTACGGAGCATGGCAGGACACCAGGGGCCTGACAAGATGCTTTGCCTATAGTAGAACTGGAAGATGGCTGGATTCAGGATGGGGCTCAGGTCCAGAGGGGTGACCAGGATGCTAGGCAGGGGGGATTAGATAAGGTCCTATGATTAAATCACTGTAAGAGGTAGAAAGACAAGAGGTAGGGTAGAAAGAGGTAGAAAGAAAGAGAAGAGATGAAGAGGAAAAACAGAGAGAACTGTCACCTACTAGATGCACGTGCTAACCCAGAGATCACCCCTGGCACATTATGCGTTTTGAGCAAAACAGTCTTGAGAAGCAGGACTAGACCACGGTCACCTTGAGCTCAGAATACCTGGGACTTGTCCCAATGCCGTATTTCATGTCCTGGTAAACTACACCACCAGGTACCAAGCTGCCAGAGTCAGAAGTGTGGGCATCATCACTGATTCTCCACTCAATTACTGAGCCTGGGGGCTCCAAATTATCTCTCAGATACAGCCCCTCCGTCCACCACATCCCTGCCATAGTTGAGACACCCCCTTCCCACCTGGACTGACAGATCTACAACTTGACTCCCATTTTCCCTCCTTCCGGTGTTCAGTTAGTCCTCCAACAAATGTTTATGGAGCTTTGAAGCAGACACTAGGCTATTTGCCTTGCCAATACCCTTTCTCACCTTCTTCCTTACCAACTGAATCCCAATTTGTTCAAGAAAGTAATATGCCCAGTTTTGAAAAAAAAATCTCACCTTCCCAGGCTTCCTTCTTTGCAACCAGAGGTAACTGGGTGACCCAGTTGTGGCCCAATAAGTAGACAGCTCTCTCTGGGAAGGGTTTCTTTCCTTGAATGGGGGAGAAAAAGAAGTCTTCTATGAATAAATCTTTTTTCATTTCCCCTGGCTCTTCCTCTCCTTCCTGCCTAGAAAGTGGACATGATGCCCAGAGGTAAGCACCGTCTTCCTTTCATGAGGAAGGATGCCTTAAGCTAAGGTGCAGCAGGAAGCTGAAGGAGCCAGGGCCCTGATGACTTTCTCAAGCAACTGCACATTCCTTGGGTTGCCTACTTCTGCAAATTCATTATGCAGTTTCTATTAGTTTCCCATTGCTGCTGTAATAAATTGCCATGATTCAGGATAATTCGGGATGACCTCCCCATCTCACGATCATTAATTTCATCATGTCTGCAAAGTTTCTTTTGCCGTTTAAGGCAACATATTCACAGGTTCCGGGAATTAGGATGAAGACATCTTTGAGGGCCACTATTCAGCCTACTGAAGTAGGAGAAATACACTCTTTACTTATGTAAACTACTTGATGCTTGTCTGTTACTCACAGCTGAAGACAATGCAGGCTGATAAGAGCGCCCAGTGGGTCCCGACACTGAGCCTGGTGCTGGAGACACTCTAGCGGGCTGAGTACGGCCTCCCAGCTGAGAGTCTGTCATGCTGTATTTGCAACTATTTATTTGCTTATTTTGTGGCCTCGGGAGGCTGTGAACTACAGAGGGCAGGAAATGTGCAACTCATGCCTTTCCGTCATCTCAGCACCAACCCGGGACCTGACACATCGTGGTGCTCAGAAAATGTTGGTTGCACAAATGAACTCAGCAATTTGGCGATCACAGCTTGGCCACCAACTCCTAAATACAGGACCAGGAGTTAATTCTAAGCATCACTGAACAGGAGCATGGAGACAATTGACTAACATTCTGACCCAGCAGTTCCCAAAACAGGTTCCACGGAACAGGCACCGCATGAAAACAAAAGGGACCACGTGTGGCGAGGCTGAAGCGAATCCACTTAGGAAGTCCATATATGCCTGCCTCTTAAAGTTTCGAAACTCTGACATGTTCCATAATGAAGAAACCTGTTCAACTCAGCATTTCCCAAGCTTACCTGACCATGATAGTCATTTCTCGTGGAGCACCTATTAATCTCCCGTGGAGCTATAGTTCCTTGAAACACCCGTTGGGAAACACCACTCAACCCTTCTCAGACCTTGGGAACTAGGGAGGTCCAGGGCTTGCAGGCGGGCTCTGCAGTGATCGGGCGGAGTACAGGGCTGCCTGGTGTGGGAGCTGCCACTGTCAGAGAGGGCTTTGGGGTGGCGCTCTACCTCACGGAGCCCTGACATTTGTCCTGGGACAGGGGAGGGTGAAGCATTCTCCATTTACCCCCCAAGGCTGCCTGGCTTGTTCCAAATGGCCCAGGTGCAGAGTCAATAGACTGACAGACTCACCCAAAGGCATCTTTCTGGGGTGCCCTTGGCTGAGCAAACCCCAGTTACGGTGTGATCCCAAGCCAGCTGACCATTTCCCAGCGACCTCCAGCCAAATGGAAGCCAGAGGGTGAAGATTTGATCCTCTCCTGACAGCAGCCACCCTGGACAGGGGCTTCCTCTGCCCCATCACAGGTACCCGCGTGACCTTCCAGCCCCCTCTGCATTCTGATCCTGCACTGACAATCCCTGCCCCTGCTTCCAGCGAGCAGCTAGCATTGACCCCCAGGTTCAGGGAACCTCAGTCCCAAAACTCTTCTGACTTCCTGCTTCAAGGCTTGGTATGCATCCTCAGAATGACTGGGCTGAATGTGACAATGGAGATCTGTGGTTTTCAAAGTGAAATCTGCAGTTCAGCTCGTTCAATTTCAAACTGAAATCTGGACGTTCATCAGGGGTCGCCTCTTAGTGACACAGGACAGCTTTTACCTTTTTCATCTTAAACTCATTTCGAAGAACTCATTTGTTGTCCTTACAAATAATTTTTTTTTAATTTTGAACCACATTCTCTAGGTCAAGATCTTCCTATTACACATGGAAAAACTGAGCACCAGAGAAGGAAAGTGAGTGCCCTAGACTGCAAAGCAAATGAAAGGCACATTTGGAAGGAGAACCCAGTCCCACCCCCCGACCCCCTTTAGTTTGGGGAATCAAAGATCCCAAAGATCCCGGGGCTCCTAACTAAGCATTATTTCCATCACGTTGTGTAGTTCGTAGTGTGGCGGCACCAGAGTAGAATAGAGCGATCTGATGCAAAATCTTCATGAAACATTCCCCGCCCCCCCCTCCCGCCCCCACCAACTTCCAACAGTTAATAGAAACTGTGATAGAAAACAGGCTTCTAAAAATAAGTTTGGGTTACAATAAGAAGCATGCTTTTTAAAAGACACCCCCCAGGAACTCTGTTTGGTTACTTAACAATTCTATCATTCGTGTATTTTGAAGGTTCCGCTGGCTTTAAGGTGGATTTGGGGGCGCCTGGGTGGCGCAGTCGGTTAGGCGTCCGACTTCAGCCAGGTCACGATCTCGCGGTCCGTGGGTTCGAGCCCCGCGTCAGGCTCTGGGCTGATGGCTCAGAGCCTGGAGCCTGTTTCCGATTCTGTGTCTCCCTCTCTCTCTGCCCCTCCCCCGTTCATGCTCTGTCTCTCTCTGTCCCAAAAATAAATAAACGTTGAAAAAAAAATTAAAAAAAAAAAATTAAGTGGATTTGCACAGAGGGCTCTCCTTCCCTTCCCCTACCCTATCTCCTGTCTCCTCACAAGCTTCCTGGCCATTTTTTAGCAACATCACTCTAGCCAAGGAAAGCGTTCTTTATCCTGAGCAAGCCAAGAGCACACATGTACACAAATATTCCAAAATAATTAAGCACTGCCAACCCTACAAACACTAGAACTCAGCCCAATCTACTCCCTGACCCCAGTTCCTGTCTCCAACCCGCCATCCCCAGTGCAGGACAATCAACAAAAAGGATTTTCTTTACTTTTCAGAAGACATATCAGGAGAATAAGCATCTCTAGAAGTTTAAGGCGCAGAAATCCTCAATTTGCCAGCTTACGGATCTGTGTCAGAAAAGGCTGTGTGAAATGTAAACAGATAACAGGACCCACCCCATCAAGTTCAATGAGCTTTCTCCTGCACCTTCCCTACACCCTTTTCCTCTTGATGATTCTTTTCTTTGGGGCACAAATTAACCACCTACTTTCAGGAAAGTATGCTCTCTGTGAGACTGGAATGATGACCGTAATACAAAAGGAAGAGCTAAAGCTCAGAATGGGTTAGTAATTTGCCTAACGTCACACAGCAAGTAAGTGGTAGAGCCCGATTCCAGACCCAGGTTTCAGGCTCCAGTGCTCATATTTTCTCCACTGGGCTCTTAGCCTCTGTGACACATAATGCTGACAACATGAGCTAGCATTTTTTGAGGCCTGTACCATGGGCTGGGCATTGTGCAAAAAACTGCTGCCACTGAAGAAGGGTTTAAACAAACCGACTCCAGCAAGGAACAGGAGCGGCTTTTGTAACCTACCTTTGTCCTCCAGCTGAGACAGAAAAAAAAAAAAAAAAAAAAAAAAAGAATTGTCTACCTCTGGAACTTATAATTGAGTGGTATAAAACACGTGGACCCTGATAACTAAGTGATCATTTTTGCAACCCAAACCCTCCCATTTGGAAGAGAGAGACATGATTTTCCTGACTTTCTAGATGTCTCTTAACATTGTCACCTCCTGTGCTATGAAATAAATGACAATGTCACCTTGGTATCACCTGACTGAATAGTGGATGTGGTCTCATCCCAGATAGGAGGGTTCCAGACTTGGCATTTGTCTCTTATCCACATAAGTGGCTTGTCAATCTGTATGGTCACCATATATAAACCCCACAGATCTGCCCAAATGGCGAACACAAACCTTGTGTCACCGAAGCCCTGAGCTTCGGTATAAGCTTGAGCTTGTTCTGGAATTGCTTTAATTGATGACTCTTTCAGAAGGGCCGGCTTTCAAGCTGCAGTCCATGATCTCAGACACAGGCATGAACCCTCTTTCAATGTAATAGGTTACTTTGGGGACTCAAAGATCCCAAAGATTGTAGTGTCATCTGTGCTTTGTAGGCAGATATCTACTTAATCACTATGCCACTGCCTGAGGAAAGAATCATAATCTCTGCATGTGTTCCAGAGGAATCTGGTTTCCCAGTTGGCAGTAAATATCATTAGTTTCCAAACCGGGCATGTTTTGGCATTTGACATATCGCTGCAGATCTAAGAACAAGACAAAGGGAGGTTTTATGCCGGAGCAGAACAGTGGGCGAGCTGAGGACACCCAAAGTTCTCTCATCTAGAAACATTCCTCCACCACCACGCCCATGTCGCTACCTTAATCACCAAAAATGCCATCTCCAGTAACGCTCAGGCTCTTTCCCTGGGGTTTGACCTGCCGCAGTGTGTCCAGTCGTGAGGAGGGTCCCTGGGGCTTCAGGACCCAGGGGAGCCAGGTGGAGGGCAATGGAGCTTATAGAGAGACTGAGGTCTAGCTAATCAAAAAGCATAAGTAGTAAACACAGGATCAAAAGAGGAGAAACCACTGTGTTTCTCTAGGGCTAATCCTGCTAGAGAAGTTACTAGAACTCTGTTCCCCTATGGAGTCCCTCAACCATTTCTGGAGTCACTAGGGAATATCGGGTGTGCCCATGAACAAGTCCCCCCCCCCCCCCCCCCGCCATGCTTCAGCTTCTGCTCCCTCAGGAGTGTTTCCCATGCAAGCCTCAGCTGGTCATAAAGCCCCGTCCCCCTCTGGATACCCTGGCACCAGTGTGGCTGGCCTTGTCCCCCAGCACTGCCAGAGCCTCTTGAAATGACTCCTTCCACCTGTTCTCAGCATTTATTCTCTGAGGACATAATCAGGGGCCTCTTGGTACTGGGTGTGATGACAAGTCTCACATATGGGCTGTACTAAACATCAGCCACTGTCTTAGGACCGGCCTGTGGCCTCCCAAACAGGCTTCTGCACCTCTACTCTTTACTGAAGGTGAATTTTCCCCATATGACCCACCCACTCTCCTTGCACATCTGATTAATGTTTTCCTGACCTAAAACAATCACTGTAGCAACCATCATGGTAGACTTTTCTCAGATTAAGCCATCCCTTATGTCCCTGGTGTTTCTCCAAGACACATCAGCTTCGGGGCAAACTGCGGCCGAGTTAATGGGAATAAATCGTATCTCTCTGATTCCAGCCCCGCCCCTGTTATGTAAGATCTCAGGTGTTCCTGAGAGTTCTCTCTTGCAAGGGGCCACCTCCTCGAGGCTCACAAACAAGCTTTGCCCTTTTCCAGTTACCAATACCAGGGAGCATATGGGCTTATCCCTTCTACCTCCAGCGACATCTTTAACTCCTGCTTTCTGCAGCCACTCGAGCTATTAATGCCCATGATGGCCATCAGAGTTGCCACAAGTCACAATGTCAGCCATCAAGAAATCATGACCAACCTAGGGTTTACCTATAAGAGACACCCAAGTCAATGTGAATAAGCACAAGAGGGGATTTGTTAGGTCCCATGACTGGAAAAAATCAAGATGGAACAGTACTCAGGAATCCTAGTGTCCCCTTCCCCCTCTCCTCCACTCACCCACGTGCTAGCTTCATTCCCAGACAGGCCCCCTTCTTGCAGTGGTAAAATTGGTCACTGTGACGGTTAGCTCCACATTTATGGCTATGCACAGCAGGAAGAAGGAGAATACAAGTTTTTTTACTCAGTTCGTCCAGAGTAAAAGTCCTGGCAAGACCTCTGATTGCCCCAGCTGGGTAACTACTTTCTCTGAACCATGCACTGTGACCAAAGGAATATAAACTTCTGTTGACCAAGGTCATGGGCCCAATCCCGTGTGGGAGAATATTGGCTTCAACTAAACTTTCCCCAGAGGAAAGAAAGATTTTTATCACCAAAATAAGGAGAAGAGTTCTGGGAAGGCTAAAGCAACAGAAACCCAAATAGACTTTATTCCGAGATCTTAACATCTCTCTTTGCTCTTTTATGTTTGCTCAAGAATGGGGGGTGGGGGGGTGGGGGGGGGGAGGGGTGGGTAAAACCAAATCCCCAAGCAGAGGAGTGAAAATCAAGGTGGCATTGAATCACTGGATCTCAGTGTGGAAATCTAGGATCTGGAAAGTCAAGGGCAACAAAGTAGAGACAGCTGTTGACTCCAGCTCAGACTGGCCTTGGCCAAGTCCCTTGCTCTGTGTGGGCTGCATGAGCAGATTGGCCTAAGTCACTGTCCTTAACCCAGGGCCCCTGAGCCCACAGAAGCTTCATTATTGTCCCAGGATCTAACTTCAGCATAAGACATGAGAACCCTATTTCCATGCTGCTCTTTCCAAGTATGCTCAGATACAAACATTTTAGCAGTTAAAAAGCAGCTCCTTGCAACCACGAAGGTAGGAACAGCCTGGGAATAAAGGCAACACAGAGCTGAGAGATGGAAACAGACTTCTGGCTACGTATCATTTGAAGCCCAATTCCCGCCCTGCCTGCAGCCACCGCCTTCCTCTGGACCATTCCCGTTACAAAAGCTATCGAGTTCTCCTTTCTGCACACACCATAACGGGTTGAATCTTCTATCACTTACAACCAAAAGAATCCTAAGCAAAGGAAAGAGGGAGTTCGTTTCTGTAGCACTATCTTAAAAAATGTGATGACACATTTGTGGCTTTGTGAGAACACTCAACAGACTAGCAATGTCTGTCCTTGGCATGAGTCCCTATTGGGACAGGGAAGTTTGGCACCTATACCACATAGTTGAGGAAATAAATAAATCCAAATCTCTATGACAGTAAATACCCTGTTTTTAGTGCCACAGATTACCGATCATTGACCAGACCCCAATCTCCGTTCACACATCCAACTTTCGTTGCCCAGCGAGATATAGTTGGCCAATTTTTTATCCCCCAGGATATCAGGGAAACCAGTGCAGTGAGATTTCATCTGATTTGCAAAGTAGCAGATCCCTGAACATTAATGTGCTGATCAGCTTTCAGAGAGCCAGCCAAGCGTCGAGCCAAAATAAAGAGTCTAACATGGGCTGCTGTGAACCTGTTATCTTTCTGATTCGTACTCAGTTTCATCTTAAGGATTAATTCTCTCAGTACAAGTTGAGCACCGATAATGCATATGAATTTACATACCCTGTGAGCAGCTTTGTGTTAAACTACCCAGAACCTTCATGAATTCGTGAAATCCAAATCTCCCAAATGAAAAATTGAGGTCTTACTTGCAGCTTAGAAGATAAAGCACTTCAAAGACTTTCTTGGTGTTTTGAAGGCCTTGGATGGACCTGTTCACCTTTGAGTTTGGGGTTTGGCTCACCTTTGGAGTTTGAAGAATCTTAACCAAATTTGTCTGACTACAGAACAGAGCCTCTTCACCGCTGCTCTCTCCTGCCTAACACAATTCTTACAACAAGCTAGAAAGCCACAAAAATATTTTTAGTTTTTTTTTTTCTTCCTCTCTAGAGGAAATCCTAAAGTTAAAAATGGCTATGCCCTGGCACTCAGGATAATCCCATACGGTGGCCTTCAGAAAACTAAATTGAAGCAATAAAAGGGATTCGTTAGTTCACGAAACTGAATGGCCCGGGGATGAGTGCAGCTGCAGGCAAAGCTTGATCCAGCACCCATAGTCTGAGATCAGACTTGTTTTCTTTCTGTCCATTTATTTTAGCTTAATATTTGTCTATTTTCTTTGATACTGGCTCCATTTTCAAGCAGTCTCTCCCCTCATTTTGTCAAGATGACTGGAGATAGCTTTTAGAGGTACATGATTCTTTATTCACATCCAGCAGAAATAGAGTCTATGTCTTAGCATTTCCAGAAAAAGTCCCAAGGTTCTTCTAATTGTGCGGGCTTAGACTGTATGCCCATTTCTGAGCCAATCACAATGGGAAAAGTAGCTGCAACATGCTGAGTGGCCCAAGCCAGAGTCCACCCTTAGAGCTAGGAAAAATGTCTGTCCTACCCAGACGGCATGGCTAGAGAACTTGGGGTATAGTAGGTAGGAGAAATGGGGCAATCCCCAAACATCCATTACAGCCCTCATTTTACCCATGAAGCAACAGAAAACCAGAGACATTACTTTTACTCACTCAGAACCACACTGTGAGCTAAGTGGGGGAGGGAGAAACCAGACCTCAAACCTATTGCCCTAAAGAGCCTTATTCTCTTCTACGTTGAACTTGCTCCCAACCAAAACTGCACAAATGCCATTGTGTCTTTTCACACTTCTAAAGTTTCTGGGAAGAAAAATACAGAAACACTCTATAGGTATGTGGGGGAAAGTAAATCACTTGCAGGGACCCTCCATTCCTCAGGAGCAGGATCACTGATTTTCAAGAACAAACAACAAAGAAAGAAAAGTCCCAAGAGCCCGATGCATAGACTAACTGGGTCATCCCAGCCAGACAGAGCAACCCAGGATTCTGGGCATGGGGAACAAAAGAGAAAGTCTTGGTTGGGCCTGGGGCAGCCTCCAGATTTGAGGGAGGAGGCTGGGGGCCAGGACTGCCTTTTCTCTGTTCCCAATCCTCTACTAGGCTATTTGCATCTCATTGTGGTCCTGGATGATTTAGGGAGCCCAGTGAAAGCTCTTGGATGTGGTTAGGACGTTCATGCTCCAGTGATAAATAATGTGACCAATGTGTATGGCTTAGAGTCACTGCATTATCAAAGGGCTCCATGGAAACTGGGGACATGCCACGGCTTCTTTTCCTGCTTCTGCTTGTTGCCTTTCTCCATTTATTTTACCTACTTGATGAATCGATTTCTTGTCCCTTTCCAAGAGCTTAACACCAACCTAGGAACTGACACTCTTCCCATCGTTGGCATGCAATCTCTTCAATCCTGCTGTTCCACTAGAGCTTTGATCAGCAGTAGGAGTTGAAAGAAAAAGATGCAGGAGACCAGGCCCCTTGCCCATCCTTTGCCCTCTGCCACCCTCTCCAGTTTCCTTTTTTGTGTTTTTCAAAAGAAATCACCCAGTTGACTTCAAAGGAACCCCTGCCTCCAGAGAGATAATACTGGTGGGGAGTAGGGGAGGAAGGGGGAGGGTTGGGAGGAAGCAATGGAGTCTCTAGGCAGGGAGGGATGGGGGGCAGATGGGAACCAGCCCCTGTTTCAGCGCAGCTTGTCCTGTGTGGCCAGCCCTGGTTGGGAGGGCTAGGGTCTGCACTCAGCGAGGGACGTGACAGTAAGCACTCAAAAGTGTGGGCTTGTCTTTGCTGGCAGAATAGTCAGGTTTGGAAAAGTCAGAAGGGAATGATGACTGGGTATTTCTGGAACAGCTTACATTTGCCCCTATTTCTGCCATGGGGGTAATAACTAGGGTTTGGAGTCTGGGTTCAGGTTCTAGCTCTGCACATTTCAGGTGTGTTCAGTGGGGCAAGCTTTTCATCTCTCCAAGCCCCTGACTTCCCAACTCGTCCCTGAGATGAGAGCACTTCCCTTCCCCTTCCAATGCAGTCAGGGCAAAGCCAGCAGGATTGGGAAGGGTGAACTGAGTATGCCCTGCCCAAAACCAGGGCCTGCCACCATTGGGACTGAGCACTTCACTCTCCCCTGGGCAGGCAGGGAAATGAGGTTAAGGCATGCCCAAAGGCCTGAAGTTTTCCAACTTCTATGTTGTTGCAGGGGGTGCACAGGAATCGGAAGGAAGCAATTTGCCAAGGGAAAGGAATATCACAAGGTACACTCACAGCTGGATGAGGACAGAGGCAGCCCAGAGATCAGAGCAGTGGCTTTCGGGTACCACGTTTGAATTGTCTCCAACTCTTCTCCATCACTATCAACCAAGATGAAAAGAATGCCCACCCAGCGATAGCGGAGAAATGGGCCACCAGCTCCCCAACTACTACCAGGAATCTGAGACACATCAGTGGAAGGAAGAGACTTCTTTATTGAGAACATATGCCAAGGTCTATTTCTCCGGGTGCCTTCCTGCCCCCCCCCCCACAAGAGCTAGAGATACTTCTGTGGCCAGAGAGAACATTACTAGCGTCCAGGATACAGAAATCATAATCTCCTTGTCTCTTACAGTTGCTAGGATCCAATAAATGAATGTATGTGTAGGGCTGTTAGACCATGCACAGCAAAGAGTGCCTACCCCAGAGAGGGTAGCTGTTGTCAACATTTCAAAAGCATGCTATTTGCTTCATTTAGATTGTGAGTTTATCAGCACTTCCTCTTTTCAAGGTGGAAAAACCAGAACGCAACTCAGATTTCAAATATTTTCCTCCCTCATTTGTGTGGTGGCTCTTTAGGCACAGAGGCTGATCATGTTTTCTTTTCCACTGTCCCATCATCATAGAACTTGACTTTCTGACATCATATGAGCCCTCTGCGCCAGGACAACCAATTAGGCATCAATGGATGGAGAAGTCTGTAACACAAGGGCTCATTTTTTCCATTTGTCTTCCAAGGGCAGCGATGGTTGCTTTCCAGAGCCACACAGACCCCACCTGCATCAGACCCTCCAACAGAATGGTTTACACACATCTCTTTAGGGGCACCTTGTCCACTTTGTGGACCCAGTATTGTCTCCATCATGTTCTGGTTTCTTTCTGCCATTTGTCACATACCTGGAGCCTTTGTGTCCTCCCTCTATGCTGTCATCATGTGGTTACTCAGCAATTGCCAACTGGTTTTTCATAGTAGCCCAAGAAAAACATCATTAGGAATGGGGAGTCTATGGCCAAATCCATTGCTTAATGGTCTGCTAAGCCAAATAGGAATAAATTGGAGGTAGCTGACCGAAGTCCTCTCTATTAGCAAGGAACATGAAGTTGAGTCTTTAAACATAAAAAAATGGTAGGGCTGCCCTTGCTGCATTGCAGAGTTCTCCCTAAATTATGTCACTTATAGAAATGTATCATTGTCTTTAGGCCTCCCTACAAATATGCTCTAAAAAGGAAGACCATTTTTTCCTACAAGATAAAGTGATCGTATTGTCAGTCTTTACTAAAATTCCTGTCCCCCATAGAATGATTTCTTTGATAATTGGCTCTATTTCTTCTTAATGGGGCTGCAAATTATGGAGAAAGTGGTTCCATGTTCTCTTCCTTAGGGCTTTACTTTTTCCTCATCCTATGGTTCTACCTCTACCTCCCCAACTGACCACCTTCCCATCACCACCCACCCCTACCTCCACTGACCCCCACACATAGCTTTACTCTCATGCAATCCCATGGATACATACGCAGAAGAAACAAATTACCTACCAGGGTGAAATTCAGGCTGGCATCAAACATCTCAACAGCATAAGACAAAAGATCATAAATGGCAAGGAAAGAGTGATCCTAGAATTTTACCTGTGAGGAAGCTATCCTTCAAATTCAAAAGCAACAGCTAAGGAGTGCCTGGGTGGCTCTGTCAGTGGAGCATCCAACTCTGGATTTTGGCTCAGCTCATGATCTCACAGTTGTGGGAATGAGCCCCACATCGGGCTCTGTGCCCAGCGTGGAGCCTGCTTAAGATTCTCTCTCTCTCCCTCTGCCCCTTTCTCCTGCTTACTCTTTCTCTCTAGACCAAAAAAAAAAAAAAAAGCAACAGCAAAGATAAAACATACCAAAAAAAGAGAAAAAAACAGAAATAGCCTAATGTGCCCTTGGAAAAAAAATTTTTTTTAATTTGCCTATTAAATTCAGCCAATGAAAAAAATGAATCAAAATAAAGAACTCAGAAAAGAAAACATCCCATTTTAAAATGCTTTAAAAAGAGGGGCGCCTGGGTGGCTCAGTCGGTTAAGCGTCTGACTTTGGCTCAGGTCATGATCATGCAGTTTGTGAGTTAGAGCCCTACATCCAGCTCTGTGCTGACAGCTCAAAGCCTGGAACCTGCTTCAGATTCTGTGTCTCCCTCTCTCTCTGCCCCTCCCCTGCTCGCACCCTGTGTGTGTGTCTCTCTCTCAAAAACAAATAAACATTAAAAGAAAATTGTTGATGCTTTAAAAAGAATAGGTGGTGAATATTAACATATTGAAATACAAAGCTAATGCTATCAAGATATAACAATTGCAATTTAAACACAAAGTGCAGGGCACCTGGGTGGCTCAGTGGATTAGACAGCTGGCTTCAGCTCAGGTCATGATCTCACGGTCCTCGAGTTCCAGCCCCGCATCGGGCTCTGTGCTGACAGCTCGGAGCCTGGGGCCTGTTTTGGATTCTGTGTCTCCCTCTCTCTCTGCTCCTCCCCTGCTTGCATTCTGTCTCTGTCTCTCAAAAATGAATAAACATTAAAAAAAATTTTAAAATAAAATAAACACAAAATGTAAAAGATATAAAGATGAGCAAGAGATACCAATTATCAAGTTAACTAATAAAAAATGTGAGATAAGGATAGGTGAAGAATTCAAGTTCTAATTTTGAAGGGTGCCATGTTTGAGGTTTGTAGATTTGTCTACATTTAAAGCACATGTTCAAACAGTATAGCAACCCCAACTTCAGTTAGTATAGCTAGCCCCAGTATAGCAACCTCAACTAGGTTTTAGGTGATCTTTATGCTTTCACCTTTGGTAGTGTCTTTCTGGGTTTTTTTTTGTTTGTTTTAATTTTTTTTTTCAACGTTTATTTAGTTTTGGGACAGAGAGAGACAGAGCATGAACGGGGGAGGGGCAGAGAGAGAGGGAGACACAGAATCGGAAACAGGCTCCAGGCTCCGAGCCATCAGCCCAGAGCCTGACGCGGGGCTCGAACTCACGGACCGTGAGATCGTGACCCGGCCGAAGTCGGACGTTTAACCGACTGCGCCACCCAGGCGCCCCAAGTAGTGTCTTTCAGGAACTTAATCACTAGTTGTAAATAAATGCTTACATGCAATTTAAGTCATTTCCTCAGTTCCCTTACTTGCATGAAATAACAGATCATGGAATTTACTAACTTTTGTTTTTAAAGACACACATAGAATGTTTCTATTTTTTCTATTCTTTTATCTGTATATGGAGAGAAAGAGAGGAGGAAATGATGGTCACAAATGTTGAAGGTAGTTATTTCCATGTAGTGCTATCTTTAGTTTTCTTCTTTGCATTTTCCTGTCTTGAGTGACTTATTCTAATCATTATCATGTATCATTTAAAATTTTTTTATGTTTATTCGTTTTTGAAAGACAGAGAGAGACAGAGCACAAGCAGGGGTGGGGTGGAGAGAGAGGGGGACACCGAATCTGAAGCAGGCTCCAGGCTCTGAGCTGTCAGCACAGAGCCCGATGCGGGGCTCGAGCTCACGGACCGCGAGATCATGACCTGAGCCAAACCCGGACGCTCAACCCACTGAGCCACCCAGGCGCCCCTCATGTATCATTTTATAAAAACAGCATTGTCCAAGAACACTGAAGGGCTGGATTTGAACAAAAGGAGAATGGCTGGTGCCTTCCCCCAGGCTTCTCAGACCCTGACAGGCTGAAGGGGACACTAGGGAATGACCATGATTGTCAAGGTCCATCTGTGTGTTGTCTCTGGAACTATTTTCTGTCTGCACCAAAGATGGGTTTCCCAACAACTCAACTCATCGACTCCCCCTGGAAGTACCAATAAGATCCAGAAAAATGAATGTGTAATGTAAATTGCAGGAATCTGGGATGAACACACACATCTAGTCGAAGATGGAGGAAGTGAAATGACTTCCATTTCCTCACCTGGAATCCCCACTTTCTGAGTCAACCATGCAGGGAACAAAGGAAAAATAGTCACAAATGCTTTTCCACCCTAAGGCCCCAGTTCTTCATTCCTGAATCACCTGAGAACTTTAAGATAAAGTTTCTAGAGGAAGTCAACAAAAGTAAAAGAAAACCTGTTCCCACCAAAATCCAGTGACACCAAAGGCCTCACTGTATTTGGGGCTCAGCAGAATGGAGCAAGTGCAGAGGGCTTTGCACCTGCTGGGGGCTGACCACCTGACTCGTGCCCAGGTGTTCTGGGAAATGGGCAAGACAGAGACTCGGGAGGGGCAATCAGAGTAGCCATCCAAGGAGAAATTGCAAGTACCGCCCGCCCCCAGAGCCCCACACTTTGTGTCATTAAATCCCTCTCTTCTTCACAACACCCTTAGGAGGTCAGCATTATTATCTTCACTTTATGCACAAGGAAGCTGAAGCTTAGACAGTTTAAGTAACTAGACCAAGGTCACTTAGCTACTATTTAAAAATAGGCTAGTGGTGAGCTGCTCAAACTTGACAGCATTCCTAAAAGAGTCAGAAGAATGAGCCCAGCAAAATCGGCTGAATCAGAGAGCAGAATAGTATCTCAGGTCCAATCAGGCAAGAGTTGAATCTGGACAGCTGAGTTCCAGAGTCTGGAGTTCTAAGAGGCAGTCACAGCTGGCAGGGTTAGAAGCCCCATCTTCTCCAGAATATCCATTTACACAGCCTGATGGGCCAGGAGAGATGCCCTATTCCTCAGGATGGCACTGTAACTAAGGAGTGTTGTCAGGGCCCAGCTCTGATGAATCAGAGACCAAGATGCTCAGATGACCTAAAAGGCCTCTTAAATCTCCTGGAGTGGAATTCAAACCATACCTGCCATAAATCAAATCAAGCTTTATTCCAATATCATAAGACTAAGGTGGCTAGATGCTTGCATTAGGACAAGGCTGGGTCATAAATTCAAGGCTGGTGTGCCCAGGCCCCATGGTGAATTGCAGCCCTCAAAGTTATTATCCAAAGACAGTCTTGGGGCACCTGGGTAGCTCAGTCGGTTGAGCATCCAACTTCAGCTCAGGTCATGGTCTGGCAGTTCAACTCTTAGGGACTCACTGAACACAGCAAGGGCCCCACTTTATCACTGCTTTGGCCTAGCTCCTCCAGCTTATAGATGAAGAAATAGAGGGCCAGAGAGGAGAAGAGCCTCATTCGGGTCACAGAGCACATGTGCTCCTTCCTTTTTGAATACCCCTCTTAGGAAACTGGCCCAGGAAGCTCATCTTTGACGTGTCTGTGCCCTGCTTCCATCTGCCCAGCAATGGGGAAGGGCATGCTCTGATTCACCCACACTTCCCCTTGTGTCTTGGGAAACTTGTTTCTGAAGCATTCCAATGGGTGGTGAGAATCTTGAATTTCCATTGTTCCCCAACACAAGCCCTGTATTTCATAGGCCTGCCATAACAAATCACCACAAAGCAAAAACAACAGAAGTTTATTCTCTCACAGTTCAGGAAGGTAGATGTCTGGGTCGAGATGTCAAGATGTCTGCAGGTTTGTTTCCTTCTGAAGGCACAGAGGGGAAGCAACCCCATGCCACTCTCCCAGCTTCTGGTGGTTGCCAGCAAAATCCTTGATGTTTGTTGGCTTTACACATATCACCCCAATCTCTGTCTCCATCTTTACCTGGCTCTCTCCGTGTGTCTTTCTGTGTCTGCTCCTTTTCTCATAAGGACACCAACCATCTTGATCCAGGATGATTTCATCTTGAGATCTTTAACAAGTTACATTTATAAATATATTACTTCCAAATAAGGTCATATTCTGAGGTTCTGGGTGGATTTTGGGGGAACACTATCAAACCCACAGTAAGCCTCAAGGAACTCGAATCTATGACCTCAGTTTCTTTCATTAGCACAGGGCTTAGCCCCGCTAGCTGAGCCAGCACAGTCCTTACTAAAATCGTTCTTGACAACACAGGCCCTTCAACTCCTACGTGTCCTGTTGACAGTCCCAGCAGGTCCCCACCTCCTGGGCCAGAAGAGATAATCCAGAGAGAAGAGCCTAGTGCTTCCAGATAATATAGGAGATTTTTCTTGGAAGAGCCTGGCCTGAGGTTCTTCCCCCAGTGCTCCCTTGCTCCTCGCTCAGCAACTAACTTGGGAAGGGGCTCTCTTGAGCTCTTCCTGAAGTCAACTCAAAAGTTGACTATGACTATAAACCAAGAGACAGGGAGCTTATCGGCGACACTCCGAACTCTTGGAATCCTACTATGTTTTCAGATTTGGTTCTGAGAGCCAAAATTGATAGTATCCTGGAATATCCCTAGCTTATATCCAATTCACTTAAAACAAAATGGAAAGATCGCTTTCTCTGCAGAAAAATTTGCTGGCCGTGGTTGAAGAACTGTAGTTGGTAGGTGATGCAATGAAAGTTTCAGAGAAGCCCCAAAAGAGGCCTCCAGAAACAAGACCTTGGCAAGAATTGTGCCCTGGAATGAAGCCAGTTGCCATGAGATAGCACCATGGCCCTAGATGGTGACAAGTCTGAACACACTGAAATCGAGATGACTCTTTGGTTTCTGGGTGTCTATTCACTACATTTTGGCTTTTTCACATCCCAGACTGGCTTCTTCTTGACACCAGCTTGGATCAGGAGTACATGTTTTCCCTCTTAGGTAGTCAGGATTTGGAGAATACAAACCATTCAATCGCAGTAAGATCTCAAGTTTTGGCATCAGATACACCTGAGTTTGTGTCCCAGCTCTGCCACTTGAGAACAATGTAACTTAACACAAGTTACACTGAGCTAAAATTAATACTACCTAATGGGATTTTATAAATTAAATAATGAACTCACATAAGGTATTTAGCACAATGATGGCGCATAGCATGAACTCAATGGATATTAGCCACCATTATCATTATCATTATTATTGCTATGATTACAATATCATAAGGAAGAGAAATTTACACCCACCCTCCCCCCCAAAAAAATACACTCTGCATGTGACAACTGAACAAGATTTGATCATATCTCTTGTTTCCAATTATTCTCGCCCTACGTTTCTGGTGACTGGATAGATGATAATATAAATTGCTAACACTTTCTGAGGGCTTACTGCATGTCAGGCACTATTCTAAGTTCTTCACTTCAACAAACCTAGGATGTAGGTACTATTATTATCATCTTCACTTTACAGGGGGAAAAAGTGAGGCATAGAGCAATTACACACTGCCCGAGATCCTGTTTTGTCATGGTAGAACGAGAGCTGGAACCAAGGCCATCTGGCTCAAGAATCTGCAAGCTTAACATTCCTGATGCAGGCTGGCCAATATAACTCTGTTTAGATGCACTTCTAGCAACTTCAAAGAACTGTCAGCAAGAATTTGTAACTGACAATTTAATGTGACAGATTCACCCCGATTCAAAGCTGATTGATGCGTTTGATTTACGTTCAGAAAGTGTGCATGGGTTGTCTGAAGTCCTACAGTGAGTGTCTGACAGATCTCCAGGCAGCCCAACTGAGACCAGTTTCCCTTGCAAATTCAAAAGAGAGAAGAAGCACAGATTGCAGGAGGATCTTCCTGAATGCCCATGGTTCTGCCTCTTAATTGATTCCTGGGCTTAGATGCCAGGTCTGGGGTTGTCCTGCTTGCTCACCTTGGGAACTGAGGATCCTGTCTATAGTCCCAGGACAAAGCCCAGTCGCAGGTACACGGGCTGAGGATCTGCTATACTCCCAGGAGACAGGATGGGAAGATATGGGGACTGAAGTTAGATCTCAGGACTCCAGTATGGAGATTCTTAGCCATGAAAGAGTGCAAAGACTCTTATTAGCCCCTGTGGGATATCCATGGCAGGCAAGACATTCATCCCAGCCACAGACCACTTGAGATAGTGGATTCCACTCTGAGTTGGGAGAATGATGTTAAAGAGCACCAGGAGGGGGCACAGTGGTGGCACCACACAAACCTTCTCTAACCTTGGCTCATAAAGAATGTCTTAAAGTTTCCTTAGGAAAAGAGTGTATTATGGGAAGAAGGGGTAGACAACTCTCTTGGGATCCACTGATAGAGCTGAATGCCTGGGACCAGTCAGGATGGGGACAGAGGACCTTTTCCATTTGGTGCCAGTTGCCAGTTAAACCTCAGAAGAAGAGCCACAGTCACTGAATGTGTCTGAGGCAATGGCAGCCAACAGTGGCAATAGCAAAAAGTTTTAACTCCTGCCAAGAGAAATATGAGCCATCCCATTCCACCCCAGGCCCTGCCAGGAGTAGAGGAAAGAATTGAAGGGCTCAGGACACCAGTGGTTCACCAGTTGTGACAGACAGCCCTAAGGCCCCTGGAAAAGGTCTATATAAAGAAGAATATTATCTCTTGTAATCCTCTCAACAATACCAAAAGACAGTTACCCCAGCTGATAGATGAAGAAACCAGGACGGAAAGATTGAGTGGGAACCCACTTTCTCCTTGGCTTTCTGCCTGTGTATACTGGGGGAAACGTCAGGCCTCTTGGAAGGGTTGGGAAGGAGTTTCTACCTGTATTTCCACCTTTCATTTCCTTCCCTCAAGATGATGTACCTAATTAAGGAGCCTGAGAAAGGCTTAGAGCACACGTCCTTCATTCACTTTCAGGTTCTTGACTTTTTAGGGTAACCTACTCCCGCCCCCACTAGCCCCCCCCCCCCCACACACACATTCTCTCTCTCTCTCTTTCTCTCTCTGCCTCTCCATCTAGTAAGTCAACTACTACCATAGGAGGAAACCTGTGCTTCTTTACCTGCTTTGAACACCTGGCTAAGAGTCACCCGCAATGAATCCAGACGTCTAGACTTCAGAAGCCTGATTTTGCTGGCAGGTCCTATCAAGCTTTATTAGTAATAAAGCTGACAAATTAATGCCTACTACTCCATGCATACCAATTCCATGGGGGGAAGGGGGGACTTGGGGCACTTCAGAAACCCAAAGTCTATCTTGCTAATAATAACTTGCCAGGGGCACCTGGGTGGCTCAGTTGGTTAACTGTCTGACTCGATTTTGGCTTGGGTCATGATCTCATTGTTTTTGAGTTCAAGCCCTGCATCAGGCTATGTGCTGTCTCTCTCTCTCAAAAATAAATAAATAAACTTAAAAAAAAAAAAAAAAACGTGCCAGACAGCTAGGAATTGTGTAGACACAAGATCTGAATCCAAAGGATGAGCTTTTAATTGTCACTCTACATTGGAGGAAACTGAGGTCCAAGGAGGTGGGGCAGGAGTCACATCACTAAGGGCCTTGTGGAATTAGAGGAAATTTGTATCTTACCACAAGGGCTGTAGGAAGCCACACACAGATTTCAAGCAAGGAGAGGAGACACTGCCATTTGCTATAACTCTGTACCAGACCCCCACATTGGAGAATCTGTGTTAGAATTTTCTCCCCAAAGAAAAAGTATTCAAGAAAACAATATTGTTAACTGCCTTTGAAAACTATTCGTGACACGTGAGACTGAGGAACGGAAGGGTTTATTGTCGTCGTTGTTTGTTCTGAAAGGAAAAACATATCTGGGCAAGTGGGTTGTTTTGTCTTTGCTCGACTTCCTCATTCTTGAGCAGTCAGGCAGGTTGGTTGGCAACCCAGGGACATCGTATGAGGTCCTCCTTGGCCTCACGAATGAGCCCCACGGAGCCAGACTTTACTGGCACCTGCTAGTCTTCTGCCCACTAAGCTCAGTTTGATGTCCCTCATTGTATTCTTCATCATCATTACCAATTTCCTGTGCCACTTATATCAGCCTCAGGGTGTACTGGCCACTTGACATGGTCAACCTCAAACAATTTCAAAACAAACCTATGAGGTGGGTGCTGTTATAATTTCCATCTTGCAGGCAAAGAGATTTAAGCAATTCGGTCAAGGTTAAACAAGTAGGATTGGCAGAGCAGAAACCTGGACCCAGATATTTTTGATGCCAGCTTGCAAGCTCTTAACCGCAAGGCTACCCTTTGCCACATAGCAGGTGCTCATAGTTGGTGGGGAGACTGCCAGAAGCAATCTTTTGTGCAATGTTTGGGGTGTAGCTGGGGAGGGGAACAGCTTTGATGGGAGTAAGGATTAAATGCCCTGGAGCACAGGCATGTGGAAGACCAAATGCTCAGTACTACCGATAGACTCACACAGTGATACTTAAGATAGAAAATGTTCTCAATGAACTTCAAGTCCTGGCTCACTCAGAATAATGTGGAAATCTCACCTCAGTGATCCAATATACAAAACAAATGAGTGAGCAAACAGAAACATTTGCACCGTTATTTTTAAGCATAGTATGCAGCACCGAAATAGGGGCAAATGGCTTCTGATTCATGCAATTCGGTGTTTGTGGGCTGCATATTATGTACTAGACACTGACACGGAAATGAATCGGCACAGCCATTGCCCTAATCAGGCCTACAGAGTTCTTGGAAGGGCAGAAATTTAGAACTAACTAGAACGCCAAGTCCAAATTCAATATATGCACTATGAACATGGTGTTCATTGGAGCACAGAAGCCTGATCACTTGTTTTTATTCAGAATTTAATGAAGGTTTCACAGGGGCAGGGGTATTAGAATTGAGCCTGGAAGGATCAGAAGAGTCAGGATATAGGAAAGATATTCTGGAAAGAGGGATGGTTTGAAAAGCAAAAGAATGAGCAGAGAAAAAAATGCAAAGTATATATAAGAAACTGTGAGAAATCTCGTATTTCTGCAGTAAAGAGGACAAATGGAGACTTTGCTGGGAACCTAGGTAGGACTCAGATCACAGAGTGCGTTGCCTGCCCAAATAATGAGCTTGGACTTGACCTTGTGTGTTATGCGGTTCCTTTGGAGGCAATGAGAACCACCGACTGGGGTGCATTTTTTGGAACACGCACTGATGCCAGCGTGGAGGATGGACTGGCGGGTAGAGGCTAGCGATGAGGGTAAGAGAATACTGAGGAGCCAACTTAACAGTCCAAATTATTGATGACAAGGGCCTAAACCCTGGCAATAGTAGGAGGAATGGAGAAGAGGGCTCGTACTGAACAGATACGTCTGGGGTTGAATAGACCAAGTTCGCTGACTAATTGGACATGGAGGGAAGAGAGCGGGAAGGGAAGACCCTAAGGTGTCCAGTGTTTGTGAAAGGGTAGAGGGCTAATGATGTCATGAGTCAAGATAGGAAACCCAGGAGGAGGAGCATAATGGGGAGTAGGGAAGATAATGGGTTCAGTTGGGGATATATCGTATTGGAAGTATTACTAGACAGACACAAAATTGGAAAGCAGTTGGATGCAGGAGGCTGAATCTCTGAAGAGAGGAATGTGTGAATCATCAGCATTTTGTGGTAGTTGAAGGTCCCAGAGAACACAGAAATTGCTAGAGGCGCAGAGAGGGCAGAACCCTAGGGAGGATTCCTATTTATAGTACTGTTAGAGAAAGAGGAGCAAGGAGGTTAAGAAGGAAGAGCCAAAGACCAGGCAGGATGATGGAGAGGAAGGTGTTCCGAGTCTTGTGTCAAATGCCTCAGAGAGACTGAGCATCTGAGCATTAATGTGCTATGGAGTCACTTGAGGGCTTGTTAAACAGAAGATTCTTGACTCAGCTGACCTATGTAGGGCCTCAGAGTCTGCATTTGTAACAAGTTGCCAGGTAATGTCCTTGATCCTGTCCACCCTTTGGATGGTGAGGAAGAGAGTGAGGATTGAGACAGAATCATAGAATATAGCACTTAGGAGACCACTGGGGACCTTTGAGGGATTTTAATAAAGTGGCAGAGGTCAAAGCTTTGGTTGACTAGTAACAGGGCACTGGGGGAAATCAAGGCAGGGATGGAGACAAGATCTCCCAGAGGCTCAGCAAGGAAGAGACATGTGGGACAGTGGCTACAGAAAAAGGCAAAGGCAGGAGCTGGGAAATGTGGGCATGTTTGTAGGAAGGGGAGAGAAGCAGAAGAAAGGTGGTAGACGATTATTCTAGAGAAGGTGGGAGGACATGAGCCATGTCCTCTCACCTGCTTCAAACTCCCTTCTTCTGAGACAAGAGGGAAGGAAGGAAGGCTGGACAAAGAAACAGGTAGAGTTTTGAGGAGGCAAGATAGTGAATTTTATCACTAATGTCCTTTATTTCCCAAAAAAGTGAGAACTAAAGTTGTCTGCTGAGAACAAAGAAGCTAATTGGTTTTGGAGGGCAGGAGAGAACAGCCGTGGAAAAGATACGATGCAGATAAGAAGATGTAAAATAAGGTAACGATCATAAAAATGAAATAAGTATGAGAAAAATAGACAATTCAAAATGATCCTGTTTGTATAATAACCCATTACATATATAATATTCTACTTAGCATACAAGAATCAATTGTAGAATTTCAGAGTCCAGAGAATTTGAGTTGGAAGCGATTTCATACTCATGAAACAGAACTGTCAAAGCCATAAAGTGAGCACGCATAGGACTTACGACATGTCTACCTTCATTCTAGAGGAATCTTCACCTGCTGTTGTCCCCAGCTCTGGGCTTAGACCTCCTGAACCCCACAGACAAGAATTTCCCTACACCTCCTCACTTCATCAAACTTAATTCAGATACCCAGCCACACCAATATCGCCCATTCTGCTCTTTTATAATAGGAAATCTTTCTTTGCAATATTCCCTTTGGAAAAGATCTACAAATAGTAGGGTGCTTCTGAGATGAAATTTTATAAGTGACATCATCTTCTGCTCCATTGGGTGAAGAGAACAGGTCACTTTGGAAGGGTTTATTCTGAAGTTTGGGGACATGTTACTTAAGGGGCCTCCCTTTGCACATGTCACCCAAGTTTAGGGACATGCTGACATGGCCCTCACCAGGGAATGTTGGCAAGAAAGAATCGCCAAGAACCCACAAAATCTCAAGGTTATCCAGAACCTGACCGCTTCTCACCATTTCCCATGTCCCCCATGACCACCCTGGTCTGACACCAGCCTCTGTCTTACTGATTACTGAAATTGCCTTCGAGTTGGCCTCCCTGCTAACCCCTGAACACCAACACTATTTCCAAGAGGTCAGCAGATTGATGCTTTCCCAGCTTTAAAACTCAACTCAGCCCTGGTCACTCCCCAACCCACATCACTCGGAGAAAAGACTGGAGTCCTTACAACAGCCTACGAGGCTCTTTAGGAGCTACATGCCACCAGATGTTTGATGTCATCTCCTACTACTCCGTCCCTGTTCACCTTGTTGGGGCTGCATTGTTCCCTTGCTATTCCTCAGACAGGCCAGGCACGCTCCAGACTCAGGGCCTGGTCACTCTCTGTTCCCTCTGCCTGGAATGTTCCTCCCTCCAGTGTGAAAAGGGCTCATCTCCTCACCTTCAGTTTTTGCTCCAATGTCATCTTCCTCTTGAGCCCTTTACTCACAACTTGCTGCACCTGCAACCCCATCTTGCCCTTCCTTTCCATATCCCATGTCTGCTTTTATTTTTCCCCCCAAATTTTCACATTCTCATGAACGCTGTAACCTACTTATGTGGCCTATTGGCTCTTCCCACCCCCAGCCCCACCCCCCATGGAATGTAAGCTCTCGAAGTCAGAATTACTGTCTGTTTTTTTCACTTTTGGATTCTTAGTGGATAGGAGCCAGTAATCAGCAGATACTTGGTAAGTATTACTTCAATGAAAATACATGTGACCTAAGTCCCGTGTTGAGGTCTAAAGCATGAAATCTAAGCCCAAATGCACACAGGGGCTTGGCAGGCAGTGACCAAGAGCATTGTGAAAGATGGAAAGCGGGGTGCACTGGAGAGTCCCCATCAGCTCCGGCGGGTGATTGCTAGAGAACAATGCAGGCAAAAGAGAGCCAAATCTTCATATCTCTTTTTAAAAGAAACCGGAAACACTATTTTTATACAAAATACCATGACTTTGTTATTAATGACTAGGTGCCTGGCCTAAAAGCTCAAGGAAAATGTCCTGGCCCCATAGAACATGTGGCTGAGGCCAGGAGGCCCTCCACACCTGGTCATCATGCCCAAGTGAGAGCCCTCAGAGTGACATGTGAGCCCATACAAGGGCCAAGGAGAAAAGAGGCAACAAGAGAGGTGTGCTTTGGCAAAGGTGGGTGTCAGGGGGGTTTAAATTCAGGAGTGTCCCAGGAAAGTTGCTTTCCTGAGTTAGAACAGTCTGTATTATTAATATGTCCATTCTCCCCAAGTTGATTCAACACAACACTGACTTCAATCCTAGCAGGATTTTTTTCATATATCAACAAGATGTTTCTAAAAAAAAGTCTGTACAGAAAGGCAAAGGAGCCATACAAGCCAAAATAATTTGGACAAAGAAGAAGAAAAGTAGGAGATCCCACACTACCTGATATCAAGACCTACTATAAAACTATAATACTCAGGACATGTGATATTGGTGAAAAATTAAACACATAAGTCAACGGGCTAGAGTGAAGAATCCAGAGATAGACCAAGAAAAACACGGTCACTTGATTTTTTGCAAAATTGCAAAAGCAGTTCAATTAAAAAAAAAATAGTCCTTTGAATAAATGAGCATGGAAAAATTAGATGTTTAAGCAAAAGAAAATGGACCTCAATCTATAGCTCATATTTTATTTTTACAAATTCACTTAAAATGGATTATAGACTTAAACACAAACTATAAAACTATAAAACTTTTAGAAGAAAATCTTTGTGACCTTGAGTTAGCCAGAGTTCTTAGAAATGACACCACAAACATCATTTATAAAAGGAAAAATTGATAAAATGGACTTGATCAAAATAAAAATGTTTACTTCTGGAATACATTGTTTAAAGAGTGCAAAGAAATCCAAAGACTAGGAGAAAACAATGGACTTGGATCCAGAACATATAAAGAACTCTCAAAACTCAACAATAAGAAAACAAACAGCTCAATAAAAAAAAAAAATGGGCAAAAGATTTAAGCAGACCCTTTATCAAAGAAGATATACATGTGTAGATAAGAAATGAGTACATGAAAGGATGCTCAGCATCATTAGTCACTAGACAAAGGGGGATTAAAACTGCAATGAGATACAAGTACATCTCTATTAAAATGGCCATTTATTTTAACTGCCAATAGCAAGTACTGGCAAGGAGGCAGAGCAACTATAACTCTCACATATAACCTACTAGACAACCTACTTATTCCTAACACGGGTAGGAATGCACAACGATACAACCACTTTGGGAGATGGTTTGGCATGCACTTACCCTATGACCCAATTCGACCCTCAGGCATTTACCCAAGAAAAATGAAATATACCTAATAAAATATATCGACACACACATGCACAAAGCCTGTGTGTGAAAGTTTACCGTAATTTTATTTATAACTGCCAGAAACTGGAAGGACCCCAGATGTCTTTCAACTGGAGAATGGATAAACAAATCTGTGCATTGGATCACAACGCACAAAGCGATTGAAAGGAAGGAACTAGTGACACATACACAACACGGATGACCCTCAAATGCATGATGCTGAGTGAAGAAGGAAGCTAGACTCAGAGGGCAGTTGGTTCCATTTATGTGACTTTGCATAAAAGGTACAACTACAGGCATGGACCACAGAGCAGGGGTGGCCAGAGGCAGGGGTGGGGCATGGGCTGGTGGGGGGGGGGGTTGACCACAAAGGGGGTGCAGGGGAGAATGCGGGGAGGTGCTGGAGCTCTTCTTTGCCTGCAGGTAGTGGTGGTTACATGACTCTATGTATTTGCCATAACTTATAGAACCATATACTCCCCCAAGTTTTATTATACGCAGTAATAGTATCTACCGTATATTCCATAATAATAGTACCTATTCCGTACCCTTGTTTTATAATAGCACCTACTTCATACCTACTCCATACTCAGAAGAGGAAATCTAATGAAATAACACACATTCCAGACCCACATTCTTTGGGTCTTCATTTTGGTTTCTTGGTTTTAGGTGAAGACAAATGCTTAGCATAGGCCTCGTGCATAGCAAGCGCTAGGAACAGCTTTATTAACACTACCAAGAAGCAGTATCGTGCTGTGGTTAAGAGTGTGACCACATTTGAACCGAGAGCACTGGTGTCTCAATCCCATTTTGTCACTAATTACCTATTTGACCTTGGTAAATTACTTCATTCCTATGCACCTGGGTCTCTTCATTGGTAAAATGGGGATACTAAAGGTACCCACTTTCAAGGCATGGTAGGTGGAATAATGGCCACCAAGGAGGACCACAAGCACATCCCCACACCTGTGAAGTTGTTACCTTACATGGCAAAGGGGGATTCAGTTTTCAGATGGAATTACATTTGTTCATCAATTGACCTTAAGATAAGGACATGATGCTGACTTAACCAGTGGGCCCCATGTAATCACAAGGGTCCTGAAACATGGAGAAGGGAGACAGAGAAGGAAAGTCAGAGGGAGATGTGACTATAGAAGAATGGTCCGAGTGCAACATCAAGCTGGCTTGGAGCATGCAGGAGGGTCCATGAGCTAAGAAACGTGGGTGGCCCCAGGAAGCTGGAGAAGGCAAAGGAATGGATTCTCCTCTAGAGCCTCTAGAAAGGAATGCAGCCTTGCCCACACCTGATTTTAATGAGACCCTTTTGGACTTCTGACCTACAGAACATTTGTGTTATTTTAAGGTACAGTTGTGATTAGCTACAGCAGCCAAAGAAAACAAAGGTTAATAAATATAAAGTACTTCAAATAGCGCTGGGCATTAGACAGTTCAATAACCCATCCTCACTTGATCGCGATGACATTGCTGATTATCACTCCTTCTACTGTCAGTTCCAACATTTCTGTTTATGCTGCACCAAGACACATGGCTCAAAACTACATCTCTTTGACACCATGTTGGACCTTGGAGAAACAAAATGAAAAATAAACACTCTCTGGCCCTGACTCTCAGGTCAGGAGTTCACCGTCTACAAAGAAACCCACTGCAAATAAGTCACCTTTTGCTACAAGGTGGCAAGTGTAACAAAGAAAGAAATCTAAGCGCTTCGCTCTCTGGCGCTCCCGCTTCGCCTCTCCCCAGCAGCGCTGTTAGAGGAGGTGTGCTGGCTGAGTGGAGATTAATCCTGCCTGGCTTTCCCAAAATGTGAAGCAAAAGAAACTCTCTATGGTCTTCTGATACGATGAATATTTGTGCTTCTCGTGGGGATTCGGCGCTGTGTGGGAGAGCTGGGGCAAGCAGAACTCATAGCTGAAATGGAAACTTCAAGGCAAACTTGAAATTTGTTGCAACAAGTGCTTTTAGGAAGGTCAGGAAGGTTAAGAATGGGCCAGGAGACCATCATGGGACACTTTGTTTCAATTATTTATTTTAAAGCTCCATTGTACCATCTCCTCTCCCAAATGAGGCATAATAAAGAAAGATAGGACATGCTCTGTGCTGACAGTGGTTCGGGCAGTAAATGTTCAGAAGGGAACTAGAACAAGTCTGGCTGGAGGGGCCACTCCATGCTTCATGGTGTGTTGAGTTACCTTCGTAAGGCAGGATTGTCTAAGTGCGCACGTGCATCTCCCCACCTATGCACACTCACTCATACACACACATACACGCCACCACCACCCTTGGTCCCTCCCACATCTCTGACGTTTACAGCCTTGTGGGGAGAAAAGAAGGAACGAGAAGTGAAGGATGTCTTACAGCTATTTGCGGTCATTCATTCATTCAACCAACATTCATTCATTAAGCACCAGCTTTGTCATGCCAGGGTCGATCGGAGTGCTAGAGACAGACACAGAAACAAGACAGCGTCTGCCTGTGAGGGGCTCTCCATGTAGCAGGAAGGGCGAAGAAGAAAGCTGGTGATCGCAGCGCCAAGCCACCAAGGCGAAAACAGCAGTTACTACAGGAGCTCAGGTTGAAGACACATAACAACCTGAAGAGGTCAGAGAAATGTCCCAAGGAAGTGCCCTTGGAGGACCAGAGCTGTTGGATAACCAGTCGTAGACCCAGCCACAAGGAAAGGAGCAGGTGCTTTAAAGAAAGCCAAGGTATGGGGCGCCTGGGTGGCGCAGTCGATTAAGCGTCCGACTTCAGCCGGGTCACGATCTCGCGGTCTGTGAGTTCGAGCCCCGCGTCAGGCTCTGGGCTGATGGCTCAGAGCCTGGAGCCTGTTTCCGATTCTGAGTCTCCCTCTCTCTCTGCCCCTCCCCCGTTCATGCTCTGTCTCTCTCTGTCCCAAAAATAAATAAACGTTGAAAAAAAATAAAAAACTTTTTAAAAAAATTAAAAAAAAAATAAAGAAAGCCGAGGTAGAACTAGGGGCTCACCCTGCTCCCATCTCCAACATCTACCCAGAGCTCCATCCAGGAGTTCACATCCTCCCATAATAACATGGCAGATCACATCACACACAACTGGCCCAGCTCATAAACGTAATGCCACGTGCAGCCTGTGGCCTGGCGAACACGTGGGCGGATAGAGCCCAACGCGCTGTGCCTACCATTTGCAGATGCACGAGGCTGGGAGACCCGGGGCCAGAGGACCATCTCAGGATGAACCCTCACTTTGCCACCTGATAGCGGGAGGGGCTCGCGTGGGTTGCTTCGCTTCCCAAGTCTCAGTTTCCTCGTGTCTAAAATGGGAAAGAGAGGACTATTGTGAAGCAAGATGCACACAGACACAGATACGGTAGGAATTCCATAGTAATACTCAACAAACGTTAATGGAGAATATCCACAAGCCGCTCCGGTAAGATCCAGAGATGCAGCCGTGGACAGACAGACAAGGTTTCTCTTCTCATTCCTGCCCCACGACTGTCTTCCTTTGATGGAAGAGCTAAGGACTCCAGGCTCCATCTGCTTTCTAGAACTGTAGCAAGAAGCTGAGTGATCACTGGGTGCCAGCTGCTTACTGCCTTTGTCACCCTGTGGTGAGTTCTGTGTGAAAGTCTGCCTCTAGTGAAAAGAGCATTGGGCAGGTGGCTCTGGTCTCAGCTCAGCCCCTGACCTGCCACCAAGGGTCGCCCAGCCTCTGGGCTGTGGTGTCCTCCTCTGTCAAGGAGGAAGTCAGACACAATGGTCTCTACAGCCCTTTCTTGTTCTTGGAGTACTGACAGAGAAGGCTCCGTGTGCCCATATCAGAAGAGGCAGAGACTGACGAGCCATGACCTCAGCCCTCAAGGGGCTCACAGTCTGATGGGGAAAGCTAGGAACACACAGCACAAGACAATATGTGCTCTGTGCAGAGTATAGGGGAGCCTTGGGAGCTAGGTGTCACCTTTGGGTTCAGAGAAGATCACCACATAATGGGTGGTCTGGGAGAGCTTCCCTCAAGAAGTGGACTTGAGATTCTATTTTGCTCCTAGGTTTAGGGTCTAGGGTCAGGGCAGTGGGGCATTCGGCAAATGCCCAGCCACCAAACCATTTTCATTCATGTGACAAATGTGTGTTGAACACGTGCTTACGCTCCCCTTCTGGGAAAAGTGGAAAATTCTGTGGTCCCTCGGTCTTCTGGACAAATACAAATACTGAAATCCCAATTTCAGCCCTACTGTGTTCCCATTTGGGCCTCCATAACCTGGCCTCTCTTTCTGTACAAAAACTTTCCAGTGTGTTTGCCACTATCCTCACGTTTACTTCTAGGGGGATCTGGCATGCCATTCTGTCTGCGTCTTTGTGGGTCTCTCCCCCAGCACGAGCGTCTCTTTGCAAGCAGCAACATTTCTCACTCATGTTTTTATCCCCAGCATCTAGCAACATGCTCTGGAGTCAACACACTTGTGCTGCAGAGAGAGTTCCAGAAAATGCACCCAAATGCTCACATTCGCCCTCATCCCATGACCTCTTTTTCATTAAGAAAGGGGAAGGAAAAAAAAGGGGGAAAAAAGAAAAAAAAGTTACAGAGAGGGAGGAAGGCAAACCATAAGAGACTCTTAAATAGTGAGACCAAACTGAGGGTTGATGGGGGGTGGGGAAGAGGGGAAAGTGGGTGATGGGCATAGAGGAGGGCACCTGTTGGGATGAGCACTGGGTGTTGTATGGAAACCAATTTGACAATAAATTATATTTAATATAAAAAAAAAGAAAGATCTAACTTGGGTCGTCTATCATCTTCCCCTTCTTTTCTAAAAGACATTTTTGGCCCTTTAGTTGAGCTCCTGGAGGCACCTATACAGGCCAGGAAAATCAAAGTAAAAATTTAAGAAACGGGCACAAATAGATGCTTACATTGGAGAAATAGCTATCAGGAAGACTGGCAAAGGGGAGGCCCCAGAAGATGGGAAGAAGGGGGACAGAGCCAAGACCCGCATGGCCGGGATTTCAGGAGGTTTTGGTGGAGAGCTGGGAACGAGTATTGAAGAAAATGGGGGCTTGGGGGCCACTGCAAAGTTCGGGAGATATTGGAAGTGATGGAAATAGTAAAAGAGGGTTTTAAAAAATATTGCCAAGATTTATGAATTGGATCTCCTGTAATATTCTTCAGGAGATGCCAGTAGAGGCTGAAATAGCTTTTTAGAAATGTTGGTTGTTATACAGGGTTTCATTGATGGTGATACTATGCAAAATCTTGGCCATGGGACGCACTGCCTGTCTCTGGGTAGCATGTATTTAGACATTTGGTTCATGAATGAGCCATGCTAGGTTGTCTGATGCACAGCAGGATTAGGTTAAGCAGACCACTGAAGCTTATTCTAAACTGTTAGGTGGTGTTTAAGAACTTGAGCTCTGGAGCCAATTTTCCTGGGATCCAGTGCTTACAAGCTGGGTAACTCAGACAAGTTGCTTAACTTTCCTGAGCCTCTGTGTCATCATTTATTTAGGGGCTAATACCAGTACCTACAGGACAGGGTTAGCATGCAGATTATAGGAGTTAATCCATGCAAAACTCTTTGGACAAGTCCTGAAATACAGTAAGCACTTAATAAATGTTAAGTTGTATTGTTTGTGTATGGTTGTCATTATGATTCCACTACAGTCTACATAAACACAAGGCCCTGTAAGTTTCTTGAGTTTCTTGCTCACCAGTCAAGCCACAGATTTGTCCCCTGTACCAATGTAGACCACCCTTCTGGGCCTAGGTCAGAACTCATTTACTTCTAAGTGCCTTAGCAGGATTTTCTAAACCGTCATTGGGTATGGATGGTCCTATCTGTCTGGTATTGTTCATCTTGCTTCTCCGATGCAGCTGCAAGTTCCTTGAAGAATACAGGATTCATACTTTTTGGGTTTCCTCTCCCTGGCCTCAAGCAGCCCAGAGGAGCACATACTGAGCTTGGAATGTTCTTTGGTTGAGTGGAATGGGCAGGGGTTGGTGAATCATTTGGTGGACATTTAGCTTTTGCGTTAACATACTTTTCATTGACCTCCCGCTCACCCTCATCTATCCTATTGTCAAACCCAAGAAATGACCAGACTGTATCATCCAGAAAGTTCTAAAATGCATCAGAGACTCTTACGTACCAAGATAAAACAGGGTTGCTGGAGGGGAGTTGGGTAGGGGGATGGGTTAGATGGGTGACGGGAATTTAAGGAGGGCACTTGTTGGGATGAGCGCTGGGTATCATACGTAAGTGATGAATCATTTGGTTCTGCTCCTGAAACCAATACTACACTGCATGTTAACCGACTTGAATTTAAAGAAATAAATTTGAAAAATGAAATAAAATGCAGTGACAAGTGTTATGTGCTTATGACTACAGCTGTGTTTCATCTCAAATGTCCTAGGCTTAGTAGATAGTACGCAGACTTTCCTGTGTCTCTCAGAGCACCACGACCAGCATGGTGTCTGAGAATGAGCACAGGGTTGGGAGGTAGGAAGCATGTGCTTGAGTCCTCTTCTATCATCTTTTGGTTGCAATGATGGCACTTACCACCTCCTTCTCAGCTCGAAAATGGGAATAAAAAATACCTGCCCCATGGACACGTAGGTCAGATGAGAAGATATGACGTAGGGGAAAGTTCTTTGAAATGGTAAATACACCAATGTAGTGATTGTTCCCATTATCAAATCTAAGAATCCACCAGAGAGAGGGTGTCTCACAGAAGAGGCACAGGCCGTTGACCTCCTAGTGTGTGTTCAGCCTAATTAACATTCACCCAGAGAGATTCTGAGACTGAGGAATGAAAAGAATGGGGGATGTGGGCATGTGGGTGGGGGAGGGACAGTTGGGGATGAAAAAAGAAAAATCTAATCTTCTGATAATACCGAGGGCCCCAGTTTAAGAACACACAAGTAAACAGTGAAGCGTGGTGACCCCAGGACCAGCTGGGGGACCTCCTGAACAAAAGCTGTTAACAATACTGCTTTCTTCTGAGCAGCTCACCAGGGCCTACTGGAAGAAGGAGCGGGGGGGGGGGGGGGGGGGGGGGGGGGGGGTCCTGCCTGGAGCCCCAGCCTCACGGTCAAATGTCAGCCCATCAATACCAAGTGAGCAGAAAGGAGCCTGATGCTCAAGGCCTTTGTTTCTTTGTTTTTAATTAATTAGTCTTTTGTTCGTCAGTCTGGGTCGTAAAGAAATCTCTTCTGCAATCCTTTCAAAATCCAACTCCCCCACATGTACCCACATTAGTGAAAACAGAATAAAATCTGTGGTTTTGGCTCATTGCCTTGGCCATGTGGTCAAATAGGACTTTGAAGGGCTCCTTTTTTTTTTTTTTTTTTTTTTTAAACAAGTGTTTATTGAGTGACTGCTATTCATTCAACAAACATGAAGCGAGTGCCCTACTACACTCCTGGCCCTGTGCTTGGTGTTAGGGGCACAAAGATGAATAAAACCCAAACTTGGAACTCAATAAGCTCTGTAGGGGAGGTCAGAGACTGACCCCAGTTAGCACAGTGCCTGGTAGAAAATGCTAGCTGCCATGAGACACAGCCGGATGGGATGCCCAGTGAGCTCCCAGGAGGAAGAGAACACTGCTCTTGGGCAGGAGTAGGGAAGGCCTTATTTCATGACGGCATATGAGTGCCGAAGTACTCAGGCGTGCATTCCCCCACATGTTTACCACATTAAAATAATAGCAAACTGGTGCAGAACATCCACTGGGTGTGCCAGGCTCTGTTCTCAGCACTTTCCCGCTAGAACTCACACAGTGATCTTTAACATGCGCCCTCTGGTTATCTCCACTTTGCAGGTCTGAAGCCAGGCAGCCAGGCTCCAGAGCCCAGGCTCTTAACCTCAAACCTCTGCAGACTCTGTGTTCCAGACCTGCCATTTCTGGGAACCGCCCGCCTCTTCCCCCGGCTCACCCTCCGACCCCCACCGCGGGCTGTCAAAAGCAGGGGACATATCTTACTGATCTTCATGTCCTCGGAGTCCAGCACTATTCCTGACATGAGGTGAGCCTTCGAAAGAGCTGCCTGGAACTGGTGGACTGAACCCTCTGCAGCCAGATGCTGAGGTCCCAGCAGGCCCCCGCGGTAGGGACTGGCGGGTCAGAAGAGCAGGGAGGCCAGAGCAGGGCCTGGGCTGGGGTGGGGTGGGGAAGAAGGGAAGACACAACAACGTGTTTCATAAGGCCTTGCTTGTGGCTTTTTCCCAGGGCAGGAATGAGAGCAGAGCCGGAATTTGGGAAGTGGAGGCCCCAATCCTGCATGACCCCGTGCACATGCCGCTCCTCCTCTGGGCACAGACCTGCCCTCGGGTGCACTTTTGTGGCTGTGAGGGCAGGGTTTGGGCTTTAGATAATAATTGCATAGATTTGCTTAGTAAACACAGGGCAACTGTAGGATAATGACATGTTCTTACAGAGATGGGGCTTGGTAACTACTTTCAGTGGCCCCAAAGTATTATTTAACACATATTCTGGTTTATAAGACAGAAATAATGATGAATTTGCTTGGTAATTACACAGCACTTACCCACTCCATATCCTGCCAATAGCTGATACTTAGCCCGTCATTAAGGGGCTAGCAGTCGCTTTGGTAAATAGTAACTTCTTCTTCTTATTGGTCTCTAGGCCCATAAAGCATCATTAAAACACCATTAGTGACATTTCTCCAAAGACTACACACACAAGTCTGTGTGAGAAGCCAACTTTCCTTGAGCTAAATGCTTTATTTTTATCTTTCTGACAGGAGCAATAGAAAAGAATTAATTCTAACCTGAGGCTGTGCTCGCTGTAGACATCCCCTCAATGAAACGGAGTTGAAGAGGCAAATGTGCCCTGGCTGAGGGAATGGGAGCCGAGTCATCACCGTCTTCAGTGTGAAGGTTGCTCTTTAACTCACCCAAATGGTTGCTCCAGTTGAGAAGGAGCCCCAGGTCTGGCGCCACAACCCCGGTGGGGGGCTGGGTCAGCAAACTGAGAGCCAGGGCAAACCACAGCCCTTCGATGGGTCCCATTGGTAGCATCCTCAAGGCTTCTCCTTGGATGGGGCCTGAGAGGCTCATGGGGATGTGGGGGTTGGGGGGGGTGCTGGGACTCTGGGAGAGGGGGCACCTTGGTTCTCAGGACATTTGGGGTACACGTGGAGAAGGAACATACACGCACTGGATACCAAACAAGGGAGACGCAAGTCCAGGACCAGCCTCCTTGTCCTTGGAAAGGGCTCTTGGGAAGGCTGCCTGACATATTTTGTCCGGAAGGCAGTAATTTGGGGGGCTATGGCGCAGCTGTAACTGCCCTTGGCTTAGCCACTTGCATCAGAAGAAATCAACCCTCTGTAATCAATAGGGGGCTTAAACAGGGTGGTCAACCATGATGGCTGGTGGGCAGAATAGGGAGTGGGCCCTCTGGAGCAAACAGAGCCCTCATTACCATTCCATTCCAACCCATCCCGTTTCTGGAGGGTACGATTCAACACCAAATATGAACTCAATTCCAGGTCCCAACTGCCAAGGCAAGTGGCCAGTTGCAATGGTCTGTTTCTGCTGTAATGAACTCCAGGACTCTGACTTTGGCTTTGAGAGTGACTTCAGTTACCATGGAAGCCAGTGGGGAGTAGTTGGGAAAAACTTAGGGTTAAAGCCAGAAGACCTGGGTTCAGATCCCAGCCCTGCTCCTTACTGGCCCGAGAAATCTTTGGCAGTCACCTCTCTGAGCTTCAGTTTCTTTGTGTGTGAAGCAATCTGCAAAGGCTATAAACTCCATTAGGCCAGAAACCATGCCTATTTTATTCACCATTGACTTCCCTGGGCCCAGCCCAATGCCTAACACTTTCTAAATATATAATCAACATGTTTCACCAAATAAGATTGGGGAAATGCATCACACAAAGAGAAGGAAATAAAAACAATTATTTAAATAGCCCAGAAGATTCTATTTGATAATCCACTGAATGCACACGTGTCCCAGGATGATCTTAAAAACAAAGATGTGAAACTATGCTTCTCTCCCTTTCTGGTTGTGAAAAACTTGCTGCATTAGATGCATAAATGGCTGTCTTTTGATATTGCACTTTGGGAAATGTTCTCTCCCTAAATAATAGGCAATATGTTAGTTTATCCATTCCACATAATTCACAAGTATTCCTGTATTTGGTCACAATCACAAAACCTTTTAAACTGTACTTTACAGATGATTTATAGGAGTTTCCAGGGAAATGTTGATTACACCCAGTTTTTGCCTTAGACTTAACCTTGAAGCTTACCCCATAGCATTTGGATTATCTCACAGGGTCATTGTAAGTGAGCCAGCAATGTAAGTATTGGGAACCAGAAGCACTAGACAAAAATAGCTGTTATCCTGCTCTGTGCTCTCTTGGTATGGTTACTTAGCTCGGCAAAAGTCAAGAGACTTGATTACAACCCACACCTTTTGATTTCCAGGCTTGAGCACTGGCACCTACATCGCAATTCCACAATAAAACCCGTCGGGTAATTGTTAGGTGCTCACCAAAGTACTAGATACACAGGGTGGTATAAGAAAAATAGAAGGCATACGGCACGGACCGGCAAAAGCTCAATGATTCACACAGACTCAACAAGTGTTCGGCCGGCCCCAAATCACAGCAAATCTTGGCATCCCATCTGAACCTGGAGGCAGCCACTGGGGGGCCTGAGATGGAGAAGCACTCATACATACAGGTAGAACTGGCCCCCGTCCTTGTCACTAAGGCCCGTTTCTTCCCTGCTCCAAACTAATAACTGCTGTAACTATTTCCCCGATTCAAAGCTGCCTCGTCTCCACTTGATTTCACAGGGTTTCAAACAAGGAAAGGAAACACAATGTGATTCCTGCCCCCCATGTACTACCCACGCCCCACCCCACGTCTTCTATTACCAGGAATGCCCTCTAGTCCCAGCGGGAGAAGCTGGGAGGCATATACAATCCCATATTCAACTGTAAAAGTGTTGCAGGGGCAAGAGAGGGGAATGTGGCCTGGGATGAACTTGAGCTTGAAAAGCAAGCTGTGGGTTGTGTGTCTACTGATGTTACTTGTCCTACATCCATTCAACCTTATTCTTATGATAGGATCCTGATTTCCTCTGGGAGAAGACCAAACTCCCTAGCCTTAGGGCTGAGCAAGGGACACAGGCCTGGACAATAACAGGAATCCCATCGCCCCGATTACAGTGATTACTTCATAGGCAAACATGAATGTGTCCCAAGTGGTCCAATCAGGCCTATCCCCAGGATCACTTTTTCCACGCGGGAGTTAACATGGTAACATGCAAGACTGGAGCCCATTCAGTGCCTACCTGAAACTCGGGCCAATGTAAAAGACAGAGTCTAGACCTGAAGAAATAGACTAAGACCAGGTCCTGGAAAACTCATTTGAACGCCTAGATCCAGGTGTACCTATCTTTGAAGTCAAGTGGTCCTGGATTTTAAGTTACGTTATTCAATAAATGTAGTTTTTTGCTTCAAGCAAGTTGGATTGGGCTTCACTTAACCTCCATGGAAAGAGTCCTGACAAATTAGATGGTCATAAAAAAAGGGGAGGCTGTACAGAAATGGAGAATGACATGAGCAAAGACTTAGAGGCAGGGATATAGGTTTGGGAGCATCTCAAGCATATTCATTAAGACCATAGAAGATAAATGAGGAGGGGGGCGCATATAATGAAAAACACTAAGTGATAGTGACTTGGGCTTCACCTGAACTTCTGAGAACCCAAATCCAGAGCCAAAAGGAGGAAAATACATGCCTGGACCCAAAGGCATCTCATAAGCTGGCTGGTCCAGTTACCGTTCTCATTCAGGGAAATCCCTATCGTATGCCAGATGCTGCACATCTGTGGTTCGCATTGTTCCTTTAAAGAATAGCATAGATTCTTCCCCGGGCAAGCCACACATTTTCATTAGCTGTGGTCAGGAGGGAAGCGTGCTCCTTCAGACAAGTTTCAGCTGACAGACTGCTCTGGGGCACGTCTTTCAGGGAAGCTGATTCATCTTCTCTGTCGGCTGGCTGGGGGGGGGGATGCACACCTGTGTCCTGGGATGACTTCAGAGAGAGGGGAGACAAAAGACCACTTTGGGCTCCAGCTGCCTCTGCAGACACTCCTGCAGTGGGGCGGACACAAGTGCAGCCATGCCTGGTGGGCAGTCAGCACCGGGGCTGTTTATGTTCAGCTCCCGGGAACCACCCCCCGACTGGAGACTCTTCCCCTGAGTTCTGTCCCAGCCCTCAGCTTGGGTCGGGGGGAGACTGACTGACATCTGGGCTTGATTCGATCCCCCACTTATCCACCTCTCAGCCATCCACACGCTACTCGTTCTTCAACTATTGCAGAAAGCAAGCTGTTCAGAGATGCTTTGATGGTGGAGTCCCAAACAGGGCTGGAGGTGAAGTCACAGCAGGCCCACATTTAATCTAGAAGAGTTCCGCTAGATGTGGTTGGCGAGAGGGAGAAAAGAGAGACCAAAAGAGAATGATATGTTATGGACATGACTTGACCTTCCAACCCTCTTAGACGGCACCTGCTCCGGAGTGACTTTGAGAAAGCGTGTCATCTGTGCTCTCTGTGTTCATACGCCTCTCATCACCCACAGCCTTGCTTTGCTGACCACAGTTGTCAGAGTAAGTAGAGCTGGCTGCTGTAACAAACAATACCAAATCCAACAGGCATAACACAATGGAAGTCACAGGGTGAAGTGTGTCTGGAGGTGCTCCTTAGTGACTGTCCTCTAAGCAGTGATGATCCAGCACCTTCCATCTGTGACACTGCCATATTAAACACTCCAGAGGGAGATGACAGCTGCTGCTGGCTGGATTCCCCAGAAGCAGATTCTGAGGGTGAGATTAGAATGCACGATGTTTATCAGGGAGGGCTCCTGGGATCAACACTTGTGGAAGGGAGGCAAGATTGGGCAGAGGGAGAAGATGAGCTGCATTGCAGCCCCAAAATAGTCTCTGGGAGCCCAGTGGAGAATTCTGGAACTGGGTGGCCCCCCAGAGATGCCCTGGTTGGGGCAAGGTGGTTATGCTGTGAAGCCTCAGTGTTACCAGTTGGTGAATGCAGATGAGACCACCCTTCCGCAGCACTCCCAGCAGCTGAGGAATTAAATTTTCACTGCTCAAGAGGGAAGTGGGTGGTGCGTCAGAGCAACCACTGCAGGGGGACTAGAGCAGATGTCCGTGAACTTTTGGTAAATATTTTTTTCCCCAGATTTTCCCCCTTCTAATGTTTTTAATTTTAATTCCAGTATAACGTACAGTGTTCTATTAGCTCCAGGTGTACATTAGTGATTCAACACTTCCAAACAACACCCGATGCTCATCGCAAGTGCCCTCCTTAATCCCCATCACCTATTTCACCCATCCCCCCACCCCATCCCCTGTGTGGTAACAATCAGTTTGTTCTCTATGGTTAAGAGTCTGTTTCTTGGCTTGTCTCTCTCTCTCTCTCTTACTTGTTTTGTTTCTTAAAATCACAGGTGAGTGAAATCGTATAGTATTTGTCTCTTTCTGACTTACTTCACTAGCATAATACTCTGTAGCTCCATCCACGTCATTGCAAATAGCAAGATTTCATTCTTTTTCTGGCTGAGTAATATTCCATTATATATATAATGGAATATATATATATATATATATGTATGTATTTCTTTATTCAGCTATCGATGGACACTTGGGCTATTTCCATAATTTGGCTAGTGTAAATATCACTGCTAAACATAGGGGCGCATGTATTCCTTTGAATTAGTGTTTCTGAATGGGGGGGGGGGGTAAATACCCAGTAGCATATTTACTGGATCATAGGGTAGTTTTATTTTTAACTTTTCAAGGGATCTCCATATGGAGATTCTGTTTTCCACAATGGCTGCACCAGTTTGCCTTCCCACCTACAGTGAAAAATGTTCCTTTTTCTCCACCTCCTTGCTAATGCTTGTTTCTTGTGTTGTTGATTTTAGCTATTCTGACAAGTGTGCCGTGATATCTCATTGTGGTTTTGATTTGCATTTCCCTGATGATGAGTGATGTGGAGCATCTTTTCACGTGTCTGTTGGCCACCTGTTTGTCTTCTTTGGAGAAATGTCTGTTCATTTCTTCCGCCCATTTTTTAATTGGGTTATTTCTTTTGGGGTGTTGATTTGTATAAGTTCTTTATATATTTTGGATACTAACCCTTTATCAAATATTTCATTAGCAAATATCTTCTTCCATTCAGTAGGTTGCCTTTTAGTTTTGTTGATTGTTTCCTTCACCGTGCAGAAGCTTTTGATTTGATGTAGTCCCAATAGTTTATTTTTGCTTTTGTTTCCCTTGCCTCAAGAGACACATCTAGAAAAATGTCGCTACAACCAACGTCAGAGATCTTTCTGCCTGTGCTCTTTTCTAGGATTTTTATGGTTCCAGGTCTCATATTTAGGTGTTTAATCCATTTTGAATTTACTTTTGTATATGGTGTAGGAAAGTGGTCCAGTTTCATTCTTTTGCATGTGGCTGACCAGTTTTCCCAACACCATTTGTTGAAGACAATTTTTCACATTGGATGTTCTTCCTTTTGGTACATATTTTAGGTTTTGCAGGCCATGTGGTCTCTGTCACAACTACTTGTGTCTGCTCTTGTAGCATGAAAACAGCCAGAGGCAATGTGTAAACAAATGAGTGTGGCTGTGTTCCAATAAAACTTTATTTACAAAAACAGGCAGCAGGCCAGACTGGCTTGGGGCCATAATTTGTCAACTCCTGGGCTATCGAATGACAGAAGTATTTAAAATCCAACACTCACAATGACATAGATCACTCCTGTCCATATTCCATTGGCCAGGACTCAGTCACATGGCCCAATTTCACTGCAAAAGGCTAGGAAATGCAGTCTTCCTGTGAGTCCCAGAAGAAAATCAATGAAATTTGTGAGCATCCAGCCAGACTCTGCCAGTGCGATTCTTGTGTTGAAAGCCATTTTTTAAACATGATACAGACCCGAAATATATTAAAGTGTTCTACATATCTATTACTAAGTAAAGTAGTATCCACTGTACTTCAAAGGAGACTTGGAAGATTTTCAAGAGTTCTTTTCAGGGTGTGTGAATTTTGCTCCACGCACCCACTTGGGAACCTAATCCGCATGTGAACTGTGATTCTACGTCAAGTGAAATGGTGAAGGGCCAAAGAGGCAGGATCTAGATAGACCCAGGTTTAGAGCTCAGTGCTGCCACTAACCAGCTCTGGGTAGCCAGTCTCATTTCCTTCTTGATCCTCAGAGTCTCTTGTTCTAAAATGAGATGCTAATAGGGCCCGCTCCATGTGGTTTTTGCAAGGATAAAAGTGCCACTTAGCAGCTGGCACATAGTAAGTACTCAACAAATGAGAAAGACCATCATCAGTTTTTCATTAAGAAAGGGGGCATATAATATAGGCGATCAAAGTCTGCTGGGTGACGAGAGGCAAGTTTGTGCATCTCCCCAAACCTGTTATTACATTTGTAAAATAATCAGACAGTCCCCCCAGATGTGAAGTTGGGATGAGTAGGAATTTCTGTGACTCTGACAATTAAAAATAAATACAAAATGGTAGTAATACTTACCTGACAGGGTTGTTGCTGGGAAGATAAAGCTTATGTCCATAAGAATGCCTTGAGGGCAGAAATATGCCAGGCAATATAGTAGGTTCTGGGGAAACAGGCATGAATAAGTTGTTTTATTGGTTATCTGTTGCCACAGAACTCATTAATTTAAAACAACAGTTTAAGTGCCACAATTCTGTGGGTTGGCCAGGTGGTTCTTTGACTAGTTTCACTTGGGCTCACTTACGCAGCTTCACTTAGCTGGTGGCTTGGTTGTGGATTGTGCTCAGCAGGGACATCTGGGAAGGCTGTGTTCCATGAGAGCAAGCACAAGCCTGGAACAAGCTTCTGATGACATCATGATTGCTGACATTGCATTGGCCACCACAAGTCACATGGCCATCATGTGAAAGGGAACCACATGAGGGCATGGATACCAGAGGAGGAATTCATCTGGGACCATTATTGTAAAAATTTACCACAAGTACCTTATATGCTCTTAAGAAAGCTGCCATGAAATGTCCATCTTGCTCCAGTAGACTCATTATTTTCCACAGCCCATCCTCCCTGATATCTCTAAAGGAAGCATTGGTAAAAGAACCACCTAGTGAGCTTGCATAAAATTGCATAAGTCAGAGAAAGACAAATACATGACTTCACTCATGTGAGGACTTTAAAAGACAAAACAGGCATAAGGGAAAGACAATAAAAATAATATAAAAACAGGGAGGGGGACAAAACAGAAGAGACTCATAAATATGGAGAACAAACAGAGGGTTACTGAAGGGGGTGTGGGAGGGGGGATGGGCTAAATGGGAAGGGGCATTAAGGAATCTACTCCTGAAATCATTGTTGCACTATATGCTAATTTGATGTAAATTAAAAAAAAAATTGCATAAGTCAGACACTCCACCCAGAACATCAGGCATCATAATGTCTATCTCACACCATCAGATCACTCCTATTCAGATCCCATTGGCCAGAACTCAGAACTCAGTCACATGACCCAATACAACTGCCAAGGAGGCTGGGAAATGTGGTCGTCCTGTAAGTCCCAGAACTGAGAAATGGCTCAGCTTTCACAGAGACTCTTACACTGATGTTACTTCTGCCTCCACAGGGTCCTTCACACTCTGGGAAGCTCATAGTAGGATCTTCCTTTACCTGTTGGCATGGCTTGGCTGACAGTGTAGCAATGAGGAGGACATAGTAGGATCTATGGAGGTTGGACAGTTGCCCAGGCCTCAAGTAGGTTGGGTTCAGGAACATCCAGACATTATACCATGGCCCCAAAGTCCTGGACATGAGCCCCTCAAACAGACACTGGGTGGGACAGCCCTGGAGAGTGTGTCTCTCCTTACGTTCTGGGAAAACAGTGTAGGAAGATAATTGGCTTTACTGTTTTCCTATAAAGGTAGCATGTCATGGAGTCAACTAGGACTTGTCTCCTCTTACCATTACAAAGGACGAGGACCCTTGGTTCTTGGGGGTAACCCCTACGTCTCCAGGGAGTATCCCACATGGAGTTTCTCCTCCACTTATTCTCTACTTCTCTTGTCTCTCTGTGGGCCTATGATTCTCTCTTTTTAAGCCATCCCCTGTATAGTATCTCTGCTCTGCTGTTTCCTAGACATGCCAACCCTCCTTAAAGATTAGGGGGGAGGGGTATCTCACAGAATGATGGAATTGAGGGATATGAAGGAAGGCAAGAGAATGAAGAGATAGCCAAGCTAAGAAGACTCAGGGGACAGAGAGAAAAGATATTTAATTGGTAGTACCAACAAAATTCGGTGATGTGGGGCTCTTGGCCTATTTCCTACCCAAGGCCAGCTTCATAATTTGCAGGTCTCAGTGTAAAACAAAAATGTGGGATTCTACTTAAAATGCAGGAAGAAAATTGCCATCAAAGGTACTAGTTGTTGTTTTTTTCTCTTCTTCTACAGTCTCTGTTAGGATTTTTCATGGTACTTTTTATTTTCTATTTATTGTCATTCTAAGTAAAGAAAAATTAAAAATTATAAATTAGTAGCATGAATGTACCATTCACCTTTATATTGCTCACTGTCGATTTTAAAGTTTTTATTCATTTATCTATTTTTGAGAAAGATACAGAGAGCAAGGGGGGGGAGGGGCAGAGAGAGAAGGAGACAGAAGCCTACGTAGGCTCAATGCTGTCAGCCCAGAGCCAATGCAGGACTGAAACTCCCGAACCATAAGATCATGACCTGAGGTGAAATCAAGAGTTGATCACTTAACCAACTGAGCCACCCAGGTGCAATGCCAGGTTTTGTTGTTTTTTTTAATTTTCAAAAATGTTTTATTTATTTTTGAGAAAGAGACAGAGTACGAGAGGGGGAGGGACAGAGAGACAGGGAGACACTGAATCTGAAGCAGGCTCCAGGCTCTGAGCTGCAGCACAGAGTCCAATGTGGGACTAGAACTCATGAACCATGAGACATGACCTGAGCCGAAGTTGGATGCTTAACCTACTGAGTCACCCAAGTGCCCCCAATGTCAATTTTAAATGCAAATAGAAGAGCATTTAACTCCTATGCATAACCATCAAAGGTGCACAATTCTAGTTTCATGCCTCTTACTTGCATACGTACCTCGTTTTTACCACAACAGTAGAAATGCTGCACCAAACTAACTCAGTTACTTTCATTTCTTAAATCACCCATCCTCTACCCAGAATTATGAGTAAGGAAGGAACAGAAGGAAAAGGAATGACAGGTTGCCTGTGTTTTCCTTTCCTTCTGTACCTTCATTTTCAGCTTAAGTAAGGATCTGATAGGGTTCCTTGGTTATTTGTGGTTCTTAGAATATCATTGTTTTCCTTCTGTGTTCTAAGAAAGTTGTTTTAAGTGGAAGGTATGGCTTCTGGGGGTTGTCGGTGCCCTCATTTGGCCAATCATAGATGTGCTCACCTTGTGCGCCTACGTTGTGCTCACTTTGAGTCTCACTGAGCTCCTATTCGTCATGAATCTACTAAAATTTGTGCTGGGGACATGACAACTACTATATGTGAATGGGGGGACAAGGAATGGCAGACATGCAAATTGGGTGTATTTCTTCTGCTCACACACGTGCTTCATTGTCCAATCCAACTTCACTTAATTATTGGGAATTTCAAAATGGCAATAGGAGAGCATTAAACCAAGCTCAGGAGGGCTCATCCTTCTAAGCAAAGAGCTCTGCACATGCCCACGAAGCTGAAATAGGCATTTGGAATTTTCACAGGCACCTCCATCTAAATGCATCCCAAACTGATGTCTTGATCTACCCACTACCACCGCCATCAAATATTCTCCTCATCTCCTCTTCCCATCTCAATGAATGGTTCCACTCTCCACTGTCTTGCTGAAGTCATGCACCTGGTAGACACCTTCCTCTCCCTCACCACCAGCCCCTCTCCTCTACCACATCCAATGCATTGCCAAATCCTATTGATTTTCACCTCCAAAATACACCCCCAATCTGTCCACTTGTATTTATCTCCACTACTCCTAGCGTAAGCCACCATCAACTCTTACTTGGACAACTGTAATTACCTCTTAGTTGGTGTCCCTGCTTCCATTCCTGCCCCTTACAATTCATTTTCCACATGGCTTTCAGAGTGATCAACATAAAATGTGAAAATGAAAGTGTGTCAACCCCTGCTGCTGAAATCCATTCCTTAACTGGCTCCTTCCGATCCTTGAGATCTGAGCTCAAGTGTTCCTTCCTCAGAGAGGCCTTCTTGGGCCCCCAATATAAAGTAGGCCTGCCCTACACCCTCCCCCATTCTTCTCTCTCAGAGAACCTGTTCTTTCCCTTTGCCATGCTTATCACCACTCGAAACTATATATTTGTGGGTGTTTCTCGAGCCAGCATATAAATTCAAAGAAGAAAATACTCTGTTTCATTCACCACCTTATAAACCCAGCAACTAGCACAGTACCTGGTCCTTGGTGGGAACTCAAACCTATTTTTTAAGGAATGAATGAATGGATTCATGAGGACAAGGAGAAGGAAGAGCCTAGGCTACCTCCCAGACCTCTGGCTAAAGAGGACAGGGAGCTAGTGGTGGGACACAGAGGAAGGAGCGGTTCTGAGGGGAAAATAATCAATTTGGCAAGAGAATGAGCTGATGTAGGTGAAATTGCCTTATAAGCTATAGATATTATAAATGTGCAGTAGGAAGTAACAGAAGGCAGCCCCTGTTGGTGTGAATTGAGGTGAACATATCATCAAAACCAGTGTACTTGAAGAGTAAATGGGACACTAGAAATAATTATGTTTGGATAATAGGATAAGCCAAGACTAGCCAGGCAACAGGACGTATGGTCACCCTAGGAACAGATTATAAAGACAAAGACACAGGTCTATGTTATAGGGCCCAAGAGCAAGAGTGCCCTGCTTTGCCCAAGTGCCAATCCCCTAGTTCACTCTACTAGGAGCAGGGGGAAGAAGACCACTTCACAGACATGGTTTCCAGGTAGTACGAGAAGCCAGGTAGATTTGATCTAAAAGAAATCAGTCATAAGATGTTAAGGTATGCCAACTTAACTGGCAAGGCATGATGGCACATTAAATAAGTGGTAGTTGAATGTTTGCAGGCTCCAAGCTGGGAAAGGTAGTCAGGGAAGACTTCCTAGAAGAGTTGATCCTTGAGAGATTGGTAGACTTTGGACGGAGGCAGACGAACTGGAAAAGTGTTTCAGGAGAAGGGAACACATGAGCAAAGGGCAGGAGGCAGGAAAAGTGAAGTTAAGTTGGTCATTCTCATTCATCCTTTGATATTATCACCCCTCACCACCATGTAGGCCATAGTTCCTTATTGTGGAGTCTTTTCTCCAGTAACGATCTGTTTGAGGACTTGAAACCTTGATCCTCATCATCATCCTGTTCCGTGTGGGTGAGCAACCAGAGCAGCTGACCGTAACTGGTGTCATCTACGGGGTCCGGGGGTCCGGACCTGGGACTGACTAATTAATGAAGCCATTTTAGGAGAAGCTGTTTTTTGAGCAAGATGTCTACAACAGAGTTTTTCCAATCATGTGTTAGTGGGTCAACCAGTAACTTTTTTTTTTTTTAGTAATATAAAATAGAGTGGAAGAGAACATTCCAGAATTTATTACAAAAGCAAGGGTAAATATTGCTTTGTAAAACTTTTGTTTCAGTCACATTCACATGGATGTATGGGTCATGCTCACAAATATGTAAGAACACTGCCTGAGTCAGAGCCTTTTTATTACCTCCTCCTCCCGAAGAAATGGCTCCTTGGGAGAAAGCGAGCTGGAGGTCCATGATGTTAACTGGATGCTTTCCTAAGATTCAAAATGCAGACAGAAGAGAAAGCTCCAGCTTTTGGATTTTGCATTCTAAAAAGGAGCCAGAAAAGCATGTCATGGTAAATTATAAAGTGCTTCTGTTACCTTCCTTTCCTTCTCCACCTCCTACCCTCCTTCTATCCATTAATAGGTTCATCAGTGTGGAGCAGACAAAACAGAGACGACACGGGCTGCCATGTAATACTGACGCATGGAGTGGACACAGTGACTGATCATGACCCTTAACCGTCTCTCTAAGATACAAAATGACCAGACCTCCCTCCCGTCCATGAACAGATCAACGCTAATCCTCAGACAGCCATGCCAAGCCTTTGGGTTTCCCAGGTTGCTCAGGGTGAGCCAGAGACTGATAAGCAAGCTAAGCAAATTCCCAGGGTTCCAGCTACTAGGTCAAGTTCCTAAGAGCCAACGGATCCTGCTGTACTCTTCCCCACCCATGGAACACTGCAGCTCGGGTCACTGCACAGGCCGCTGAACAAATGCCCAGTTGGCCCGTGAGCCACGCCTTGATCGCTTCGCTGTGGGAGGTCAGTTTCCTTTTCCCCCAAGAATCCAACACTGAACTTCCCAGTCCGTCTTTTCTCATTATATAAGCCAGCTGTTTCCTGCAGCCGCCTGCTGGGATGAGAACACTGGCCCCAGGACCGGTCTCTCCCGCAGGCCGTGGCTACGGCCTCTGTCCTCTTGGATCTCCGTTTCCTCATCTGCAAAATGGGACAGCCCTCCCTTGCCTTCCCACAGGGCCGTGGGGAGGATCTGGTGGCCTGGTTGCCACTTCCTTCCCCTTCTGCGAGCGAGGTGGTGGTCGTATCATAAGCCACTGCTCCTGTCTGCCGTCTTGGGGGAGCCCGAGGGGTGGGGGTGAGAGAGAGGCTGGAGTTGGTGCTCACGCGAAACGCTGACCCAGGGATACCTCCATCGTACTTGGCCCCTGGCCCACCCACAACTTCCCCAGCAATCTTGCCGCTGCCGCACCTTAAAACCACCCAGCAAGAAAAGGGGGAAACTATTTCTCTCAGTGAAGCCCTCAGGTCCTCCCTCTGAAACCAGAGCTTCGGGGAGAGCAGCGAGTGAGCAGTGACTCAGTGTTTAGTCTGTGGCATTTCGTGTGCGGACGGACTCCGGAGGGTCTAGCTCAGCTCCCAGCAGCGCTAGGAGGGGTCCAAGTGGGAACGAAGCACACTCAGAGGGCGGCTGAGCCCGGCACAGCCGAGGCTGTGGGGAGACACCGGTCCAGAGTGAGTGAGGACAGAAAGGTTAAAAGGTAGCCCTGAGTGGGCGAGTTGGGGTCAGGCAGGGGATGGTCTGGGGCCAATCAAGATAGACATCCAGGCGGAAGCTTCTGGAGCCAACATGAGGCAGCTTGGCAGCCAGAGAGTTTCTTCCCCCCCCAATGGATCCCTGGCAGGGAATGTCAACAGCGCGGGGTCTCGTCAGGGCCCCACGCGTGACCGAAGCAGGTGAAGAGCTGCCGGCCCACCTCAGGCTTCGGGTCAGACCCCCCACCTCGAGCCCAGTGAGCAGGCAGGGATGGTGCCCCCACATCGCAGCCACTCCAGACGAGGAGAAACTCACATGGAAACATCTGCTCCTCTTCATGGGAGTAAAATGGCCTCTGTGTGTGCTTGTCTGTTTCCTCCTCATGCCTCCCCTCTTCGATCTCTCTTTCCTCTTGACTTTTGTAAACATAAAGTGTGGTGCCAGGGCTCGCAAACCAAATCCCAGAGATATTGGGGTGGGTTTGACGTGAGGTTCATTTGCTACCGCGAAGGCCTGCTTGCCAGGGGGAGACATGTCTGCGAGGAGAGGGAGGGAAGGAACGGGGGGCAGGGAGCACGTCAGAGGTGTGAAAGGAATCCAGGGAACGGGGACGAGCTAGGCTCACACCTTGGAGATGTCACCACCTTCTCAGCCCATGTGCTTAGTGACAGCTGTGGAAGCTTTGCTTGGTCCCGTCCTTATGTGGAAACCTCCTCAGCCCCAGGCCATGCCTTCCACCTGCACCTTATTTCATCCAAAGCTTACTGCCAGGACTCAGCAAGTCATAAATAATGGTAAAATAAAGAACATCCAGTGGACGTTAAATAGTTCAATAAATCAGGCTAACTAGACTTCTTCCTGCTCTCACTGGAGGGACTGGTCACAGCAAAAGCAGCTGTTCCCCGCTGGCCACTAGCCACTCCCTGCATGGCCACGCCATGCATTTGGACTAATAACTCGATCAGTTTTGAGCACCCATAATTATTTCCTTCTAACATTATTGCAAAGTCTAGCTACTCTCTCAGGCTCTGCCTTTTATCTCCTGGCTTCCCATTTCCCAGTTATAGGAGACCAGATATGCTCCTGCTGATGACCCAAATGTCTTCTGAGGAATGTCCTTCTGACTCAGAGACTGAAATGTGAAAAGAGAGTGGTGTCCTGAACACAGAGGTCACTCGCTTACTGGTCTGGATAGGGGGAGATATGACGAGGAATAAAATAGTCTTTGTGTCATAGCAAGAGAGAAGGTGCTTAATCCCCTTCCTTCAGAGCATACCATTTTATCACTGCCTGACATCATAGTTTATGTTTTATATGTATCTTCTTGCTGTTCCACTACAAGGTAAGCTCCGTGAGGGCAGAGACCTTGACTTTTAGGGTTGATTGCTCACTGCTGTATTCCAGTGCCCCAGACGTTGCCTGACACATAGTAGGCATTTGGTAACTATTCATCCAATGGATGAATGGTTGAATGGACCTCTCTGATCAGATTGGATCATGCATGACAAGTAAAATGTCTAACCACATGCACACAATGAGCACAGATATGCACGCACACCCACACACAGGGGGTAGTGAGGGTTTGTGAGTGAGTATGATAATGATTCTATTAATTCAGACAGTCATGGCAAAAAGTCAAGCTTTTCTGTGCCAGGGATTGTGCTAAGAGTTTATGAGCATTGACTCAGTCAATACTCCCAATGTCTTGTCCTATTTTAAAGCTGATAGAACTTTCAGAGAGATTAAACGACTTGGCAAAGTCAAGACTTAGTTAAGAGCAGACCTGGGACTTGAAATCAGGTCCATCTGCCTAGAATGTCCCTACCTCTTAACCATGATACTTCCTCAAAATCATCTTTTCAGTCAGACACTCATTGTGTTCAGCAAAACACTATTAGATGATTATTATTTGACTTCTCATGGTTGCCTTATCTCCACTACTAAATTAGAACTTCCTAGTGAGGGACTATATCTTATTTCTTTATTACATTCCAAACAAGACCTCGTACTCTGACCTGCACATAGCAGAAACACAATGCGGGTCTATTCCATTAGTTAATTAATATAACCATTGGGTACATAACAAAAGAGAAGTCAACCACAGATGACACCCAAAGAAAGAAAGAAATGATAAGATGGAAGTGTCAAAATGGCCCTACCTGGTTGGAGACCTTGGTTGCTAGGGTCGAGTTTTATTCCTCTTTATATTTTCAATTGTTCACAAAAGTCTTGGCATCATCTTTGATGCATGAATTAAGAAAAACTGGTTCACAACCTGGAATTTCAGAGTAGTGGAATTGAAGAGTCTTGAGGGGTGTTTTATCTAGACATTTGAAGACTTTGATGGATAAGCACCTATTATGATGCCCAACATACAGAAAATACTCAAACACCTTGTTGAATGAATCAGAAGTGGTCTCATAGTACCTTGACATGGTATCTGACATAGAGAGAGGATTCAATAACTGGTTGCCAAAATGTACGATTCAATGATTTTTGCTGGTCTAATAAAAATGTCTCCATTTATCTAGTCAGGCACATTTTTGCATTTATTATTTCAGTTAATCCTCATATCAACTCTATGGATCAATAATAATATAGGAAACTAAGGGAATGGCCTGGGAAAGAGGGCCTTCACAATTCCATCTAGGCCTTGTCTGATGTATCACCTGTATTTTATAGGTAAAGAAACTGAGCCTCAGAAAGGCGAAGTAATTTGCTTGAGGTCCCACAGATATAAGGGGTAGATATGGGAATAGAACTGTTTGACTCCGAAAGTTTAGCCATGATGCTTGGTCCTGTCCTGTCGGTTCCTTCTGGCAGAAGTGCTGTGTCCTGGCATCATAATAGTCCTGGGAAACCCCTAAGCCCCACAAGCCAGCTACTGGAAAGAACTTCAGATACATGGCAGTGGCTTAAGGTGGCCCTCAGTCTTCTGACTTCCCCAGTGTTCCACAGCCAGAATCCTCCCTGCTCTCCCTCCTTGGCAGTAACAACTTCAAAGCATGGGAAAGAACACACAACAATTGAGGGCTCTTGGCCCAGTGAGGTGTCCAGTATCCAGGTTCTTTGCTTTCGTTATGTAATTTAGGTCTCTCGAAAACATATGAAGTGGATATTGATCTTATTCCCATTTTATGGAGGAAAATACTGAGGCTTAGGGAGGTTGAGATGTATGTCTAAGTTCACACAGCTGGTAAGTGGCAGAGCTGGGTTCAAACTCAGGTCATCTGGCTTCCCAAACTCTTAAGCACCATGACTGCTTTATTTACATTTATGGTGTTTAGAAACTACCAGTTAAGACATTACTGTTGATATAATAATTATAATCATGGCAATCACGTAGTTACTTATTGTTTGCAAGGCATTTCAAAGTGTATTCTTCATCTGATCCCTCTGCTAGTGTTATGGAATGAGTAAAATGCCACATTTTACTGATAAGAAACTGAGACTAATGCAGGGAAACAACTAAAGAACTGGGAATTTGAACCCAGGCCTGGATGATTCCAACAACTGGATAACACCAACACCCTCCTGGTATCCCTGTCCTTACCCTTAAATTTTCTGGCATTCTTATTTTGATGTTGCCCTTGCCCTTGAAGTTGTACTACACACCTCATCTGCTCTCCATGTCTTGTACTGTATATTTCTTGGGAACTACAGTCAGGAAGATTACAGGGAAATACAAAGACTTGATGTTGATGCCTCAACCCTCTACCTTCTACTGCACCGATCAGCCCTGGTTGTCTGCCCTTTCCCACAAAATTATTAGGGCTCCGCTCTCACAAGGACTTTAAAATAGGTGGACGTTGGAAGGATGCTCCTGTTCCACCAGAATGCATTTGGTTAGAAAAAGTGTGATATGGGGTACCGTCTCATTAACGAGCAGAGTGGCTTCATCAAGTAGGATCTGAAATCATCCCTTCAAGCAACTACTAACCAACAGAAATAGAGGTAAATATATGTGCAGAGTAAGAAGTGCAGATGTTAAGTGGAATGCCCTTTAGCATGTAGGTTTAGACCCTTTCAAATTATGTTACAAAATCTATAAAAACCTGTTGGAAAATGAGTAATTCAAAGAGATGCCTCTGGGTGTTTTCCAGAATAAGCAAGTTTTGTTGTTATCATTAGAATCAACATTGTCAGAGCGAGTCTTACACATTAATTGAACTAGCAAATGCTTCTGAGTATAATTTTAGCAATCAACGAATTATATTAATAACCCTTAACATCTGTATGAATTTATGGCACGCAATATTTTTTCACATATAATGTACTGTTTTGTCCTTACCCCAACCATTGAGATCTTTCCATTTAGATAGAAGAAAACTAAGGTTCAGATCTGAGACTCCCTGAATTCAAATTCATTGTTTTTATTTTTCTATTACTCTTAAATATAATAATAATAATAATAACAACAACAACAATAATAATAATAATAGAAATTAAGGGAATGGCCCAGGAAAAGCGATATTCTTTCAGACCTTTACAGTTCTGCCTGGGTCTTGCCTGATGTATTGTTCTTCTTGTGTTTGACTAAGGATGATGAAAAATGAGTTAAATAGATGTGATTCCTCCCTTCTGGATGATTACATTTCGATAAGGCAATAGTGATGCCCATCTAAAGAGTATGTATTTCTTCATTCTTCAAATACAAGGACATGGGGCTTTGCTGGCACCTACGGAGCTCTTGTGAAAATTACAAAAAGGCTCTTCACCTTCTGAGAGGATGTGACCCCAGATAAAGACACGACTACCAACCGGCATAGCACTGGTCAAAATTTTAGCCCCCACTTGTCCCTCAAGCTAGATACCTTTGTCTAGTGTACAAATTTCACAACCAGAGGCAGAGACTCACACTCTAGAGGAGGAGGAGAATATATATATAAATAGATCATTACAGTGATGCAACAAATTTCATTTAAAAATTTTGAAAAAGACACTACAAGAGAATAAACTAGGAGTTCCATTCAGAATTTTACTTTCATACTCTTGCTGAGGTTTGAGAAAGCCCAACTAGTGATGTCCTTTTTTCCCTTCCTCAGAACCAACTGGGAGATAAAATTTAGAAATAAGCTGTTATCAGAGACTTTAGGTCGATGGATAAGTAGACTTCTTCATACTAAAACCCCAGAATCAGACTAATTTACCCATCTGGTCAGTTGCAAAGAGTTTCAGATTTTCACTGCATACCACCCACCTGGACCCACCCTGGGGCCTAGCCATGCCAAACTCAATTTTTGGAGAAGCCCAGCAGAATGTGTGCTTCCTGCAAAGTGAATTATATGCCAGAGAAAGAGGGAAGAAAAGGTGGAGACTCTCATTCCCAGTTACCTATCCTAAATTCACAATTTCAAACATTTGAAAGGCTGGGAGCTCTAACAGCTTCTCCTCCATGGAAAGAAACACCAGACGTGAGGAAGAACTCCCAGTCTACCCCACTTCCCATTTAATGAACAGAATGATGTACTCATTCCTATTCCCAGAACCAGACCACAAGCAGGGGCCATATCTGTGCCACTTTCCATTTTATTTCTGTGGTACCTAGTAGGAACTCATTAAACATCTGTTGAAAAAACTGTGTTGACTGAAATGATCAGAAAGGATTCCAGAAAGGAAATAACATTTGGGTTGAGCCTTAAAGAATCAGTAACCAAGAAACATCAGTGATTAAGGGGATTTGGAAGTCGTTCAACAGGGACACAAGATTTTGTGAAAGGGGGAAGACTGGAGGCAGCACGGGAGAAAGCGGGTCATAAAATGCCTTGTCTGCCAATCAAGCAAGTACTGGAATACAAAGAAAAATAAACAAGGATGAGCCATAGATGAATGTAGTAATGTCTGGGTTCACATGATAGTAGATGTGAGCTTATGGGTATGCCTCCTCCAGACCTCCAATTCAAATACCCATGGAGATGCTCCAAAAGGTAAAAACATCTTCAACAGGGTGAGCAGAAGATAAGGAAGCATGGTAAAGTGCATGGTTTCTGGAAGCGATACATATGGTAAAAATTTTGAGGAGAAACTGGAGCAAGGTAGGGAGTCAGAAGTGCTAAGTTGTAGGATGGTGGGGGTGGAGCAGGTCGTAACTCTTTCCAGAGTGTTTAGGGTAGCCCTGCCTGAGGACGTGGCATTTGAGGAAAGATCTGAAGGAGCCGTGGGAATGAGTATCTAGGGGAAGTGTGCCAGGCAGAGGAACATCCAGGGCCAAGGGCCTCCGGCAGGGTGCACCTAGACATTCCAGGAACAACACAAGGTCCAGGGTGGTTGGCGTGGAGAGGGCTAGGGGCGGGTGGGAGGAGATGAAGAAATGGGGCAAAAAGGGATGTCACCACAGAGGCCTTGAGGACACTTGAAAGGCCTTTGACTCTTTCTGTGCAGGAAACTGGAGACTCTGGGGTTTTAGTAGATAAGGGTGTGATGTGACTGAGTCTCTAAAAGGGTCACTCGGATGCTGTATTGAGGCGAGACCATGGGGGGACCAAGGATGGGAGCAGGGAACCAGTGTAGGGAGCTATCACAGTAATCCAGCTCAGAGAAGGCGGTGGTTTGGACCACGGTGGAAGACGGGAGATGGGCTTATTCTGAACCTATTCTGAAGGGACAGTCAGCAGGATCTCCTGATGGATTGCTTAGAGGTGTGACCGCAGGGTCAAGGATGATAACACCATTTGTGGCCTGAAAAACCAGAGGGGTAGAATTGCTGTCAAATGACTAAGTTTGGGAAGACTTTGAGGGAACAGGTTTAGGAGATAAAAATGTAGTGAAGTTTTGACACGCTGAGTTTGAGACATCCATCAAACATACAAATGGAGATGTTGGGTGTACAGTTGGACATTTGAGTATGGAGTTCAGGTGAGAGATGCCTGGGATGGAAGTTTCAGTTTCAGAGTTTTCAGCATGTGTGTGGCATTGAAAACCATGAAGCTGGATGGGATTATCAGAGGAATGAGTGTAATCCAGAAGATCAAGTCCAGTTCTCAGAGCTCTCCAACAGTAGCAGAGGAGGGAATAGCAGGGGAAACAGAGAGGGAGAAGCCAGAGAAACAGTAAAACCAAGAAGGTGGTACTCTGGAAGCCAAGGGAGGAAGTAAATCGAGAAGGAGAAAATGATCATCTGTGTAACATGCAGCTAATAGGCCAAGTAAGATAAGGACTAAGAAATGACCCTTGGATATGGTCTCAGGTTAGGCAATGGGGACCCCAACCACAGTACTTTCAGTGGAACAATGGGGCAGTTCAGAATGGGCTTAAGAGAAAGTGGGAGAAGAGGAAGTGGACACAGAGTATAGACACCTCTTAGAAGGAATATAGCTGCAAAGGGAATCAAAGAGTAGAAAGGCTTTGGAAGAGCAGGATCATGGGAAGTTCATTTGTTTTTAAGATGTGAGGGATAACAGCACATGTGCATGTTTGCGGATTTGATCCAGCAAAGAGCAAAGATTGATAAAGTAGGGAAAGAGGGGAGAATCATTGGAGATACTGTCGAGTGATTGGTTTTAGATTAAAGCCTGAGTAGCACATTTAGTGTAAAGAAAGGGCTGGCAAAGAAGGTGGGACGGACACTTCTATGGCATGGACAGCAGGGCAGGTTGGTCATGGGGTAAAGGGCTGGGGGTGAATGGGGACACTAGCTAAATATATTACGGTATTTCTGAATGACCAGTGTACGTATTTAAATTGCAAGTCCAAAACTATAACAAAAACTAAGATGTATATGGCTTTACAAAAATATACAATATTGACAGTGATGACAAGAAGAAGCTGGCTCTATAACTCAAATTTAAACTTTAAAAAAACTAGGAAATACGTGGTAAAGGGAGGCAGAAGGTGAAAAGATAAACAAAACCCCTCATGGATTCAGGGATTAAAAGCAATGGACCCTCAACTCTGATAATTAGAGAAATATGGATTTCAAGCATATTTTATAATTTCAGAGATAACAAAATCTGTAGTAGAATATAAAATAAGTATTTGAAATTTGGATGCCCTAAAATCCAAGAAGTCTGATCGCTTTTCCCTATAAGCCACATGGGACAGGCCAAAGCCACGCCCAGAATGAGGCCCCAGGAGTTTGAAGGCTCTGCCGGAGAAGCAGGAAGTAAGTAGCTAAGCAGCTTACTTCACTTTTATGTTTCCTTCCAGGGGATTTGAATTATTTGTGAGATTTGCAAATTTGAAGGCAAGCAAAACCCCCCACATATCCATTGAGTAAACAAGGACAGGTTCTGTCACCTGTAGCCATCATCAGTGTCATATGGATTATAATCTTGGGGCATCTGCTGAGTTTGGCTGCAGGAAGGTCTCTGCTCCTTCTTAAAGACAGTAAGAAGCCCACATTCCTCTTCTCTGCATTCTCAGAGAGCCCTGCTCCACCCACCCTCCCTTCCTCTCCTTCTCCCCAACTGCTACCCTTCCCTACACACACACACACACACACACACACACACACACACACACACATACACACACACACAGCCCCACTCCTTCCCAACACACAAGCAGCTGGGTTCTCATGATTGGAATGACATGAGGTCTATTTATTTTGGGTTAAGAAGAAAATGTTTATAATTCACAAAGTCAATGAATGGTTTCCTAGCAACTTCTTGCACAACTATTGTGAAATAATATTCCCTTTCTTTCTTTCTCTCTCTCTCCCTCCCTTTCTCCCTCTCATATCCTCTTCCTGACCACCAAGGATTCTTTTTTTTTTTCTGTTTTAAATAACAGAACACATTGAGGGTTTTATAAAAACTGGGAATCTTTCTGTAGGAAATACATGTAAATATGTACATATTCACTCACAATTCAATTGTGATATACTCAATTCCATACACGATTCAAGGAGTTCGTGGAATTCCTGAAACCTACCCGGTTAATAACCCTGTCCTACACACAGGTAACATAACATTCGTTTTCCCTCCCTCTCATTCAGACAAGGAAAAAATAAAACAACAGCAGGTGGCTATCCCTGCAAAAATATGATGGACTCCACTCACTTCAGAATATTTCTTCCACCCTTCCCCAACATTATTCGTTCAAATCCCAAAGCATCAGTGCTCCTGCCCAGAGGGATCTGATCTGCCTGCTTCTGCCTGCATTCCCCCAGCCAGCAAGCATTTGGGAAATGGGAACATACCTGATGATGGCCTGAGGAGAATGCCATTAACATAGGCAACTCGAAAGCCTTCCAAACCCAATAAAAATGGCATCAGTGGTCTCCTCACCCGGCTCCATTTCACAGGCTCATCACCACTGGGTGTTGACCATCTGTGAGTGCCCAAGAGCCAAGGCCAAGTGCAGAGGCTGTACTGCCCTGGACCCTTAACACAGCCCAAAGTTGACTTCATTGCTTCATGAGGCCCCAGAGGCCTTTTAAATGTCAGCTTAGATCCTTGGTCACATCAGTGTCACCAAGTTGGAACATCTTGATCAAATCCTTTACAAAATGAAAACCACATTGAATAAAAGAAGATATTAACAATTGTCTTGCCCTGAATATTCTTCTTTAGTTCTTCTCAGAAACAACCTTCTGAAATATCACTTCAAGGAGTCAATATGGCATGAGGATTAAACAGGTAGCCTCTAGAGTCAGAGTAACCTGGTTGGAAACCCATTGCCACCACATATCGGCTGTGTGACTTTGGACATGTTTTTTTACCTCTCTGTGCCTCAGTTCCATCTGTAAAAGGAGACCAATAATGTTGAAAAATACCTCTGGTATAGGGTTGTCATGTGGATTAAATGAGTCGCTATGTACAAGACACTTGAAACAACATCTGGCGATAGGAAGTGCTCAATAAATATAAGCCACCACCACTCTTCCCATTTTACAGATTAGAAACTAAAGCTCAGAGGGCAAAGTGACTCTCTCAAGATCACACCCCTAAGCTACATCTCTAGCAAGTGATTCTAAGGACTGGGGTCACAGCCAATCTGTGATGCCTCCAATCTTTCTTGAACACCAAACCCTTCAAAACGATTGCCTTTTTAAAATCAGTCTTTGTGACACTGCATCATTCCTGTGATAGTCCTGCCCAAAATGCAAACCTGCGTCTTACTATAAGGAAACATCACACAACCCAAATTGAGGGCCATTCTTTAAAAACAACTGGCCCATACTCTTGAAATATGTCAAGGTCATGAAAGACAAAACGTGAGGGCTATTCCATATGGAAGGAAACTAAAGAGACATAACAATTAAGTTTAACACACAGTCCTGGATTGGACCCAGAACCAGAAAAAAAATTTTTTTTTTGCTACTAAGGATGTTATTAGGTCAATCGGCTAAATTTGAATAAGGTATGCAGGTTAGATATAGCATTATATCAACATAAATCACTTGATTTTGGTCATTGTAAGAGAATGTCCTTGTCACTTAAGAAAATATACATTGAAGTATTTCAAGATAAAAGGACACCGTGTCCACAACTCCCTTTCAAGCAGTTCAGAAAAAAAAAAAAAATATATATATATATACACATATACATATATATACATACATACACACACGCACACACATGGGGCGTGGGGGGAGAATGACAAAATAAATGTGGCAAAATGGCAACATTTGGGGAATCTAGAAGAAGAACATGAGGGAATCTTTGTGCTATTCTTGCAACTTTTCTCTAGATCTGGAATTACTTCAAAATAAAAACATTTTGGAAAAAGAAACACAAAGAACCAATCTTCTCCCTGCCAGTGATTGCCCCTGAGCATACAAAGTGTGGGGTAGAATTTCTCTGCGGCCTCACCTACAGATACAGCTTCATTCCAGAGAAGACTTCCTTGTTGATGTTAACACAGTTGATTTGTTTTTCCAAGAGAAGATACTCCACCACCACCCATTGGACCCTTATAAAAAGAGAGACATTTCAAAATTAGAAGACATTATTCTCTCTTGTCCAAGAGGATGTAGCAATTTCTCACTCCTTTTCCCCACTCCTGAAAACTGTCCATGGTTACACTCATCACTCGACACCCACTGACAAAACCCTTTTTTGTCTGCCAGATTTTCACAGGCTTCTCAAGAACGCGGCGAATTTGCCCTGCCTGACGGTGGTTCATTTGCGCAAAATTCCTCAACCCCCTTTTCCATTCACACTTTCATCGTCCGTGCCCTTTTGTCCCATAGGCCCCTTAAAAACAGCACCACAGAGTGAGTGGATGGTCGGGGCCAGGGGGGGAGGCCGCAGGCCGCTGAGTCAGCAACGGTGAGCACCTACTGCCCACTGCCAACTGAGCCAGAGGCAAGCCTGGCCCGCCCTCACAGAGCTTCCACTGGGCAAGGGAAGTGGAGCCAAAGTTTGGAGGGTGTTGCCGAAGGGAGATGCAAGGTGCTGGGGGGGTGGGGGAGCTGTAGAAAGGGAGCCGACTTACCCTGCCCAGGTCAAGGGAAATCCTGTGCCACGGATCAGGGGGAGTTGGGTGGGGAGTGGGAGCAAAAAGAGTGTTTTCCACTCATAAGAATAAACACCTGTACTTTTTTTTTTGGAAACAAAACGGCACCAGGGGTAGAGAAAGGAGTGAGTGATTCTTCCTTATCTTTTCATCCCACGGGGATACCTATTCTCAAACTCCGTGTGCACTTCCCCTCCTAACTCCCTGCCACCTGGGGTCACCTGGCCACACCCAAGCTGGATGGCCAGTGGAAGGAGAGCACTTTGACTGGCACTCACCGATCATGATTCATCCCAGGGCTGGGCAAGGGCTCAGTCTCTCCAGAACAGCACAGCCACCATAAAGCAAAGCCAAGCTGTTCGCCCGGTGGTGGGTAAGGTAGCCCTGGGGCTGCTGGGTAGGAAACCAAAGGTATCTGCCTCGTCCTAAGCCAATGTCTCCAGCCTTCCCTCACAACTCAGACAATCCGGGTTTGCATACAGCCTCAGGGCAGTGGTCCTCCAACCTAAACACGCATCGTTATCACCTGGAGACAGAAGCTTCTGTGCTTGGCATCCTTCCAGATTTTGCCCTACGTACCACTTTATCAGCTATTCATTTGTATCTTTTATAGTGAAATGGTATCATAAGTATAGCCCTTTCTTAAGTTCTGTTAGGTCATTCTAGTGAACTATCAACCAGGAGAAGGCACAGGGGTCATGGGAACCCACACTTGTGGCTGGCATTGAAGGAAGGGCAGCCTTGGTGGGGAGCTTGCCCTTTAACTAATGGATCTGATGCTAACTCTGGGTGGTTAGGGTCAGAATTGAATTGAATTGTGGGACACACGCTTGTCAGAGATCTGGTGTAGGAATGCACTCATTTAATCCTTATATATATATCACATATCATCATTGTCCCCAGTTTAGAGATGAGAAACAGACTGACAGGGTCCCACATTCCCATGATCACATAGGAAGCAGTGGAGTCCTAACTGAAACTCAGATGGGGGTCTCTAGAACCTGAGCTCTAAATCCAGGTGACAGCTGAACACAAGGCCCGGGGTACCACGTACCTGTTGTGTATGTGAACGATGCTCCGGTGTTGCACAACGTGGAGCCCCGTAATCACCTCCCCAGTCCGGGTTAGACTCGTTCGGTCATGAATCACCTGGGGCATTTGTTAAAAATAGGGATTCCCAAGGCCCTTCCCCTGAGGACTCTGATTCAGTAAGTTTGGGGTGAGCCCTGGGAACTTTTATTTTTAACAGGCTCCCAGACGGTTCTGACCACCTGGCAAGTTTGGCAAACGTGGTGCTGTGCCACTCTTAGCAGCCTCCTTCCCCAGCTGCACGGGAGGGCCAAAGAACCTGCCTTGCTGCCACCCAGTATTTGTCTGAATATCTGACACGTCCCTATACAGAGATCCTAAGAGCTGGATATGGTCTCCTCCAGTCTCCACACCGTGGCTCAGTCTTCCACTTGGAGGAATTTTAATCAATTAGGCAGTACGAAACCAACGCGACATGGCCAAAGCCAAGCCCATCCACAGCCCCACTCCTGCTTCCTGCTCTTCCTCCTGTGTTCTCCAAGTCAGCAAATGACCCGCCATCCACCCAGACATCAGGGCCACGAATCTGTGGCACATCCTTCCTGCACTTTCTCCTTCACTCCTCCACTCCTGGTCACCATTTTCTAGCCATTTCTCCCTCCTTTGTGATACAAACCAGCTCGTCCTCTTCTTCCCTCCGCTGGAGGACACCCCACTCTATTTTTCCCCCAGACCTGCTTACTCACCAGGCTTTCCGTCCTCGTCCTTCACACCTACCCCATACATGCACCTTCTGGAGGCAGACTGCATATTCCAAAGATGATTACGACAACATCTCCCATTTCACATGCTCTTCTAGAATCTTCTCACTATTCCAAAAGAGGTAGGGTCTAATGTCCCTTCTCTTGAGCATAGGTACATTTTTGTGACTATTTCAATCAAGAGAGTATGCAGAAGCGATGTTACCTGACTTCTGAGGCTACTTCCTGGTGGTGACTCAGATACCCCTTTGCCCACTGTGACACTCACTCTTGAGACCTTCAGTCTCCACCTGTGCCTCCGTGTCGGCAATCAACTGCCCTGAGACTGCCGAGCCAGGAAAGAAGCCCAAATTTGCCCACACTCAGAGACCACATGGAACGGCCCCGAGGCTACGCGAAGAGAGATGCCTGACAGGCTCTCAGGGGCTCCAGCCCCTTCGGCCACCATTTGGCTGCAACCACGTGAAAGACCCCAAATCAGAATTGACCAGCTGAGCCCCTTCCCAAATTCCTGACCCAAAGGAATTATGAGAGATGACAAAATCATTGTGGTTTGAAGCCAGAAAGTTTCTGGAGTGGCTTTTGCATGCAGCAGCTGCTAACTGGAACCCTCTTTAATGGACACACAGTGGCCAGAACTATATGAAGCCAGAGAGCAAACTATTTGTTACCACTCAGCATGGATATTGAGAGGAAGTGCTTTTGACAGGGGGATTTCCTCCTCGTTGAATCCTGTCTTAAAAAAAAAAAACAAAAAGAACAACTTGGGCTTGTGCTTTGTCTGGATTTGGGCAGACCTGGGTTCAAAGAAACCACTTTGGCTGGGTTGGTTAGACACCACCCTTCTTGGAAACTGCACTGCATTGAAAGAATGAAGAGAGGCCATGGATGAGGAGGGAGAGGAAAAACACACCAGGCAGAGGCAGTAGTTGGGGGGGGGGTCCCTATCTAAGGCAAGAAAAAGAACAATATGTACTCAGGACTACAAGAAGGCGAGGGGCCCTTAGACAAGGGCCCACCTTGGAAAACCCTGTTCTAGGGGCTTAAACAATTCAAGGTTTATTTTTCTCATTATATTAGAATCGTGTCCATGAGACGCCCATATGATCTGGGCACTGGACAGCATCTGTGCCCACCAGCCAGTCTTCAACTGCCCAAACTCGCAACTGTTTAGGGGCTTTTCCTCAAGTCAGAGCAGGTCACTCCGCCCTCGGGTAGGAGAACCGAAGTGTGTGTTCCACACTGGCTCCCACGGTCCCCTCGAAGGGTGAAGCTCCAGGTGCCCATGAGGGATTGTACTTCATGGCTCACCCTTTATTGCCTTTCTCCCCATCCTTGTCTCCTGTCGCCTCTCCCTTTTCAGCATTTCCTGGGATCACTTACCAAATAAATGACTTGCATTCTGTGAAGCTAAGGCAGCAGAAGCAAGATGGGGAATGGCAGGTGCCGATGCTGGAAAAGTAGGCAGGGACCAGAGAGGCAGGGACTTGCTTGAGGACACACAGAAGTTAGAGGCAGCGCTGGAATCGGCCTCGGCCGATTGGGCAGCACCTCTATCCATTTCAGGCTGCCCTAAGCTCACTAAGAAGCCAAGAAACAAAAGCACAACTTATAATCTTGGTATTTCTTCCTGCAGATGACCTCACCTGAATTCTTACCTCCCATGGCTTCCTCCCACCAAGTAGCACCCACCGCAGAGCATTTCTCTGATGCTGAAACCATCAGCAGACCAAAAAGCAAACAAAAACAAAGATTCAGTAGGAGCTGGGAGCGCCTTGCAAGTATACCCACATCAGTCAGCTCAACGTCAAAGAAACAGCTCCATGTGCTAGCTGTGTGGCCAAGGACAATTTTCATAACTTCTCTGTGCTTCCTCTGTAAGTACAGATACACTCATAATGCTACCTTGCTGGGTCGTTTCACAATAAAATGTATAACACGAACAGGTGCCTAGGTCATGCCTGACCACTATATATGCTTGAGTAATAACCAGCCCCTCTCATCTCCTCCTACACATTCGCTTTTTCCGAACAGAATGAAAGATCAAGTAGAGGTGTATTGGCCAAATAATGGACTCCATTTGCCTGGCGTTTCTTAGCCTACTAGCTTCACCTGATTATTTCTAGGAGGCTAATACCTCATTACAATAACACTGCACTCTAATACCAGTGGGCCCATAAACAGAGGCCCCACTAAAATAAAACCATTATAATCATGGCTCAGATTTAATCACTGGCTAGTGGGCTCCCCAGTGGTTTGACCAAGAGCCAGGCAATAGTCAAATAATCAAACTGCAGATGCCGGGATAGCAAATCAGCTCAAATTTAAACAGTGGCAGAGACCCAAACTACAGTGGGGAGAAAAGGGGGATGGGGAGGGGGGAGACGCAGGCTTACACAACATCGGAATTTCCCTTCCACGGCCTCCCAAGTTAATTGGCCCGTAAAATAACTGGGCTTGTTAATGAATAATAGGCTCGTTCCTGAGAGGCATCTAGGTCAGGCAGTCACTCTGGGCCCGCTGGCTGTTGAGGCTGCTCTTAGAGGTGAAAGAGAGCCCTCTTGAAGACAGAGGCATTATGATCTCTATCCTACTGGTTGCTCACGGGCACTCCACTGCTTGGAAAGAGGACCCCGAGCCATAGAACCAATAATGGGAGGGAAGGAGAGGCAGGTCAGTTTTAGCGGGCTGAAGCTTACACAGTTTGGGCGCCCACTAAAGAAAAATAAGACTGGGCACCTGGGCGGCTCAGTCAGTTAAGTGTCCAACTCTTGATTTCGGCTCAGGTCAGGATCTCACGGTTTGTGAGATCGAGCCCCGCATCAGGCTCTGTGCTGATGGTGTGGAACCTGCTTGGGATTCTCCCTCTCCCTCTCTCTCTCTCTCTCAAAATGAATGAACATTAAAAAAAAGAAAAGACAAATAAGACAAACTGTGCATATAAAACATGTTCGATCATTCAATACCACCTTGCATGAAAGAGTGGTCATGCCAACCAACCAACCCAAGGAGAAGTTTGAGGGAGGGGAACTGGAATGGGAAGAGTTAGCAGTCTTAGCCCACTGCAGCTCAAACACCTTACAAAAACGTAGGGCCACGTGGGCGTCAAGCTAGAGCTGCTCCTCGGCAGGTGAGAGGTCTGAACCTTCATTAGCTTCACGGTATGCCCACTGCAGTAGGGAACTAAGACCACAAACTCCTGAGTGTTTCCCGTTTTGCTTCCCGCTGTCATTCCATCAGCCCATGAATACTGGTGCTACCTAACTTCAGAGATGGGCTGCCACTAAGAGCATGGCGAGCGGAGCCCATCCCAGGGTGAGTGTCTGGAGGCACACCAGACTCTTTCCAAACCCGGAACGCCAAGTGCTTTTGATTCCTCGGGGGGCAGTGCTCTCCATGAGAAACTGTGTATTTAAACACTAGGTGCTTCGTGAAATAGGTAGACATATTGTTTCAAGGAACCCAGACGTTCAAAGAGAATTGCCATTCAGACCCTCCCCAGGCAGGCTGACCGTGGCAGGAAGCATCGTGGCTAAGAGGAAATTCAGCAGATTTGGGTTCAAGTTCTGGCTCAGTCACTTGCGAGCTCTGTGACCTTAGGTAACTTACTTAACCGCCTTCAACATTGATTACCTCTTTTCTTAAATGTTTTATTTATTTATTTTAAGAGAAAGAGAGAGAGAATATCCCAAGCAGGCTCTGCGCAGTCAACACAGAGGCCAACATTGATTACCTCTTATGTAAAACTGAGGTAATGATAATATGTTTCACAGAAGTGGAAAAGGCTAATGAAGGTAAGTCACATAAGTCACTTAACCTCATTTCTGACACATACTCATAGGAGACCAAGATTCCCTGGGATTAAGAATAAATCTACTGTCCCTTCCCATTATAGAAAGAATGTCTACTCACCCCCGCCCCCGCCCAAATCCATACCTTGAAGTCCCAACTGCCAGTGGGACTGTATTTGGAGACAGGACTTCTACGAAGGTAATTAAGGTTCCACGAGGTCATGAGGGTGGGTCCCTGCTCCAGTGTGATCAGTTCCCTTATAAGAAGAGACACCAGAGAGCTCTCCAGCATGTAAGGACACAGGGAGGAGGCAGTCATCCATAAGCCAGGAAGAGGACCCTCATCAGACACGGATACTGCCAGACTTTGGCCTAGGACTTCCAGCCTTCAGAACTGCAAGGAAAGAAATGTCCGCTGTGAAACCACCCAGACTGTGGTGTTCTGTTACGACAGCCTGAGCACACTAACACACTTTCACATCAGTCCTCTGCAGCCCACATTGAACTTTCTCTTTGCAAATGTGATCAGTCCAGAAGGAAAGCACCATCCGGAAACACTGAGGCTGGTCCTTCCAGACTGGGCTCTCAGGGGCTCAAGAAGGAAACAGACATGCATGAATAACTT